>NW_023425530.1:5514462-6046962 GCF_014108245.1 Pipistrellus kuhlii
GATGTAAGTTCATCCCCAGTAGGGGGCATGCAAGAGGCAGCCAATCAATGATTCTCTCTCATCAGTGATGTTTCTATCTCTCTCTCCCTTCTTCTCTCTCTCTCTCTCTCTCTCTCTCTCTCTCAAAAAAAAAAATCAATAAAGACATATTTTAAAAAGTGAAGTGTGTGCAGTCTTTCCCTGGTCAGGGAAAGCCTCTCTGGGTGATATTTGAGCAGAGACCTGAATGGAGTAGAAAAATGAGCCAGTGGGCTATCTGGGAGCTGGGTGCTCTAGGCAGGGGAACAGCAAATGCAAAAGACCTGAGGTGGGCTGTGTTCAGCATGTTCCCATGTATGCAACTGTGGGATCCAGTTATCACTACGGGGTGCTTGTGCATCTGTAGTGTTGCAAAGGGAGGTGAATCATGGTTTGTTGGAGGAAGGGGCTGAGGTGGTGCTTTTGACAAGGCAGTGTAACAGTGTACCTCATCTCTGTGTGTATTAGAAAGAGCTGCAGGAACATCAGCTAAAAGGAAACTGTCTCTGTGTGTGGTGGCAATGATATGATTGTATCGGTGTGTTCCACTGTGTGTACAAGGGAAGGGTGAGGGGGTGAGAAGGTAGGAGAGAGAGTGGATAGGATGCTTTGTGTCAGGATAGTGTAGGTCTGTGAGCATATGGGTGATGGGGATTCTAGAAGTGGAACATATGCAGAGATGCCATGGAGTGTGTGTGTGTGTGTGTGTGTGTGTGTGTGTGTGTGTGTGTAGCAGTGTGGGGGTACCCGACTGTGTGAGTGGTATATTGGGGGATATTATGGAACTGTGTCCTGGTCCCAGAGAGAGAAAGCCCCGGAAATCTCAGTTCCACCCTGTCCCTGGGTCTCCTGGCAACGGCACTACTTTGAAGTTACCAGGAAACAGAGTTGCTAGGGCAACAGGGCTGTGAGTGGCAGCTCTGGGGCAAAGTCTGGGTGAGGAGCCCCAGCTTGCGATCACTTGATCACTCACCTTGTTCCTCCTTTCTCCCAGTTTCTCATCAATCCTACCTTCCTTTTTTTCATTCATTTATTTAACGTGCACACAGGGTGGGGCAAGAGTAGGTTTACAGTTCTTATGGAAAATGATACAATAATTAATAATAATACAAGAATAAACTGTCTCCTGTACTCACAAACGGAAGCCTACTTTTGCCCCATCCTGTATATTGAGAATATACAATAAGCTAGTCACTGTTCTGGACACTGGAGTTATCAAGTGAACAAAGCAAAAACGGTCCCAGTCTCCCAGCCCGTTTTTTTTTCCTCCTGGTCCCTTCTTTGTTCTGTGGTGCTGCCCCCTATCCCCTTACCTCTAGCAGGACCCAAGATCCCAGGCCAAAGGAACTCCTCGCAGACCCCCGGGGACAGCTTCTGAGGTTTTGCACACCAGTGTCCCTAACAGACACTTGTGCCAGTACTCAGACCCAGAAAGAGAAGTACACAGCTTCTCCATCTCTCTGCTTCTCAATCGTCACTGGGTGACAACAGCAAAACCACAGACACATGCTCATAGCAATATTCCTCTGCGATATCATGAGCTCCATTTTACAGGTGAGCAAACTCAGACTAGGAGACTTCAGTGTGTCACTGATTCCAAGGCGTCTGCTCCCTTCACCTCTCAACCTTACATCTGTCTCTTTAGCTGATGGGCTCACAATAATAGTATTCGTACTGCTCTCCTCCGCAGACTCAATCAAGCAAAGGGCTTTCCCCCCATCAAATGCCCGTATTCCTCCCTCAGACTAGGTTAATCATCCCTTCACCTGCTAGGAGCTAGCAAAGGCCGATCTAACTTTGATGGACAGATCCATAGACCAATGGGGAAGCCAAGTGCACTGTAACCAAAGAGACCTCGGGCTGGGCGGGATTAAGAGCAGGAAGAGGCCGCCGATTGGACAGAGAGGCACGCTGTGGATGGCGGAGACGCTGAAGCGGGTGCTAAGCCCCGGGAGGGCGGCCGGGCCCCGGGAGGATACGGCCGCGGAGGTTGGGCCACCTTTGCTGCTGCTCGGCGGCCCAGGGTCCGGAAAGACAGCGCTGCTCTTCGCGGCGGCCCTGGAGGCGGCAGGGGAGGGCCGAGGCCCCGTGCTCTTCCTGACGCGGAGGCCTCCGCAAAGCCTGCCCCGCCGGACGCCGGCGGCGCTCGACCCCCTGCGGCTACAGGTAACCGGGAGGCGGGACTTGAGACGGACCAGCCAGTGGCAGGGCGGATCGGAGATTGAGTGACAACTAGACAGACCAATGAAGGGGACAAAGGAAGGACGAGCCAGAACAGGCATTCTAGGGCGGAGTCACGAATGAGGGGGGGGCGGGACTTGTGAGGTTTGTTAAAATTGAGTGAGAGAAGGACTGTCCAATGAAGGGGCGAGAGGCGGGGCCCAAAGGGTGGGATCAGGGCTGGTTGGGAGCCGGACTAACCCTGGTTGTTAGGACACGAATTGGTTCCAGGGAAGCCGGAGGCAAGGACGGAGTGAGAATGGAGGCTGGGGTGGGTTTTGCGTAGAAAGATTGACCTAAAAAAAAAAAAAAAAAGATTGACCTAGAGATTTGGCAGGAAGACATACCTTGCCTTAGGGGGTACTATCTATCTCTCTTCACTGTAATCTTGCCACTATCGCTTAAAAAATAAATAAATACAGCCCTGACCGGTTTGGCTCAGTGGATGGAGGGTCGGTCTGTGGACTGAAGGGTCCCGGGTTCGATTCCGGTCGGGGGTATGTACTTTGGTTGCGGGCACATCCCCGGTGGGGGGTGTGCAGGAGGCAGCTGATCCATGTTTCTCTCTCATGGATGTTTCTAACTCTATCCCTCTAACTTCCTCTCTGTAAAAAAATCAATTTATATATATATATATATATATATATATATATATATATATATATATATATATATGTTAAAAAAATACACCCTGTTCTGAACTAATACCGAACAGTAACGAGTGCTAAATAATTTTTTAAGGCGGGGGGGGGGGCAATAGAAGAATATATTTGACCACTCTAAGCTGCTTCATTTGGGCATTGAGGAAAGTATGCAGGGAAGCAAGGCTGTGCAAAGCTGAGAGCTGGCTTGCTGTGCTGAATGTGGCCCTTGTTTTCTCTCTCTAGAAGATCCGTTTCCAATACCCGCCCTCAACTCAAGACCTTCTTCAGCTCCTGTGCTCTGCCCATGAGGCCCGGGGACCAGCCCCCTTCCTCCTGCTGCTCGATGGGCTGGAGGAGTACCTCGCCCAAGACGCGGAGCCCCAGGAAGCTGCCCACCTGGCTGCCCTGCTTCTGGACACAGCTGCCCACTTCAGCCACCAGGTTGGGCCTGGCCGAGGCTGTGGGCTCATTGTGGCCCTGCAGACCCAGGAGGAAGGAGACAGTGGTGATGCCCTGCAGCTGTCGCTTCTCCAGAGGTACTTCCCTGCCCAGTGCTGGCTGCAGCCAGTTGCACCAGGCCCAGGGCCGCGCTGCTTCAGAGCCTGCCTGGAGCCAGGCGGGCTGGGGCCCAGGGCAGAGTGGAGTGTGGCTTTCCAGCCTGATGGAGAGATGACCATCGCCCCCTGGCCTCCCCCGGCTGGTGACTCCAGCTCAAACGAGGCTTCAGGCTCTGGAGGCCAGCCTGGAGCTGTGGTGTAGGACCACCTTTCTGCCTGTTTCCCATGGCTGGATACTTAACTCAGGGACGTGCACAGAGTTAAAAACCTAAAGAATGTAAAGTGCTTTTTCTCTTTTCAAAATAGCATTATCATGTATATATTGTACCCTGTCAAATTGTTTATTTTTATAAACAATATTTTATATTATTTAGTTTTGCTGTTTTTAACTTTATAAAAATTTTATTAGGAATATAATCTTTGAGACTTTCTTCTTCTCCCCCTCAACATTATTGCTACGAATTGGCCACATTTTTAGTCCATTTCTTTCTTTCTTTTTTTTGTTAATCTTCACCCATTGATATTTTTTCCATTGATTTTTGGAGTGGTAGGGAGGGAGGGAGAAACATCTGTGTGAGAGAAACACATCGATTGGTTGCCTCCTTCAACCCAGGTACGTGTCGTTGATCAGAATCAAACTCAGACCACTCAGTGGGCAGGCTAACACTAACCACTGAACATACCGGCCAGGGCTTTAGTCAGTTTCTTTTTCCCTACTGTATATAATTCCAATGTATCTATCAGATTGACTTATTCACTGCTATGAGCATTGTTGCACGCATGTCTTCGTATATGTGTGAGGGTTTTTAGACTATATACCTAGAAATTGAATTGCTGCAGCAGAATATGCATATGTTCAGCTTTTGTAAGTTATGCCAAACTTATAAAAAATGGTTAAACTTGCCCTGGCCAGTGAGGCTCAGTTGACTAGAGTGTTGTCCTGTGCACCAAAGAGTCTCAGGTCAGGATAAATATCCAGGTTGTGGGTTTGATCCCTGGTCGGAGTGGGTACAGGAGGCAGCTGATCAATGTTTCTTTCCTACTCCTATCCTCTCTAGAATCAATGAAAAACATATCCTAGTGTGAGGATTAAATAATAATAGTAAGTGTTTAAACTTGAACTCCCATTGAACCCACTTCATAACATTTGTTGTCATCAGAACGCTTCCTTAGAATAGGGCCTGATATAGAATAAAGCCCTGTGAATTAATGTTGTTACTGCTACTGGGAGAGACAAGCTAGAGCCCATTAAATAGCTTTCCTTTCTCTGGGGGCACAGCCCAACTACATTTCCCAGCCATCCTTGCTTCTGGCTGAGGCTGTGTGACCATTTCTGGCCATTGGCGCCCCCTTCTAGGTTAGAGCCTTAAAATGGCCCACAGAATCCTTTCTCTCCCTTTGCTTGCTGGCTGGTTGGATGCAGAGGATTTACCTAAAGACCCCAGGGTGCCTTAGCTGGCTTGGCTCAATGGATAAAGCATCAGCCTGTGGACGGAAGGTCCCAGGTTCGATTCTGGCCAAGGGCACAAGCCCGGGTTTTTCGGGTTCGATCCCCAGTAGGGGGCATGCAGGAGGCATTCAGGAGGTAACCGATCAATGATTCTCTCTCATCCACGATTCTCATCGTTGATGTTTCCATCACTCCTCCCTTCTTTTCTGAAATCAATAAAGAAATATATTTTAAAAAATAATAAAGACCCCACGGTGACGCTGGGTGGGGAAGCTAGAGACCAGAGGAGTCTCAGCTCTGACTCGTCCCAGGGACGGCTGCCCACCTGTCTGAACTGAAACGTGAGAGAGACTAATTGTGGTAAGCCACTTCTGGCAGCTAGTGTCACTTTTAGTGGTTAGTCCATTTTATTATGATGATTATTCGGACTTCCAAGTCCTGACTTTCAAACTGAGCTCACAGTCTTTTATACTGTTCCCCTATATAGCCTGAGCCATAAGAGCAGCAATATACCTATCCGTCTATGTCCATATATCTACACATATATTTATACATATATATAAAACAAAAAAAAATACACCTGTACATTTAGAAATACTGCAAGGTTGTGACTTCCTGAGGGTGGGTTAGGCACAGAGCCAAGATCAGAAATGCCCCTGGTCCCGAGGGAGGCCTCACGGGCCTGCGAGATGGGCCTGGGCCCTAGACCAGCACAGAGGCCATGCTGGGCCGCCAGCATCTGAGGACTAGAGTCCTAGGAGCAGGCCACATAGCTGGGAGGCGAAGGCTCGGGAGCCGGGACAAGGTTATTCTCGTAAGGGTTGGAGTAGGGGCCATTGGATGAGTCCCCCTTGACTCCCTGGAAGCCCCCTGAGCTGTAGTCAGTTGAGATGCCAGAGTCCGACACCACGAGGTACAGGTACTTCAGGTGGGGTGGGGTGGGGGGCAGCTCAGGGGGCAGCGCCCTTGGGCGCAAGAGCTGGGAGCTGGGGTCCAGGATGGTGTACTCAAAGCTGGCCGCTGAGGCCCCCTCTGGTTTCAGGGCCAAAACCGATGAGCAGGAGGATGCTTCTGAGCCTTCATCCGTGGCTGCTATGTCCAGACCGCCACCAGACTGCGGGGGGTCCTCGCTGGGTGGGCTCCTGGGCAGCAACCACCTGTCCAGCACCAGGTAGGTGTCCTGGGCCCGCTCACCGTCCACTGGCTGCAGCAGGGGCCCCTCATCATCTGTCCTTGGCTCCACTAAGGGGGTCACCCCCCAGCAGCGTTCAGAAAGGACTTCCAGTGGGGCAGGTGGGTCCTCTGCGAAGGGGGTACAGGGGCTCCACCACAGACAGCCGTCCTTCTGATACAGCCACAGCTGGGGGAACAGCACAGCCAGCTCAGAAACACACAGCCAGCTTTGGCCACAGGGGCGGGGACACCACAGGCTGGGGGGGAGGGGCGGGGACACACGACCAGACCACCTACCTGGAAGTTACCCTTGTGGGTGGTGAAAAGGCCCTCAAATTCACTCTCGGGGCTTGGGATGCCAGGCCAGATCTTCTGCTTCAGAGTCCTGGTGAGACCAAAAGAAACAAGTCCATGGGCAGGTGTCCTTGAACATACTTCTATCCAGTCACAGGGGCACAGATACTCCGGCCTCTGGTGATTGTGATGAAGGCAGAAGAGCACATAGGGGCTTTGGCTGAAGCATCTGTAGAGACCGACAGGAACGCAACCGAGACAGAGTTTTGAAGGACGTATAGGAGTTCAATATACAGTGCCTCATGCCCCTCGAAACCCGGCCCAGCTTGCCAGGAGGTCCATTCTGTCACTTCTCTCACTCCTCCCCCTGGTTCCCCAAGGCATTCAGAATAAAGCGCAATCTCCTCCCCATAGCCGTGCAGGCAACCCTGCCTATTTTCTTTCTTTTTTAATATATTTTATTGAGTTTTCACAGAGAGGAAGGGAGAGAGAGAGTTAGAAAGATCAATGAGAGAGAAACATCAATCAGCCACCCCCTGCACACCACCCACTGGGGATGTGCCCGCAATCAAAGCACATGCCCTTCACTGGAATTGAACCCGGGACCTTCCAGTCCGCAGGCCGGCGCTCTATCCACCGAGCCAAACCAGCCAGGGCAACCCTGCCTATTTTCACCCCTATTCCTTCATTCCCCTCATCACCCCCCACTCCCTCCTGACACACTCTGTTCTGGCCATAGCGCTCTTCCTGAAGCTGCGTCATTGCTCCAAGCTCGTTCCCACCTCGGGGCCTTTGCACAACTGTTGTTTCTTCTCCCTGCTTTTCATGGCAGCTTCCTCCCAACCTTCAGATTCCTACTCCGAGGTCACCGCCCAGAGGTCTTCCCTGACCATGCTGCCATGTCCCCATAGCCAGTTCTGTGATAATCACTCGTCATAATTTATCATCAAATATCTGCTGGTTCCCTTGTTTGTTGTCTGACTCAACTATGAGATCCACTGGGACATGTTTGGCTTGTTCGCCACTCTCTTCCCTGAGCCTAATACATAGTTGACACTCAATATGTATTTCCAACTGAATAAATGAGCAGAGCCTTTATTCCTTTTTTTTTTTTTTTTTTTTTTTTTAATGAGCAGAGCCTTTAAAGACAACTAGGAAGATTGCTAAGCAGACAGGGCAGGAATCGCATTCCGGGCAGAAGGAACAGCTTGTGTCAAAGCTTGGTGGTATGAAACCATATGGTATGTGCTTAGGATTACAACCCTCAGGAGGAACAGTCAGATCATAAATCGTCTGAAGAGCTTAACAGAAGGGAAGAAACGCAAGGGCTTACCTCTTTCCATTAAGCCCTTCTCGCTGACTTTACAAAAGTAAAGGAATTTGCAAAGGAATCTAAAAGGGGAAAACCAGATGACTGTCCCCCAGCATATTTTAACCAAGAATCTGGGTCTGACCGAAACCAATTTGGTTCAGTGGATAGAGCATCAGCCTGTGGACTGAAGGGTCCCAGGTTCAATTCCGGTCAAGGGCATGTACCTTGGTTGTGGGCACATCCCCAGTGGGGGGGTGTGCAGGAGGCAGCTGGTCGATGTTTCTAGCTCTCTATTCCTTTCCCTTCCTCTCTGTAAAAAATCAATAAAATATATTTTTTTAAAAAGAAAAAAGAATCTGGGTCTGTCTGGTCTGGCTTGCAACCCAGCCCTGCCACTGACTCCTTACTGTTTGGCCTTGGGCAGGTGCCTGCCTCTCTGAGCCTAGGTTTCCACAAGGAAAGGGGTGACTTAGTGGGGAGGGGTCTGGATCAGACAACCGAGTGGGGTGCTCACCGGCGGTGCGAGAGGAGGGCGAACACGGCCAACAGCAGCAGGATGAGCACGAGGATGAGGGAGAGCGTCAGGATGAGCGGGTCCAGGTCTGGAGAGCCAGGAACAGGTCAAGGCAGTGGGCTTTGCCCCACGCTCAGCCCCAGCCCCTCCTGCACCCCAACCCGGGGCCTCACCACTGGCTGTCAGCAGCGACGCGGGCTCCGACCAAGCGCTCCAGAAGCCGTCGAAGCTCGGCTCGGCCATCCGCGCGCGCACCGCGAAGGTGTAGCGCGTCCCGCGCCGCAGGTTGCTCAGCACGCACTCCGTGCGGCCGTCCAGGATCTCCACCTGGCCGCGCGGGCGGTCACAGGCGGGCGGGGCGGGCCAATCAGGGAAAGGAAGGACGGACCAATCAGAGAAAGGAAGGACGGGCGCCCGAGGACCAGTGAGAGCAGGAGACGGGGCTCCAGGAGGGCTCGGGGCCAATCAGGATGAGGGCCCAGAGCATGGAGGGGGCGGGGCCCTGAAGGCGGTCTAGGGTTTGGGACTGGGATTTGGAGAAAAGGGTCTTGTCGGCGGGCGCGGAGCGGTCAGGGGCCCCAGGGCCATGGGATGTCGGGCGTCAGGGGCGGACCCGGAGGGGCGAGGCCGCGGTGACCGTCTGGGCGGGACTCAGAGGGGCTGCACCTCTGGTAGAGCTGGGGGTGGGCGGCAGGGGCGAGTCTCACCTTCCGCGCGCTCCCCGCGGCGCCGCCTGCGGAGATGTTCACCTCGTAGCGGATGAGGCTCGCCATGGGGGCCCCAGGAGGTGGGAGCCAGCGCAGCACCACGTGGCCGCCCTCGTCCGCGCGCCGCGCCTCTAGCCCCGCGGGGGGGTCCAGGAGCACTGCGGGGAAGGGCAGCTCTGGTGGGCGGGGACCGAGACCTCCCTCCAGCCTTCCCCACCCCATGGCCGGCGGACTTACCCACTTCGTTGATCTGGATGACTCGGCGGTAGCGTGGCGCGCCGGACGCGGCCGCCGTGACGCGCAGCTCCAAGGGCACGAAGCTCGACGTGTCGGCCGTGGGCAGCGAGCACCAGAAGCGCACCGCCCCGCGGGCCGCGGGGGCCTGGTGCAGGCGGCACGGCTTCCACTGCTCACCCCTGAGTGCGGAGGGACCCGGGAGGGAAGGGGGAGCAAGTTGGTCGTATGGACCGGACCAGGTTCATTTCGGTCCTTTACCGCGAGGGGGCGCCCCGGAGCCAGGGACGGACCTGATGGAGAGGCGGCGGCGGTCCCAGCCCCGAGGCGCGGAGCCGCGCTCCACCGGGGACCACCGGGGCGCTCCGGCCCCGGCCGCTAGGGGGAGTGTCAGGGCTGAGACCGCGGGCTTCCCGCCGGCAGGGGAGGTGCCAACCCCGCCCGCCCCTGCACCCTGGGCGGCGGGTGGAGTTCTCACTCGAGCTGGTAGGAGAAGCTGTAGTTGTCGGGGCTCACCCCCGCGCTGGCCGCTTCCTCCCAGAAGCACACCAGGTCCTCCAGCCGCTCGGTGAAGCACAGGAGCTCCTGGTGCCCGTGGGCCACCAGCAGGGCCGCTGGGGAGGACGGGGGCGAGGGGAAGAAGGGTCAGGCGAGAGCCGAGCCCCGTCGTCGGACCACAGCGCCCGCCCCCTCTTTCCCGGCGCCTGTGCGGGCCGATAAGACGAAAGCCCCACCCAGCTCTCCACCCGGGCAGGGCCCCGGAGGGGGGCGCGGAGGGGGCGCCTCCCGAACGCCCAGGCCGGGGTTACCTGCCTTATGGCTGCCCCCACGCACCCCGTCCAGCCCGCAGCCCGCGGAGCCGAGCGCAGCAGCGGGTCTCCGCAGCCCGCCCCCGCCGCGGCCCGGGCACCCCAGCCGGTGTGTGTGTGCGGGAGGCGGGGCCCCTATCGGACCCCGCAGGCTCCCGGCTCCCGATAGCGCCAACCGTGCCCCCGCCCCCGCCCCCGCCCTCAGCCCCGGCCGCGAGGGACCCGGAGCCGCACGCCAACCGTGTTTACAGTCCCCTGCGGCCCGGCCCTGAGACTCGGACCCGGGCCTCCCTCCCTCCCTCCCTCCCTCCCCCTCCCTGGAGGTCCGCTAGGCCCTCTCCCCACAGGGACTCCAGACCCAGCACCACTCCGGCCCTATGAGGATGTAGTATGGCCCAGACTCCCTGAAAAAAGGTTTCTCTCCAGCGGTACCCCCAGAACTCAGGCCGGGGACTCGGACCCCTAGAACCCAGGCCGGGGACTCGGACCCGGCGGGCCCCAGCAGAACCAACCGCCCTAGGGCTTCAGACCCCAGCTCGGTCCTCGGGTCCAAGGCCGACGGTCCCGGCCCCTGCATCGCCCTCCAGGACCGCGTCGGGGTCCACGCACAGCTCCATCCCTCCTTACCTTTGCTTTCAAACTTGGGGCCCGGGGCGTTAGGAGGGGGAGCCAGGGCGGCCCCGGTGAGCAGGAGCCAGAGGGAGCCGACTCCAGGCCAGAGGGGCGCCCCGAGGTGGTCCATGATGCAGCCCCGGGGTGGGCGGGGGGGCAGCGCTCCTTCTCCACGCTGCCTCCACCTCTGGCACAGTCCTCAGCTGGGTCAGCAGTTGCCTCCACCGGACACAGCTGGCCAGGCCCTTCCCGGCCGGGCGCCTCCGTGCGGCAGCCTCCCCGAGGGGGCGGGGCCGCGGGGCCGGGGCTGCGATAAGCGGGAGGCGGCCGCCCGCCAGGCCCCGCGGGAGGAGGCAGGGGCCCTCCCGGCCTCCCGCGGCCGCTCCGAGGGCGGGAAGCCCGCGGGGTTTCTGTATGCGAAGCACTTCCTCGCTGTGTGACCTTGGGCAGGTGACTACCTTATCGGAGCTTCAGCAAATTGGCCTGGCGTATAGCAAACATTCCAAAAATGCAAGTGACTGATATTATCGTGTTCATCAACATTTCCCAGTCTGGGTGGGAATAAATAATAAAATCGCAATAGCGATGACTAACTCTTGAGTGTTTGCACAATGCTAGGCAGTGCTGCAGACTCTGTATTATAGGACTCTGGGTAAAATTGGTATACTCTGGAGGGTGAGATTTTGCTTTTTTGGGGGGGAAAATGTAGTTTACATCTGTATATTCGGCATTTTATAAGGAGTGTGGAGTTCTCTTAATAATGTGGCAAGAAGCTGAAACCGGTTTGGCTGAGTGGATAGAGCGTTGGTCTGCAGACTGAAAGGTCCCAGGTTCGATTCCGGTCAGTGGCATGTACATTGGTTGCGGGCACATCCCCAGTAAGGGGTGTGCAGGAGGCAGCTGGTCGATGTTTCTCTCTCATCAATGTTTCGGACTCTATCCCTCTCTCTTCCTCTCTGTAAAAAAATCAATAAAGTATATATATTATATATATTTATATATATTTTATATATATACATATATATTTTATTGATTTTTTACAGAGAGGAAGGGAGAGAGGTAGAGAGCTAGAAACGTCGATGAGAGAGAAACATCGGCCAGCTGCCTCCTGCACACCCCTTACTGGAGATGTGCCCGCAACCAATGTACATGCCGGTGACCGGAATCGAACCTGGGACCCTTCAGTCCACAGACCGACGCTCTACCGCTGAGCCAAACCGGTTTCAGCAATAATAAAGCATATTTTTAAAAAATAATGTGGCAAGTCATTCTAGAACAAACCATGAAAGCTATTTGCTTGGGCTGAGCTTAAATGGGATAAACACCCCACAGGGGTACATGCCTGGGAAGGGGTGATTCCTGCCTGATGGCTCCTCCCTGCCCCAGATTAGCCCATTAACCGCTCCATCCCCTGGAGCACGGCGATTGGTTCCGGGCGGGCATGTGGTCCAAATGCAGTCAGTGAGCTCCCATCCTAGGACTGGACCGGGCCTCCCTGGGAAAGGGGCTGCTGCTTCCTACTGGACAACAGGGGAGGCAGATGGAGCAGCCGGGGCATCTCTGCCCGGAGGGAAGAAACCGCAGATGGCGAGACAACAGGGCATTTGACCAGCTGTTCCCTCTGCCTGGAAGGTTCTTCCTCTAAATATCAGGGATCACTCCTTCACCTTGTTCAGGCCTCTGCCCAAATGTGGCCTTCTCAACAAAGTCCTCTCTGATCACCCTGTTTAAAACAGCACCCTACCATCCCACACTCCCCATCACCCTTCAATGGCTTATTTTCCCCCCTCAAATATGTTTCTTTATTGATTTCAGAGAGGAAGGGAGAGGGAGAGAGAGAGAAACATCTAGGATGAGAATCATTGATCAGCTGCCTCCAGCATGTCCCAGTGGTATTAAGCCCACAACCCATGCATATGTCCTTGGCCGGAATCAAACCTGGAACCCTTCAGTCCGCAGGTCAGTGCTCTATCCACTGAGCCAAACCAGCTAGGGCTAAATGGCTTATTATTATTATTATTATTATTATTATTATTATTATTATTACTAAATGGCTGGTGCACAAAATTCATGATGGGAAGGGTCCCAGGGATCAGGCCCTTCTGGCTGTCCTGGGGCCTTCTTTCATTCTGTACTGCCCCTCGTGGTCAGCACACGTCATAGCAAGCAATTGAACTCCCGGGCTCCTGGTCTAACTCCTGAGAGGACACTTTGCATATTAACCATACACACACACACACACACACACACACACACACACACACACACATACACACACTAGAGGCCTGGTGCATGAAATTTGTGCATGGGGGGGTGTCCCTCAGCCCAGCCTGCACCCTCTCCAGTCTGGGACTCCACAATCCGGGGACTGTTGGCTCCTAACCATTCATCTGCCTGCCTGCTTGATCGGCCCTAACCACTCTGCCTGATGGCTTGCTTGCCCCCAACTGCTCCCCCCCCAGCTTGCTCACCGCTAACTGCCTCTGCCTCAGCCCCACCACCATGGCTTTGTCTGGAAGGATGTCCGGAAGGTCTCCTGGTCTAATTAGCATATTACCCTTTTATTAGTATAGACTAGTATAGCCCTGCACACAAATCCATGCACCAGTAGCTCGCTGCTGCCCTCTGGTAGCACTCCGCCCGCTGCCCTGCCCTCCTGTAGCTCTCTTTCACCCCCTCCCTCCCTCATAGCTTGCTGCCCTGCCCCCTCCTGTAACTCTCTGCTGCCCACTTGTAGCCAGTAGCTCGCAGCCCCACCCTCCTGCTGATCCATGATCCGGTTGTTACATGGTCAGTAGTTATGCTTCACGGCATAAGGATCATTTGCATATTACATCTTTATTATATAGGATTTTTGCATCCTCTGTGGGTAATATCACCTAATGTGTATGATGTTTTATTGATTCACTGCCCTCAGCAGTCTGTTTTGTTCATTTTTGTGTTCCCAGACCATAGAGACTGGTACACAGTAGGAGCTCAAGAAATATTTGTTGGGGGAGGGGCAGAATATTTGTGAAGTAAAGATTAAAGCTTAGTAAGAGATGTAAAGATACAGATCTTGTTAGCTATTGGGTAGAACTGTGCCTGAGTACCCTGCACTTTTGTTTATTTTTTAATGTTTTTGTTGATTTCAGAGAGAAAGGGCCAGAGGGAGATAGGGAGGGAGGAGCATCCATGTGGTGATCAGTTGCCTCCCATACATACCTGCACTGTGGGACCAAGCCTGCAACGTGGGCATGTGCTCTGGCCTGGAATCGAACCAGCGCCCTTTTGGTGCAAGGGAAGACACTCAACCACTGAGCCACACCGGCCAGGGCTCCCGGTGCACTTCCGAGAAACAAAGTGATTCAGAGAATCTCTCTCTGAATTGGATGTGGACTGTGTGAGAGAGAGAGGAAGGCAGAAACTGCAAACTGTGATTCTGAGAGGCCAGCCAGCCCAGGTGTTAAGTGCATGTTCTAGCACATCGCCCAGCCTTGCCACTTACCATGGCACCTTGGATAGTTGTTTAACCCTCCCGAGTCCCAGTCCTTTGTGTATACAATGGGTAAAATAATAGTGCCTACTCCATAGTGTTATTATGAGCATTCAATGAGATAGATTATTAAAACAGAGCCTGGCAAGCACTCTGTAAGAATAACCATTACTGCCTTTACCGGTTTGGCTCAGTGGACAAAGTGTCGAACTGAAGGGCTCCAGGTTCGATTCCAGTCAAAGGCACGTACCTTGGTTGCAGGCACATCCCCAGTCGGGACTGTGTAGGAGGCAGCTGAATCAATGTTTCTCTCTCATTGATGTTTCTAACTCTCTATTCCCTCTCCCTCTCCATTCCTCTCTGTAAAATAAATAAATAAATAAATAAATAAATAAATAAATAAATAATATATACATATATATTTTATTGAATTTTTACAGAGAGGAAGAGAGAAGGATAGAGAGTTAGAAACATCGATGTGAAAGAAACATCGACCAGCTGCCTCTTGCACACCCCCCACTGAGGATGTGCCCGCAACCAAGGTCCATGCCCTTGACCGGAATCGAACCCGGGACCTTTCAGTCCGCAGGCCGACGCTCTACCCACTGAGCCAAACTGGTTTTGGCTGTAATCTGTCTTTTAACAGACCCTACATGATACTTAGATTCTTCTGTCTCCTCTTTTGCCCCAGACGGGGCGTGAGCATCCCCCATTATTGCTTCAAAGACAGCGTTTAGAACCCTAGGAATTGTTTTTTGTTTGTTTGTTTGTTTTTTCATTTTTAAATATATATATTTTATTGATTTTATACAGAGAGGAAGGGAGAGAGATAGAGAGTTAGAAACATCGATGAGAGAGTCATCGATCAGCTGCCTCTTGCACACCCCCTACCGGGGATATGCCCGCAACCAAGGTACATGCCCTTGACCGGAATCGAACCCGGGACCCTTCAGTCCCCAAGCCGACGCTCTATCCATTGAGCCAAACTGGTCCCGGCTAGGAATTGTTTTATTGCCCATTCACCAGAATTCTCCCTTCTCCTACTTACACCCAAGTGTAATTTCAATTTTTGTGCCCTCCCAGACTTCACTCCTGTGGTTTGAAATTTCTCTGCCAGCTCAAAGGATGGCACAGGACCCAGGCCTGGCTAATTAGTGTACCACATCCCTCTAAACAGTTATTGATTCAGTTGGTCCAATGGGCATCTGCTGTGGGACTTTTGCCGGACCTGATGGGAGAGAGGGGCTTGTTCTCCGTGCATGGGAGGGTGGAGACGGTGGGGCGGAAGCCTGGCAATGCCCCCAGGAGGTGTGAGCCTGCTCGGAGTGGGGCTGTGTTACTTAAAATGTTCTTCCGGTTACTGTAACAGAAACCCAAATAATAGTGGTTCAAGTAAAATAGACATTTATTTCTCGCTTAGGCAACAATCCAACTAGCAGCAATACAGTCTGGCAGTTCCATGCTCCTTTCGTTCTGTTGCTCAGTTATTTAGAGGGTGTGGCCCACCCGACCCCACAGGATCCACTCCACACAGCGGGACGCAGAAGAGGGGGAGGGAAGGACTACCCCTTTAAGGGCAGGGCCTAGAATTTGCCCACATCCTTTCCTTTGACATCTCATTGGCCGGGGCTTGGTCACATGATCGCACTTTGCTGCAAAGGAGACTGGAAATGCAGTTTTTACTCTGGGTGACCAGGTGAAAACCACAAGTTCTATCACCATAGCAGGTGATTGGATTGGAGGGGACAATAGACAGTCTCATTCTTAGAGCAAAATTGGAGCCAAGAGACAGCAACAGAATCCTGATGACATCTTTTCAGTCCAACTGTACCTGAAGTGGACCCACTGGATTTTTTAATTACACAAGCCACTGATTTCCTTTGTCCATGTGCCTACTTGAATTGGATTTTTGACCACTTGAACATAAAGAATCCTGATTAATACAGTGAAATACAAAGCCCCTAGTTATTGTCCAGCATAGATTAGAGTTCATAAGTGGGCATATCATTGTTCTTGCTATGACTTGTAGATGGCCCTATAGCTCACTCCATCTCTGCCTTCTCTACCTGTTTCTTCTTCTTAAAAAAAATTTATATATATATATATATATATATATATATATATATATATATATATATATATATATAAAAGAGGAAGGGAGAGGGAGAAGTAGAATCATTAATGAGGAGAATCATTGATCGCTGCCTTCTACACACCCCCTACCTGCAACCAAGGCATTTGCCCTGACTGGAAATGCAACCATGACCTCCTGGTTCACAGGTCGATGCTCAACCACTGAGCCATGGCTGGATGGGCTCTACCTGTCTCTCCTTCCTACCCCAGTACTGAGAGACAACTCAGCTTCACCTTCGTCCTCACAGCCCTATTGACTCATGGGTGATGATGTTGTCTCTGATTCCAAAGGAATTTCATTTCTTCATCTCCCATATACACCCAGAAGAGCAGCACAGCACCCCAAAAATGTTGGGGGAGGGAGTCCTGAAACCTGTGTGTATGACCGCCACCCTTCCCCCAGTGTCTGGTCACACTTCACCCAATCCTGTCCTTAGGGCTCTTAGTTCTTTGCTTTTACATTTTTATCTTAACGAAGCATGGACATGAGGCACGGGTACCAAACAAAGAAGACCGACTCCTGTTTCATATCTTTGGTCACTGTTTTCATCTACTTCTGTCTGTTTTGATGCCTCTCCAGCAGTTACCAGACTTCTCTAGGGAGGGGTCTGACCTCCAGGATGCAATAGCGCTCTCCACCAGCCGCCCCGTGAGCTGAGGACTTGGGAATAGGGACCCAGTGCCAAGAGGGTCAGCGGGATGGGGCCCAGGACAGTTAGGGGGAAAGGGTCACAGGATATGGAGCACAATGGGCTCTGCTGGGAGAGGAGTGCCCTTGCTGCCCCCATGGCGATAGAAGCTGCCCGTGGGGCCTGTGTCCCGGAGGCAGGAGAGAGCCAGCTCAGGTCGGGGAGCCTGAGGTTGTGTGCTGGGCCTCCTCCTTCTTCCGCCGCCGCAGCATGAAGTCTCCAGGGGCAGCTGGACTCATGGCATAGAAGACGTTGGCGTTGTCAGGAATCAGGAGCTCTGGCCAGGGGTGGACATGATCATGAAAGCCCGCACGACCTCATACCTCCCCCACAAGGGGCCTATTGCAGGTCACCGTCTGCCGTTCTGCCTGAGGCCTGAACAACCTTGGGTCCCTTCGGCCAGTGCTCAGCCAACCTCGTTCTGCTCTCATTGGGCACCTGGACAACTGGCCACTCAGAGCCTGCACAACTTCGTGTCTCCTCCACACCTCAGACCTGGGCAGCTTCCTGCCACTTCCCCCGGAATCTAGGCAACCTACACTGCGAGCCTGGGCAAACTCGGGCCACCCATCCCAAACAACTTCCTTCCACCCCACTCTCTCCTCACGGCCAGTTCCCAGCCAAGTTCATGCTGCTATTACCATGAACTTGAACAGCTTCTGACTTCCTACTTCCGGCCTGCACGACCTATGGCCGTTGCCACCCGAGCCTCACATACCCCTTCCTTATGTCCAGCCTACTTCACGTCCTGTTCTTTAACATAGCAACCTCTTGTCTCTGCCTTGCAGAAACTGGACAACCTCCTACACTGAACAACCTCATGGTCCCCTCCCCCGGATTTCAATACCTTTTGGCTTTCTCCTGTGCCAAGTTCAGACACCTTCAGATTCCCCAGGCTGAGCCTGGACAAACTCATTTCCCCTCAGATTAAGGCTCAGAGCCCTTTCAGACCTACATCCCACCACGTTAAGCCTGAACAACCCCATGATCCTATACATTTAAGCCTAGACAATCTTTTACACACAGTCCCTCTTGTCTAACCCTGGGCAATCTCATTTCCCCATAATCCCAGGTGCCCCCTTGCCTCACACTGAGCCAGGATAACCACGTGACTCATATAATTGAGGAACAAATATGTTACTGCCTCTCACCCCCACTCTGTTTCATCTTATCCCTACCCTGTGCCTATAGCACCTCCTGGGCCTGTGAGGGCCATCTCCCAGCTGCCCCCAGCCAAGGCTCCAAGCTGCCCCTGCTCACCCTTGTCCCCAGGAAGGACCTGAAAGAGCTGGTAGTCACGGGCCCCGGACTGGGCCATATTGTGCTTCTGTAAGGCTCTCTGCACCACACTGGGGGTCTTGTCCTGACTCGTGAGCTGGGAAAGGAAAGCAGGAGGTCAGAAGGGACAGTCTGAGCCCCAAGGGCAGGGCTGCCCCCAGCAGGTCCCTGGCCCCTTCCTCACCAGAATGCTCCGATACAGGTTCCCGTGGTCGTTGTCGATGCTGACGCGGATGACCCGGGCCTCTGAGCCTTGCTGCCCCACGTGGGGGATTCGAGGACAGCTCAGGGTCAAGGCCAAGGGCAGCTGTAAGCAGTGGGGGAGCATTAGGCCCCTTCTTTATTAATGCATTCAACACATGCCCCTACACACCCAAAGTCAGGGGACACACAATCAGGGCACACACATGCAAGTCCACAGCTGTGCAATTCCATCACATACAAACCTTCATTTCCTGTTACACACATTTACATGATTAATAAACACACACACACACACACACACACACACACACACACACATCCTATGCACACCAAACAGAGAGTGCTGGCATATGCTCACAGTCATTGCACACATGTAAGTCCATATCCACGAACAGCCTGGCACATGGGCCGGTGGATATGGTGGATATTCATGCTCACATTTCCCCTTCAGGAATGCAAATTCCTGGCAACACACCAATTCTTGCAAAATGTGGTATTGCACCATGGGTGAGCAGACACACAGGCCCAGATCTGAGCACAAGCCAGACGGAGGGACAATTTCTCAATCAAGGCCGTGAAAATGTACATGGCCCCTTGGACAGATGCCCCAAGTACTGAGCCAAGCATGAGTACAACCTCATATGTACATGCTTGGCCTTAAAATCTCTCTCTCTCTCTCTCTCTCTCTCTCTCTCTCTCTCTCTCTCTCTCACACACACACACACACACACACACACACACCCCGAGCCCTGGATGCCCACAGTCCCACGTGTACACACAGGCAGGCCTGGTACCTTGGTGCTGGGGCTCTGGGGCCCGGGAGAGGCTGGGGGACTTCCAGGAGGAGGGTCCCTCATTCTAGGGCTGGAAGGGGGAGACCCTGGGGACAGACTGGGAGAGACGCAGAGCCTGAGGTGGTGCTCCCCCAACCTCTGACCCTGCCACCTCCAATTCCTTCCCTAAACAGGATGCTCACCTGGAAGTGGGGGATGAGGGGTCCCCAGGACTCCCACCAGGAGATGCGCCTCTCTCCCTGGACAGCTTCCTGAGGGTGAGGACAGGGGGTGAGGGTAAGGTCAACCTCAGAGCCAGAAGCAGCCCCCGCCCCATCTCTGCCCATATTACCCCACCCACATTCCCAAGACTCACGCACTGAGACGCTTGGTGAGGCTGATTCGTCGCCGCACACGTGGGGAGCTGGGACAGGAGGCGGCTGGTGGCTCAATGACACGGGAGACACGGTAGCTGAGGGGTCAAGTTGGGAGACGAGAGTTAGAACCAGTTGGGAGCTGGGTTTGGACATTGTGGGGAACAGCTAAGTACTGGGCACCAAATACCAGGGTGAGAGTAGTAAATGGGGTCACAAAGAAACTGGGTCTTATTAGGAATGAGATGGGATGGCTGGGTTGGCAGGTCACACAGGGACTCACAGGTGTGACTGAAGCGTCAAATTGGGTCAAGAATAGAATTCAAGGTCAGGTAATTATTGGAGTCACGGATTCCACGGAATGAAGGAAATAATTGGGATAGTTGAGTTGGACGGTCAAATATATGTCAAAGTCTAGTCAATTACTCAAAATTGGGGGTCAATGATTGGGCTCGGAGAGTCAGATGGGAGTCATGAATAGGATCGCGGGTCAGATAGGGTCAGAGGTGGGAAGAGAACAGAATGGATGGTTGAGTTGAAGTCAGAAAGCCAGATAGAGTCAAATTTAAGGTGGGAGGTCATTTGGGGCCCTCAATTGGGCTGGAGATGATGCAAGGTCACAGGTTGGGGGTCAAGGCTCAGGAAGGGGGTGGTCTTAAGAAGGATTTGGAGAGGTATATAGGAGGTAAGGAAATCCAGGGTCCCTCGAAGTGGGGCTGGGCCAGGCCACAGGGTGGTCACCTCTGCTCCTCACTGAGCTGGCGCTGGGCACGCAGGGCAGCCAGGATGGGCGGGCAGGGGCTCAGGCAGTAGCTCCGACAGCGCTTCTGCAGCTGCTGGATTCGGGCCAGGATCTCCCACTCCTGAGGGTATGATTTCTGAGACCCCACCCCTGCCCTGACCCCACCTGGGCCCCTCCCGCACTCACCCCAGCGCCCACTCACCTTCCTCCTCTTCTCAAAGTTGATGAGATCCCCCTGGGGGAAAACTTGGTCTGAACTGGAGTCTCGGGGTTTAGGATGGATTGAGGGTCAAGGCCAGGGGTTGGGATGTCAGGAGCCCTACTGCACTAAGGGAGCTGGGGTTGGGATGGCAGGTAGGGTCAAAGGGGGGATGTCAGGAGGCCATTGTGCTGAGGGCAAGTGGTACTGGGTCAAGGGTCAGGAGTCAGACCTCTAGCATGTCCGGCAGGGCTGTGTCCAGCATAACCAGGTCCGTGAGGAAGGTGCCAAGGTAGGGAACCGGGCCTGGGGGCAGTTTCTGTGGCCCCAGAGCTCCAGTCACTCTCCACCATCAGACCCCATCGCACCCCATCCCCTTCCTTGAGGGTCCCACTTGTCCCCCACCCCAAACTGCCACCACTCACTGAAGGCAGGCTTCCCGGGGGAGAATTCTCCTCTCGGGGTCCCTCAGAGGCCTCCTCCTGCGGGCAGGAGAAGAACTGAGCAGATCCGGTCTCTTGGACCTCTCCTTTGGGGAAGAAGCCTCAATACACACTCGATTTGCTTTTATTCTTTTTTTAAATTTAAAAAAAATACATTTTATTGTTTGTTTGTTTTTTTTACAGAGAGAAAGAGAGAGGGACAGAGAGTTAGAAACATCGATGAGAGAGAAACATCAATCAGCTGCCTCTTGCACGCCTCCTACTGGGGATGTGCCTGCAACCAAGGTACATGAATGGAATCTGGGACCTTTCAGTCCACAGGCTGACGCTCTATCCACTGAGCCAAACCGGTTTCGGCATGCTTTTATTTTTATTTATTTATTTTTATATATATATGTGTGTATTGATTTCAAAGAGGATGGGGTTGGGGGGAGAGAAAGAGAAACATCAAGCATCACCGATTGGCTGCCTCTTGCACACCCCACACTGGGGATTGAGCCCGCAACCCCAACTTATGCCCTGACCTGGAATTGAACCCTGACCTCCTGGCTCATGGGTAGATGCTCAACCATTGAGCCATGCAGGCCGGGTCCATTTTGCTTTTAGCAATTACAAAGCAGTCGCAAAGGTCACGCTCCAAGGAAAGTGAACAGGGGAGGGAGGGAGGGAGCAGAGAAGTGGCAGGGGGTTATCCCGCTGAGGATAACCCGAGGTGGGGCTTGTGGGTGCCATGGCCCCAGGGACAGCCTCGTCACAGGTGAGAATCTTTGTCCCAGGTCCATGGACCAGGCCCTCAGGCAATCCGCTGGGAATGCCCTGAACCTGCCTCACGGCACTGCTCTGCCTGGTTACTGGCACCAGCGCTGGGCAGTTAGCATTGCCCTGGGTGGCCCCCTGTCTGGGCCTGATTCCCCTCAGGGCAGCAGCTGTGTCTCTCTGGTTTGTGGCCACACGCTTGGCATATTGCCTGGTACACAGTAGGTGCTTAAACCAGAGCTCCTTGTTCCTTGAGATCATTCTTATGTGAGATATTAATTCACTCGTAGGTATTAATTGAGAGCCTGCTCTGGGCTAGGCACTGCTCTGGCCCCTGAAGAAGCAGTAGTGAGTAAAACATACAAAAACGCGCCTCATGGAGCAGACATCGGGGGGAGAGAGAGCAATAACCAAACTTTACATGTGATAATGAAGGATACTCAGAGGTAAGAAAAGAACAGTAGAGCCCAGAGGCATGGCTCAGTGGTTGAGCAGCGACCTATGAACCAGGGGTCACAGGTCGATTTCTAGTTAGGGCACATGCCAGGCTGGGGGCCCAATCTCCAGTGAGGGGCATGCAGGAGGCAGCCAACTGATGATTCTCTCTCATCATTGATGTTTCTATCTTTCTCTCCCTCTCCCTTCCTCTTGGAAATCAACAAAAATATATTCTTTTTTAAAAAAAGAATGAGCGGCCGAAACCGGTTTGGCTCAGTGGATAGAGCGTCGGCCTGCGGACTGAAGGGTCCAGGGTTCGATTCCGGTCAGGGGCATGTAGTAATACCATGGTTGCAGGCACATCCCCAGTGGGGGGTGTGAAGGAGGCGGCTGATCGATGATTCTCTCATTGATGTTTCTAACTCTCTAACCCTCTCTCTTCCTCTCTGTGAAAAATCAATAAAATATATTTTTAAAAATAAAAAAAAGAATGAGGCTGGGGGCACAGGGAGGGCATCTTGGGGGAGGGGGACATCTGGAAGGGGACCTGCAGGAGGTGAAGGTGAGGACTGTCCCAACTATTCTGGACTCACCCTAGCAACCTGATTGCATTTAGAACCTCGATCTTGCCTACAGTAAGTCTGATCTGTGGGCACACGTTGGTTAGTTTTGCTTATTAAAGCCACTTTTTTTTATTTCCTCCCTCCCCCTCGCCCCCCTTCCCCTGCCGCCCTAAAGCTACTTTTTTTTTTTTTTTTTTTCACTCTTCGCTGTGACGCTAGCCTTCAGTGACCTTTTCCTTGTAACTTCTGGTATTTGTTGAATGAATAAATAAGGCAGTTAGCGAGCTGAACTATCATGAGGGCAGCAGAGGCAGTAAAAACGCGGGCCGCAAGGACAAGGTCATTGCTGAGGTGCAGGGAGGGGGAGGGCAAGGACAGCCTGTGCCCAGGTCCCCGGCCGGGCCTCTGTACCTGGGAAAGAATCTCTCTGCTGCTGAGATGGTTGTTCTCGTCCGAGAAAATCTGCGACAGTTTCCTGAACGTGGATAACGGCTCCCTGTGGGGGACAGGAGAGGAGTCAGGGCTGGGGGGGTCAGGGCTGGGGGGGTCAGGGCTGGGTTGGTTGGGAGGAATCGCCCAGCTTCTCTCCCCGGTCTCCTTACCTGCTCACAGCGCCCCAGCTGCTCTTGAGCCGGTATATGGGGTTAGACTGCAGGGCGGACAGGATGGCGCGCAGCGAGGAGAAGTTCCGCAGCTCCCTGCAGCGCTGGGGGGTAGAGGGGGGGCGCCGCTCAGACCCCAAGCCTGGCCAGGTGTAACCCGCCTTCCATGACCTCCTGACTTCTCACCCCGGATCCGACCTGTCCGACTGGCCCACATCCGACAGCTACCAGGACCTTCTCCGCCTCTCCCACCTGCTGCCCCAGCCCCTCCCCCAGCTGCTCCTGCTTCTGACCTTGCCTTCTGCCTCCTGACTCTGCCTTCTCTGTGGGCATAGAGGCGCCTGGGGCATCTCTCCGGAACCAGACCCCTCCTCCCGAACCCCAGTCTCAGGCCAGGTTCAGCCTTTCACTCCCCCTCCTGGCCAGGCGCCCTCTCTCTCTCTCCAGGGCCCTCATTTCTGTCTCTTCCTCTCCGACCAGGGGTCCCTGCCCTCCGTCCCCTCCCCGCCAGTCTTTTTCAGGACCCCTGCCCGCCTCTCTGGGCTTTGGTCCCTCCTCCAATCCTGTACCCTCCGGATCACACCCATCCCATCCTCTTATCCCAAGGCCTGCCCAGTTCCTCGGAGTCCCCGGCCCCAGCCTGGCATAGCCATGTCCTTGGCTTTTCCTTAGGCACCTTCCAGCCCCAATGCTCCCCACACCCCCAGACCCCAGCCCTCCGCCCCCCGCACCCCCTGCCTCTCTGGGCACCACCGCCCCGAACGTGCACCTGGGCAATGCGGATCCACTTCTCCAGCCGCTGCGCCCTCTGCGGGGCAGCCAGGCCCGGCGCGCCCAGCACCGAGCCCAGCACGCAGCCGGTCACCAGGTTGAACTGGGTCACGGTGGCGCGCACGGTCGGGGCGATGCCGGCGGCCCCCGGCCGGTCCCGCTGGGACCACACGGAACCCAGGCACTCGCAGGGCCGCACGCGGGAGAAGAGTTCCTGAAAGGGGGTGCGGGTAGGATCTGTGCTCAGCCGGACCTGCCCCCCCCCCGCCCCCCCCCCCCCCCCCCCCCCCCCACCCCCACTGCGCGCCTCCCGCAGCCTCACCACGTCCATCAGAGTCAACTGCTCAGCCACTTGGTCTGCACTGAAGTCCAGGAGCTCAGGGCCTTCTTGCACCAGCCCTTCCTCCTCTTCCACGGAGCCTTCGGGCGAGTCTGGGCTGGGGGTCCGGGCAGCTCCAGGAGGTCCTGAGGGAACCGCCAGAGGGGGTTAAGACTCTCAGGTGTGGATTCGGGACTGGCTGCGGGACCTAGGGCACGTCCCTGCGTGTTTCTGAGCCTCACTTTCCTCATCTGTGAAATGGAGACCTCCCTCAATGTTTGTAAGGACATCAAGTGACAGATCCTCCCTCCCTTCCTCCAACAGATGTAAACTCCACCTGCAGCCAGACATTCCTGAGCACTGAACCGCCAATCAGCACCTGCCAAATACCCTAAGTCCCTAGGTCCCTAATCATAGGCCTTACATGAAACCACCCATCAGCGTGTGCTGAGTGCCCTAAGCCCCGTCCCCTCTTTTCCCTCCCCTTAAAAAGTGCTTGTACCCTCACTCTCTTTCTCCTCTGGAAGCAGCCGGCAGTGATAGCCTTCTCTCCAATAAAGCCTGTGTCCTGGCACCCCGGTCTCCGGCCCCTCTGTTTCATCTTCCATAAAGCAACAGGAACGTTCGCTGAGCTCGCAGTGTGTGCAGGCATCTTCAAACTACGGCCCGCGGGCCACATGTGGCCCGCAGAGGAGTCTGATCTGGCCCGCCAGATTTTTTGGGCAGTGAGCGCAGCCGAGGTGTTACAGTAGGAATTAGTAGTTCATATAGTCCCGCCCTCCAGCTCTCTGAGGGACCGTGATCTGGCCCTCACTTTAAAAAGTTTGAGGACCCCTGGTAGTGGTTTAACTCGGTAATTTAGCACTTACTAGCCAGCCAGGCATTACTAGTGAACTGCTGTTGTAATGACCCACCTCCCAGGGGCAGAAGGAGCAATTTGCCTTAAGTCAGTTCGGTAAATGACAGGGCAGGGGTTTGAAGCCAGGTGCTCAAAGGCTAGCATAGAAAATAGAGCTTTATGACTTTGAGACTTTATTAAGATAAAATCTTTTGCGCATATATATATATATATATATATATTGATTTCAGAGAGGAAGGGAGGAGAGAATCATTGATCCGTTGCCTTCTGCAGGCCCCTCACTGGGGATGAGCCCTCAACCTGGGCAGGTGCCCTGACCGGGAATCCAACCATGACCTCTTGGTTCAGAGGCTGAAGCTCACACCAGCCGGGCTTGCCCTTTGCTTTTGGTGAAAGATGGTATAATTTTGTGGTTGCGGAAGGTGATTGTCAGTTCAAATTCAAACTTGTCCACCGGGCTTGCTGTGTAAACTAAAACTTTAAACTTCTCTGCGCTTTCTTTTCTTCATCTGCATTTCTTTTCATTTGATCCCCCCCTCCCACATTTCTTAAAAAAAAAAAATCAAATGAGATCATGCATACCAGGCTGCTATAAAGTACTCAAATGTGAGTGACTTTGTGTTGTGGGTTTCAGTGGGGGCACCCCAGGGGGCATCTTAGAAGCCGGACCCTCGCTGCACTGTGAAGACCTGTGCCCCAGCCTCCACACGTCCCTCCGAGGCATTGCTGCCCTTGTTTCTTTTGCTTGTTTTTATTCTACTTTTCCTTTCTTTCTTTTTGTTCTTGTGTGTCCTTGAAAAACCTGTTTCTAGCGATCTGCACCTTGCACCCAACTATCTTGCTCAGAAACACTAATTATTTTGGCCCCAGGAATGCAAGGACTGTGAAAGCCCTACCTTGGTTTTGTTTGGAAACTGCCAAGTGTTGCTCAGCATTTTGGAAGGCGATGTCACTAACATCTATGCTACTGCATCCGTGGGGCCAGTGCACGCTCCTGCATCAGTAGGTGTGTGCGCCTCAACTCCCGATCTGGTTGGGGGATCTAGTATGCAACTGAGGCAATTGCCCTTGACCAGAATCAAACCCAGGACCCCTCAGTCCGAGGGCTGATATTCTATCAACTGAGCCAAACCAGCTAAGGCAGCTGGTGAAATCTTGAGAGCAGAGAAAGAAAAACACTTAGTAACCAGAAGATGGAAGGATAAGATATACAGGGTGTGGCAAAAGTAGGCTTACAGCTGTTCATATGGAAAACAATACAATAATTAATAAATAACTCAAGAATAAACTCCACAATGGTAAGATATGTACACAGATAATAATTTAATTAAAAAATTTAAAAATATTGAAAAAGAATAAACTCCATGTTTCATGAACTCACCGCTGTAAACCGACTTTTGCCTGGCCCTGTATATGCATAACTGAATGTTTCAGGAGAAGTGGCTGCTGCTTTGTAAAGAGGAGAGAAATGTGACCATAACCTGAGGATTACAGGATGGGGATTAGGGATACAGATGCTTTCGTGATAGGGATCAGATGGAACACAGAGGGGGGAAGATGATACTTTATAAGAGGGATATATAATTATTCAGTCAACCAATCTGCACTGTTCCTGCCCCTGGGGACAAAGATGGGGACTAAACCAATGAGGGCTATGCAGAAAAATAAGGCAGGTTAAAAGGGCACAGAGTGAGAGAATAAATTTGTTGGGAGGGGGTCAGAGAAAGCATATCTGAAAAGTTGACAACTGAACAAAGACTTGAATGAAGTATATGGCTCTTTACCCTTCCTGCCCACCCCCCAAAGCTCTCTGCAACAGAAGGTGGTAGGTTTTTCTATAAAAGACCAGTTTACTGACCCCTACTATACAAGAAAATACCCGCATGGCTTCTTGTACATATTTCATTGTAAGTGGTACATTCTAAAAAGTAAGAATAATTGATAATAACAATAAAAAAGTATTATTACTATTTGCCAAGCCCTCATTGCTTGTATATTTACTTGTCTACTGATTGTCTTCCCCAGGGAACTGAGAGCTCCTGTCCACTGTTATGTACATAGAGGCCAGTGGCTAAATATCTGCTAAATGAATGAAGAGGTAATGAGGTAAGTACTGTTATTGCCTCCATTTCACAGGTAGGGAAACTGAGGTTCATATTAGTGAAGTGACTTGTCCAAGATCAGACAGTCAGCAAATGGCAGGACTGGGATTTGAATTCAGATTTCTGTGGCTCCTAAGGTAAGTAGTAATGGAATGATTTGTAGTTAAAATGCAGAACATTCTGAACCAATGATGGAGCATCTTTGCAGTTAGGACAGAGAGGGGAGGGAGCTGCTAGACAAATGCCAATATGTTAGACAAAGGGTATTTCCCCCATTTTATAGGTTAGGAAACTGAGGCTCAGACAAGATTCAGAACCTTATTTAGCCCAGCCATCGTGGCTCAGTACACATGCCCAGGTTGTGAGCTTAATCTGCAGTAGGAGGTGTGCAGGAGGCAGCCAACCAATGATTCTATCTCTTGATCCCTTTCCCTTCCTCTCTCTCTAAAAATCAATAAAAACACATATTTTTAAAATAAAAGAAAAAACGCTTGGCTGGTGTTGCTCAGTGGTTGAATGTGGACCTATGAACCAGGAGGTCATAGTTTGATTCCCAGTCAGGGCACATGCCTGGGTTATGGGCTGGATCCCCAGTAGGGGGCATGTAGGAGGCAACTGATCAATGATTGTTTCTCTCCCTCTCCCTTCCTCTCTGAAATCAATCCTATATAATAAAAGAGTAATATGCAAATCGACCAAATAGGGAATGACCCAGCGGTGTGACCTGCACTGACACCAGGGGGCAGATGCTCAACACAGGAGCTGCCTCCTGGTGGTCAGTGCGCTCAGTCGGAAGCCGGGCTGATGGCTGGCGAGCAGCAGCAGCCCACCTGCCTGGCAGTGCTAAGGATGCCCAAGGCTGTCCGATCATGGCTTAGGCCTGCAATAGGACAGTAAGCAGTAGGACATTCCCTGAGGGCTCCCAGACTGCAAAAGGGAGCAGGCCAAGCTAAGGGACCACCCCACCCCACTAAATGCACCAATGTCGTGCACCAGGACTCTATTAAAAAAATATATATATTTTTTAAAGAAAAAGAACCTTGCCTAAGATCTTTAGCTCCCTGCGGGGAGGAGCCCCGTGGGGGAGGTATGAATCAGGAAAAGCCTGCTCAGGGCACTATCATTGCCCCAAACCCCTCACCTGCCGAAGCCTGAGGCTGCTCCTCCTCCTCTTCCTGCTCCTGCTCAGCCGCCTCCAGGAAATCTCTCAGCAGCTTCTCTGCTTCCAGGGCCTCAGGCCCCAGTGGGGCAGCCCAGCCCAGAAAGGTGCGGACGCTGCCCAGGTCCGAGTGGGCAGGGGGGTCCCAGAAGTCCTGAGGGTGGTCCCGCAGCCAGGAGCCCAGCACAGACACCACAGCCCTGGCCAGAGGAGCAGGACCTCAGAGGCCGGTTGGGAACTCCGCAGCCCCCACACCTCAGATCCGACCTCTGACCTCGGGGACCTTCCACAGCTGCCCAAGTGGGAAACCAACCTCAGGTTCTTGTTGAAGCTGAGATCCTGTCCCTCTGTCTTCTTGATCTCCACCCTGGAAGGAGCCCCACAATCAGGTGGAGAAGGGTGTAGGGAAGAGGGGAGGGGGTGTGTGTAGCAGAGGGTTCTGAGGCTGGGGGATTTCCTGATTCTAAACCTGAGGGAGGGCCCAGGGGAAGGTGGTGGTGGGGGACCACGGAGGGCTCCCCATGGGTACTGACCAGGGCGGCAAGGGCGGCGGAGGCGGTGGCAGGAGAAGGCCCAGAACGCGAGCCGTGGGCACAAAGGCCTGGTGGGTGGCCAGGAAAGTAGGAACGAAGCCGGGGTCCTGCTCACGGTCCACAGACACCAGCTCCCGCACCAGCCGCTCCAGGTGCGCCGCCCGCAGCACGCGCACCTTGCTGGTGCGGTAGTGGAGGAAGGTGCCCGCATCCGGGCTGGGGGCCTGGGAGGCAGGGGGGTGGTGATGCCAGAGGGGCGTGGCCCCTGCAGCACCCCTGTTCCAGCCACACCCGTTGCTAGCAGGGTTCTTGCACCTGACCCCGTCCACTCCCCAGAAGCTGGCCCCTAGGTTCACCCTGCACCTTGCATAAATGACCGGGACGCCGCAGCCTCCGGGCCCTGCCCGCCGCCCCGCCCCGCCCCGCCCCTAGGCTGCTCTCGGCTCTCCAGCTCCGCTTCGCTGGCTGTCCTGGTCCCTGCTCTCCCCTCCCCGCCCCTCTGCTCCTGAAGACCACCCTCCCGTCCCGCTCCAGCTCCGCCCCCCTGTCCTGGCTGACCCGGCCTCTGCCTTCAGGTGCTGCTCCCGAACCGGTCCGACCCGACCCTTCCTCACTCATCCACCCGCGCACCTGGCCGCCCACCCGGCCTGGCCGCCCGCAGCCCGCCCTCCCGTCGGGCCCCCGCCCGGGCTCCTCGCACCTGCCCGCCCCGCAAACCTGCCCGCCCCGCCCCCAGGCCCCCTCACCTGCCCGCCCCGCCCCCCGGGCCTCACCTGGCCGCCGCCGGGCCCGGCCAGCGGGCTCCCGCGCTGGCTGCGCTGCCGCCGCAGGGACACGCTGTACACCGCGCCGTCCTCGGTCTCCTCGCCCCAGTCCTGCAGCGGCGCCTGGCGCGGGAGGGGGGTCAGGGGCCGCGGGGGCCGGGCCGGGCCGGCGCCCCTCTGCCGCCGGGGCTGGGCCGGGCCTCCCCGAGTTTGTTTCACTCCAGCGAGCGCCCCGCGCCCCGTCCGGTCCGGTCGGGTCCGGGAGGATGGGGCGGCCGGCGGGACGCCCGGGGCCCGGCTCACGGAGTGCCTCCGGCCTCCCCTCCATCCCTCGGAGGAGCCGCTTCTCTGCGCCGGGGGCCCCGAGACCCGAGGGAGGGGACCTCGGGGGAGCGCGAGGGGTCCGGCCCGCCGGGAGGTGCGGTCCGGGGGGCCGGCGCCCGGAGGCTGATCAGGGGGTGGCCAGGGATGCGGGGCCCCGGGGCGCTGGTCCCCTTACCAGGGCGAGCTCCTTCCCCGCCGCCCGCTGCATGGCCCGCCGTCCGCTCCGTGCCCGGCCGGAGAGGCGGAAGGGCCGGCGGCGCGGGCAGCGCGGGGCACTTGGGGGCCGCGGGGCGGGGCGGACGGCTGCGGGGGCGGGGCGGGGCGGGGCGGGGGACCCACGGCTCTCGGATGCCCCCTGCGGGACCCCGGCTCCCCTCCAGGCCCGCGGGGCGAGGCCCGGTTCTCCCCGCAGGTGTGTGGGCTGTGCCCGGAGGAAGGCCCTCCTGGGGGGCCCCTCGCCGTGGCCCGGTGCGGGGGAGCTCAGTGCAGGGCGGGCGGGGCAGGCTGTGCCCCAGGTGGGGAGTCCCCGGTCCCCAGCGGAGGGCTGGTCCTCCCAGGTGGGGGCGACTCTCCGGAGGCCCCCCTCTGTGTCCCCGGCTGATGGGAGGGGCAGTGCTGTGGCCCCCGGTTTGGGACCAGCTGTCTTTGGGGAGGTGCCGGGTCAAGGAGAGGCCAATACCCAGGAGGCTGGTCGGTGACATTTATTTGTGATTCCGAGGCCGGCGGGCCGCCGGATATTTATTCCGGGCGCCGAGGCCGGCTCGCTCCGTCCGGCCGCTCAGCCCTCAAAGGACCCCGGGGCCGGGGGGCTGGGCGCCGAGGACTCGGAGCTCCCAGAGGCCGGGAGAGGCCAGGCGGGTGCGAGGGCGAGTCTAGGACTTCCGAGGGCTTTTGCGCTTCTTGCTGCGAGAATCAATCAGTTTCTGGGAGCGGATCTTGAGGCCCGCGCGAGACACCAGGTCGTTGTCGTCGTCCTCGGTGTCCTCCTCGTCTGGGGGAGAGGGGGGGTGGGGATCCAGGTTCCCATCCCTGCTCAGATCTCCGCAGCCTTTACACCCCACTCACCTCGGCCTTGTCGAGTCTCGGAGGACCTCCCACAGCCCCACGCCCTCCCTCTCCCCACTGGACTGACCAAAGAACTTGTCCGCGGCGCTGGCCAGGGGGAAGGTGATGCGGGTGTTGTGCGGGGGCAGCTTTCCCTCCAGGTTGGTGTAGAACTGGGAGGAGGGGGGCGGGAGAGAAGACTGTGGGTGGGGCAGGGGCCACAGGGCAGTCCTGTGCCCCCTCCTCCCACCCCATCCCAGGATAGATTCGCTTCCAAACAGCCCCTCCGCCAACTGTGGCCCAGCTGTGGCCTTCGTTCTCCCCTCGCACCCTGATGCCCAGTCCCACCTCCTGGTCCTCCCGCCAGGCCCGCCCCTGGTCCCTGGGGCGTCCTGAGGCTCCACCCCTGACACCCCATTCAACCCTGCCCTCTGACCTCCCAGTCCCATTTCTAATGAGCGGCCTTCTCCAGGTCTCCCACGGATTGCTGTAGCTCCCTGAAGTGTGTCCCCCCTCTCCCCCTTCCCCCCAACCCCTGGGTACCTCGCGATTCGCTATGTGGCGCAGCATCTCCGGAATTTCCTGGCTGTCGAACTGCGCCTGCAGCATCAGCAGCTTCTCCTCCACCAGGCCCAGCAGCTTGGGCATATAGTCACTGGCCGTGCGATCCAGCTCTTTCTCAGCAGAGCCCCCGGCCTCCTGCGGCTGCGGGGGAGGAGCTGCGTCAGTCCGGAGGGGTAGGGCCTCGGGCAGATTCCACCAGGAAGGGGCTTTTGCTTCCAGGGGTCGAGTTGGAAGGTGAGGGGCCACCCACAGGGGTGGTGCTGCTGTCCAGGGCCTTGAACAAGGGGTGGGGGATCTTCTTTTGAGGGGAGGGGATTACCAGAGAGAAGCCATTGCAAGGATGACCTGGAGAAATGGTACTTTGCTGCAGACAAGGGTGGGGCTTCTGTCTCAGGGTGCTCCGGCATTGCAGCCAGGTCGCTGAGGTTTTGGGTTGGGGGACAAAGTGGGACTTTCCTCTGGGGGTGGGTCTTGAGGCAGCACAGGGACTCTGAAGTCTTGGGCCACTTAAGGAATAAGGGAGTTACTCCAGAAACGTGGGGTAGGGACTCCCTTCTAAGTGGGCTTCTGATGTCCTTGATGCGGGGGGGAGGGAGGGGTCCTTCCAATGGGGCTATGGGGCGGACACCCACCTGAGGGGCTAAGTCCTCGGTGGCTCCGGGTAGGTCTTTCTCAGAGACCTGGCTGTCCAGTGTGAGGTGGTTCAGCTTGCCCGCCAGTTCCTCCATGCCCTCCCTCACAACTTGCATCGCCCGCGTGGCCTGATCCAGTTGGGCCTGGGCCTCAGCCTTCCGCTGCTGCTCTGCATTGAGGCTACTCTGCAACTCAGTCTGCAGCCTCTGTTCACTGCAGGGAGCGGGGAGAGAGCTGTGGGAGTGCAGAGGACCCCGTGGGGTGCCCCCCCTCCCCCGCCTCTGGCACTGGGGCCTCACCTCACTAGCATGGTCTCCCCTGAGTACTTGTGTTCTTCGAGCTCCTGATGCAGCTGCTGCTTCTCTTCCTTCAGTCCCTGCAGCAGCTCCGCGTTCTCATTCTTGAGCATCTCCAACTGCGTGAAGGTGTCGCTCTGCGCCAGGAACCGCCGCACCACCGCCTAGGGCCCACCAACCCAGTCAGAGCGAGGGCCTGGGCAGGCCCCGCTGCCACCCTCCTCTTCAACCCCGGGGCAAGAATAGGTGGCTGAGCTGACAGCTTCCGCACAGTGAAGCGTGCTGACTCTGAATAGGACTCAGGGCTGCCTCACAGGTGGGTAGCCTGGGACTAATAATATTTGCTGAGCCTTTCCCCCTCTGTATCAGGAATTTGAATCGGCCAAAAATCCGCGTGTGAGGCAGGGTAGCAGTGCCCATAGCTGCTTTCCAAAATCAAGGTGCCTAGAACATTCTGGGCAAGGGGGGGGGGGTAGATCTCACCCAATCCCATGAGGAAATACTGGCCCGCTGTGGAAACAATCCTGTCACCAGGCCAATTTCTGAAAGACACCTGGCTACAGTGCCTCAGGTGACATCACAGATCCAAGTGCCGGACCCCTGGGGGTCATCCCATGGGGAGAATAGAGGGTGGGGGAGTGCCCAAACGGGGGGGAAACAGACTGGGGTCCAGCAGGATCACTGTTTGCCAGCAGGGGACATAGGGTCTTAGGAAATTTCAAGGAAGACATTGCAAAGAGGGAGGCCCAGGGCAGGGGTCTGGCTTGCCCAGGGCTAAGGTGGCACTGGGCAGTTTGCTAGGCCCTCGGCCATGTTACAGCTGATGGAGACACAGGAGAGACAAAACTCCCAGCTTTCACAGGGCCTCCAGGACCAAGAAGTCAGCGTAAGCCTGACAGAAGGAGAAGAAACGGTGAGTACAGACAGTTTGCATGGGTGCTGTGGTAAGGGGCAGCGGAGAGACGGAGCGGTAGCTGGAGGAAGAAGGGTTGGACGTTAAGAGAGCACGTTTGCGTGCTGAGGTGTTGATCCAGGGCACAGGGCTGCAGGCAGCACTCACGTGTGCTTCGGCCACGCCGGTGGCGTCCTTGACCTTGCCGAAGAGCATCTCCATCTGGTACATGCTCCAGCGCATCTCCAGCTCCTCCTCCCTGGCCTTCCGGTTGTCCTGGGTCGTATCATCGGACTGCAGCAGCACGTGCTCCCGCTGGGTCTGCTCCAGGTTGAGGTCAGGTCCAGGGTCAGGTTGTGGACAAGGGCTTAGGACAGAGGCCAAGAAAGGGTATCTGGACATGGGTCAGGGAATAGGTGGGCCAGTCTGGGGGTCCAGGGAAAACCTTAGCTCAGGTGAGGACAGCCAAGCAGGGACCAGGAGCGCGGGACAGGGCCGGGGTCCTGGCACCCCCGGGTACACCCACCTTGCGCTCCATGCGCTCGTTCTGCAGTTTCCTCTCCTCCGCCAGTTTCTTGAACTCGCTCACGTAGTGCTCGCGGTTCTTGCGCTCTCGGAACACAGTCTCCTCCAGATACTGCAGCTGGCTCTGGAGGGCAGGCAGGGGAACAGCAGGACCAGTTGGCATCTACCATGGCTCAGGGTCAGAGCCACAGGCCCGACTGAACCAGGTTGTAAGGCCTGAGAGACAAACAGGAGGGGCTCCGGGACAGCTGGGGTTCAGATTCTGGGGCCAGGAGACCGTGTGTGTGGGTAGGATTCCCAGGGACCAGTGAGCTGGCACCTTGGCAACGTTCCGGGTGTTGAGTGCCTCCTGGTTCACCACGCGCAGCTCCTCCAGTTCACGTTTCATCCTCACCGCCTCAGCCTCCATGAAGTCCACACGGTTCTCGAAGTGAAGGCTCTCTCCCTGGGGTGTGAGGAGTGGGGCAGCCTGTGACCACTGTCCCGGGCCAGGCTGGCCCTCCCACTGGCCTCCCCGTCCCCAGCCATTCTGGTCCCTACCTGGAGATAGGCCTTGAGCTGCAGGTACACATGGGTGATGTGTTCCGCCTCCTCCGCCTTCATCCGAGCCTTCTCCAGGCGGTTCTCCAGGTTCCGCAAGGTCTAGAGGGAGACAAGGCCGGGCTGAGTCCCCTCCACCCTTCTCTCCTGGGGGTCCCCCCTGGATCAAGAGCCCCTTTGCAGCCGTCCACCTCCCAGCCCTCCAGACCTCCCTGGCCGCACCTTAGCCACCTCAGTGTTGCTATCATGCACCTCCGCCATCTCCATCTCACGTAGGCTGTGCTGCAGCTGGAGCTCCTCCAGCCGCTTCTGCCGCAATCCCAGCTGGTGGCGGAGAGCGTTCCGTTGCTTCACCTTCTCACTCAGCTGGTGGTCCAGGTACTCCAGGGCCTGCTGGAGGGAGGGGAGCGAGAGCAGGGGTCTGAACCCTGCCTAGCCCCTCCTCCAGCGCTTCCTTCCGTCTTTTGGTTCCCATCTCTCTCTCCTGTCTCTGAGCAGCATCTGACCCTCCTCCTGCAGGTGTTCTACTGTGGTGGCTTCCAGAAGCCCATCCCCTGGTTTTCCACCCCCCTCCCTGCTTGTCCCTTGCTTGTCTCCTTTGCCTTTGGCGAGACAGCCCCAGGCTCCTCTCTCCTATGTCTGCGCCCACCCCCATCATGATCTCTCATCCATACTCAGGGTTTTAAAGGCCACCTGTGCACTGGAGACACCCAAATTTAGCCTCCCCCCAAAATTCAGGCTCATGTATCCACACCTACACTGCCTTCCAGCTGTGTCCCCAGGCGCCTCAAAACCACTGCTACCCATTTGAGCACTTGATCTTTCTCCAAACCTGCCCTTCTCAGTCTTCCCATCTCAGCTCATGGTGCTCTATCCTTCCTTCCAAGTGCTCAAGTCCAAAACTCTGTCATCCCCACTTCTTTTTCTCTCCCATGTATGTTCAATTTGTTAGCAGTTACCTGCTCTATTTCAAAGGTTGCCCGAGCCGGGACCGGTTTGGCTCAATGGATAGAGCGTCGGCTTGGGGACTGAGGGGACCCGGGTTCGATTCCGGTCAAGGGCATGTACCTTGGTTGCGGGCATGTCCCCAGTGGGGGGTGTGCAAGAGGCAACTGATCGATGACTCTCTCTCATCGATGTTTCTAGCTCTCTATCTCTCTCCCTTCTTCTCTGTACAAAATCAATAAAATATATATATTTTTTAAAAAAAGGTTGCCCGAGATTCTTTTTAAAAAAAATATATTGTATTGATTTTTACAGAGAGGAATTGAGAGGGATAGGGATAGAGAGTCAGAAACATCGATGAGAGAGAAATATCAGTCAGCTCCTCCTGCACACCCCCCACTGGGGATGTGCCTGCAACCAAGGTACATGCCCTTGACCAAAATCGAACTCAGGACCTTTCAGTCCGCAGGCCGACGCTCTACCCACTGTGCGAAACCAGTTTTGGTGCTCCCCAGATTCTTGCTTCCTGTTTCCAGCTTTCACCCTAGTGCATCCAACACCATCTTTCACCAAAATGACTTCCTCCTGACTTCCACTCTTGCTCTCTCTCAGTCCTTCTCCACTTACCTGAGCCTTAGCATATAAAATCCCCCTCTTTTCATCATGGCCTGATGTAAGAGTCGCTCCTGTTGACCCCCTCCTCCCATGTTCCCCTTTCTCACTCCCATTTAGCCACACTGGCCTCCAACACTTTACACTTGTTCCTACCCCAGGGACTTTGCCTTGTTGTTCCCTCTGCCTGCCCTCAACCCCCATCATTTCCTGCCTGGACCGTTCTCAGCTCAAGCATCACATCAGAAAGAGAGGGGTCTTTGCTGACTCCCACCCCCCCACTCAAAAGTGCAAATCCCTGTCCCAGTGGGAACTTGGTCTGTGTTTTTTCTCACTGCATGATCAACAATACCTAATACCAAGCCAGGCACATGGTTGACAGGTGATAAAAATTAACTGTGTGAATAAATGAGTGGTGGAGGGTGGGGAGACAGGACTAGAGAGGGCGGGGAGGAGGGAGGGAGTCCAGTGGGGAAGGGACCCAGGCTGGGAAGGAAGGAGACTGTCAGTGGAGTAGGGGTTGGGGCAAACCTGGCCTGTCCTGTTCTTCAGGTATGGCTTTTCCGACTTCCATTCCTGAATCACTGCCTGGACCACTTTCTCTTCTCCCTGCAAGGAGGGGAGCCCAGTCACCACTTACCCAGGCCACCTGGACCTGAGGCAGTGCCCTGTGCTGGGAGTGCTGGGAGTGCTGGTGCTGCCCCTGGGACCGCTCCTCCCACTGCTGAACCCTCACCTTGAGCAGGTCCCTCAGCCGTAGCTGCAGCACCCTGTTCTCCTCATGTAGGTGGTTGATGGTTTCCTGATTCTTCTTGATGTTCCACTGGCTGCTCTCATAAAAGGCCTTCCGATCACTCTCTGGGGTCAAGTGATGTGGGCAGGTACAAGCAGAGCATCATGGGGATGGGAAAGACTTCCCAGAGGGATAGCCTTTTTGTAGTCATCAATTTAATGTTATAACAATATTTTGCTTAGAGCATTTACTATGTGTTGGATGCTGAACTAAGAACTTTGCAGATATAAAATATAGTATGCCAATAGGTACATATCCACATCATACCCATTTCATAGGTGAGAAGACTGAGGCTCAGGCTTATTAGATTGTTCAAGATCACAAACAGTCTGACTCTTGACCTTCAACCACTCTGCAAGATTCCCCCTATCCTATATAATAATCCTATATAATAAAAGGGTAACATGCAAATTGACCCTAACGGGGAACCAACCAGAATGACTGGTCACTATGACGTGCACTGACCACCAGGGAGCAGAGGCTCAATGCAGGAGCTGCTTTCTGGTGGTTGGTGTGTTTCCATTGGGGGAACACCACTCAGCCAGAAGCCGGCTCATGGCTGGCCAGCGCAGCAGCCGTGGTGGGTGCCTCTCCCACCTCCATGGCAGCGCTAAGGGTGTCTGACTAACGACTTAGGCCTGCCGTTAGTTGGACATTTCCCAAGGGGGCTCCCAAGCCTCCACAGGCATATCTGACTGACAGCTTAGGCCTGATCCCCTGGGAAGCAGGCCTAAGCCGGCAGGTGGACATCCCCCGAGGGGTGTCGGGCTGCAAGAAGGTGCAGGCTGGGCTGAGGGACCCCATCCCGCACCAAGTCCATGAATTTTCGTGCACTGGGCCTCTGGTTAATAATAAAACAATACTGGTTTACACCAGGTTTTCCCAACCTCGGCATGACTGACACTTGGGATGTGCAGTTATTTACTGTAGTGAGTTGCCCTGTGTATTTTGGGATGTTGAATAGCATTCCCAACCTCCACCCTCTAGATACCAGCAGCATCCTCCCACCCCTAATTATGTGACAACCAAAAATGTCTTTAGCGCTGGCCAGTTAGCTTAGATGGTTAGAGCATTGTCCTAATACACCAAGATTGTGCGTTTGATCCTCAGGGCACATTTAAGAATCAACCAACGGCCAGTGGATAGGGCGTCGGCCTGCAGACTGAAGGGTCCCGGGTTTGATTCCGGTCAAGGGTATGTACCTTGGTTGCAGGCACATCCCCAGTTGGGGATGTGCAGGAGGCAGCTGATCGATGTCTCTCTCATTGACGTTTCTAACTCTCTATCCCTCTTCCTTCCTCTCTGTAAAAATCAATAAAATATATATTTTAAAAAAAGAATCAACCAACGAATACATAAATAAGTGGAACAACAAATCAGTGTGATATCTCTCTCTCTCTAAAGATAAACAATCAACTATAAAAGCCTCCAGACTTTGCCAAATGCCCCCTGGGGAGCAAAATGAACCTCATCCATTGAGAACCACTGGTTTGCAACTTATAGTGTGCTACCATGTGCCACTGCTCTAAGCACTTAACACATTTCAACTACCTATGGTGTTGTACTGTTATCCCCATTTTACAGATGGAGAAACTGAGAGCAATTAGGTTACTCTTAGTGCCCAAGATCAAACCATCAGTATATGCAGAGCCAGGATTTGAGCCCAGAATGTCTGTCTCTAGAATCTATGTTTTTCACCAATCCATACATGAGAGTTGAAATTACACAAAAGTATGAAATACAATCCAGTTGACTCCCGAGTCTAGGAAAAGCTTTTTCTTTCGTTAATCTTCACCCAAGGAAATTCCCCCCCCCCCCCATTGGTTTTTAGAGAGAGTGGAAAGAAGGGGAAGAGGCAGAGAGAGAGAAACACGTGAGAGAGACACATCAACTGGTTGCCTCCCCCAAATGCACTGACCCAGGCTGGGGACCCAGCCTGCAACTGAGGTACATGCGGTACATGCTCTTGACTGGAATCAAATCCCAGACTCATCAGTCCAGTCGGAGGGCCCATGCTCTATCCACTGAGCCAAACCAGCCAGGGCCAGGAGTTTTATGAGAAGAGTTTTTATGAGTTTTTGCCACCTGAACTGATCACCTGGATGAATGCTGGTGAAGCACCCTTGTCACACCATTCCTGGTCAGAGGGCTGAGTGGACATTGCCGACTAGGGACCATTGTATGCCCTTTGGAGTCATCTTACCTAATACTTGTATCTTCCTTTGTAACTCAGCCATCTGAAGTTGGATAGCGGCCTTCCCATGGGTGGGTCCCTTGAAATGGACTGGAGGCCAGGCCTGTCCGGGGACCTTGACTCTACTAGGGTGGCCTTTGGTCTGATCTTGAGTGCCCTTGGCCTTGGAAGAAGTCGGAATCTGGTCCGGAGGAGGCACCGTGGCACTGGTGGCGGCCAGCCAGCACAGGGGAGACGTCATGATTGGGTTGGGGACAAAGGCAGGTCCAAGGGGCTGGGGGGGGCGACTAGGAATCGCCTCTGTCAGGGATCCGTCAGTTCGGGTTTCTCCGGCTCAGAGAAAGCACTTTCCTACCGTTTGGCTGGGCCTAGCAGCATCTCCCAATTGCTAGGTAACCTCCTCCCCTCCTCCCTTTCCGCTCCCATGGAAACCGTCCGCGTTCCGCACCGCTGCTCTCATTGGCTGGCGCTGTGGAGGGGCGGGCCCAGCATGGGGCGCCGCCATAGGGTGGGGGAGGGCTCTTTAAGAGTCACGTGGTCGTCTTTTTTTTTCCCCCCCCTCCTCCCGCCTCCAACCCACAGGATATTCGCCTGCGTTTTTTCAGGAACTTTCTTTGGCGATGGCAGAACCTGCCACTCCCAAGATGGAGGCACCTTGCGCCGCCATTAAGCGCAAACCTCCAGAACTATTCCCTCTAAGGCTTCGTAGTCCTATCCAAGATGGCCGCCCGGGTTCCGGCGCCTTGTGTGCCACTCCCAACATGGCGTCCCCGAGCCGCCGTCTTGGCGCTCAGCGCGCTACCGGAAGTGACGCACGAAACACACTTCCGCTTTTCCCTTTTCACGCTGGAGGAACTGTTGGCTGCTGGGCTAGGGGGGCGCGGTGGATATTGACCTTTGCCCTTGCTCCATGTAAGTGATGAGTTAGCGGGCGGGAGGGAACCCCAATTTCCTATTGAGGTAGCCTGAGGGTGTGCGTCGGGGAAAGGGGAGGCTGTTTGCTTCCTCGGCCCATTGGCGGGAATTGGTTAGTCCACTCTCCCCCCCTCCATAGGGAGCGGAGGTTTTGAGGTCCCACCATTGATTCGGGCCGGGTCGGAAAGGTATCTTCCGATATCTTTTCCCATGAGCCCCTGGCTCGGAAGCGATGGAGGAACCCAATTGGCTGGAGGAAGAGGTGCCTTCCTTCGGCTGGAAGTAGCCCTCGGCCGCTGACCTGCAGCTCCTCTCTTGCAGCGCGTCTCCCCGCAGCCCGCCTCCTCCACCGACTCCGTTTCCGGCCTCCGAGCCTCTGGCGAGATGTTGCTGCTGGTGCTGCTGCTCCCCGCGTGCTGGGCCGTGGAGGTCCGGCGGCCTCGGGGCGTCTCCCTCACCAGTGAGTCTGCCGCTGGATGGGGTGGGGGGTGTGGAAGGGGGTAGGCTGGGGCTCCTCCGGGAGGCATTTACAGCCTTTGGCCTCAGTTTCCCTGCCTCTGGGTTTAGGGGACGGTAGCAGTGCTCAGCCAATGGGTGGAAGCAGAGGTGCCATTAGATTGAGAGGCCTCTTCCCTGCCCTGGGCTGAGTCTCTTGCTCACCTCCCCAGACCATCACTTCTACGATGAGTCCAAGCCTTTCACGTGCCTGGATGGCTCGGTCACCATCCCTTTTGATCAGGTCAACGACGATTACTGTGACTGCAAGGATGGTTCGGATGAGCCAGGTGAGTTTTTCTCCATCCACCCATTCACTCGTTGCACGTGTACTGAGCACCTGGGCAAGGCCAGGTCCTGTGTGGTGACAAAGAGAGTACTGCTCCCTGTTGGCTTAATGGGGAAAGCTGGCACAGAAGCAAGTGGTCCTTGGTTTGGTGGTGAGAGCCACGGGCACTGCGGGAGCTCGGAGAGGCCCCCATCCAATCCGAGGTCTCGGCGCCCGGAGGTGGGAGGGGCCAGCGCTCGGAGGTGGGAGAGAAGGCGGGGCCTGTGGGCAGACAGAGACAGGTGAAGGCGAGGGAGGGAGCACCTCGTGGGCCTGTTCTGAGGGTCTTGATGGAGCGTGTCAGGAGGGGGCATGAGAGAATTTAGTTTCAGGCCTTGAGTGTGCAGCTGTCCCTCTGCCCCTAACGCAGCACTGGTCTGCCTTTCTTTTCTTTTTTAAATATATTTTATTGATTTTGTACAGAGAGGAAGGGAGAGAGATAGAGAGCCAGAAACACCGATGAGAGAGAATCATCGATCAGCTGCCTCTTGCACACCCCCCACTGGGGATATACCCGCAACCAAGGTACATGCCCTTGACGGGAATCGAACCCGGGACCCTTCAATCCACAGGCCCGACGCTCTATCCACTGAGCTAAACCGGTTTCGGCTGGTCTGCCTTTCTTGAGCTCTGTTGGGTGGATGTGATGGGTTAAGGCCTGAGCACTCTGAAAACTCCCCTTCCTCTTCCTTCTTCCCCAAGGCACGGCTGCCTGTCCTAACAGCAGCTTCCACTGCACCAACACTGGCTACAAGCCCCAGTACATCTCCTCCAGATGGGTCAACGACGGAGTCTGTGGTACATGAGGTCCCACCGGGGGTGGGGAAGGAGAGGCGGGTGGAGGAGGAGGCGCTGCCAGGTCTGATGGTGCCCCCTCCTGTGCCCTAAGACTGCTGCGACGGGACGGATGAGTACAATAGTGGGACCGTCTGTGAGAATTCTTGCAGGTATGTGGGTGCCCCCCCCCCCCCCCCCCGCCAGCCCCCAGGACCTTGCCTTGCCCTGCCCGGTGAAGCAGGCCCCCTCTCTTTTCTGTGTTTGAGCATCGAGTGCTCAGTCTGTGCCAGGTGCCCTGTGAGGGCTCCCTCTGGCCGGGAAGGAGGTGCATCATTTGCATGTTCAACAGGTCAAGAATCTCAAGGTTAGAAGGAAAATGGCTTTTTAAAAATGTATATTTTTTTTATTGATTTTTTTTTTTTTTTTTCAGAGAGGAAGAGAGAGGGACAGAGAATTAGAAACATTGATGAGAGAGAATCATCGATCAGCTGCCTCTTGCACACCCCCTACTGGGGATGTGACTGCAACCAAGGTACATGCCCTTGACTGGAATTGAACCTGGGACCTTTCAGTCGGCAGGCCTATGCTCTATCCACTGAGCCAAACCGGTTTCGGCGGAAAATGACTTTTTCAGGGTCACGTAGCTAGGAGATAGTAGAGCTGCTACTCAAACCCAGGACAGTCTAACTTGAGACTCCATGCTTTTAATTGCTACACTGGAGCAGGACCTGAAAACTGAAGTGACAGGCAGGTCATGTAAATGCTAGAAGCAGGCTGAGCATGAGGCTTTAGAGTGGTGGGGATTGTGGCATCTGAAGGGACAGCTGCCCTCGACTCCTGTCAGTTGAGGGCAGGTGATGAGGGCCTGGTTGGTTTTTTCAACGAAGCCGAACACTTATGTGTATAAACTCTTCTGATGGAAGATCTTTTATTGAAGCAGAGGGTTGATTACACACAACATGCTTACCGGCCAGATTGTCCGGGAGTCTGTGATTTCTGTGCTTTTCTCTCCTTTCTCTCTTGGGAGCCAACTTCAGCCTCACATCCCAGCACTCCCTGCTCCCTGTTCTGACCCTGAGGGTGGGCGAACCCTGTCTGCTGCCCCTCCTCCCGTGGACAAGGATTTGGGGCTCCGAGGAGGGAGTCTGGGGAGTGGAGGAGGGGGGTTCGCTCTCTTGTCTTTCCCAACATGGCGGCGGCGGGTGGGGCTGAGCCCTGTTGGGAGAGCAGATCTGATGGGTCCTAAGTGGCCCCTGGCGGTGCCTGTGTGTCCCTCGCCCCAGAGAGAAGGGCCGCAAGGAGAGAGAGACGTTGCTGCAGATAGCCGAGGTTACCCGCGAGGGCTTCCGCCTGAAGAAGATCCTCATTGAGGACTGGAAGAAGGCTCGGGAAGAGAAGCAGGTGAGGGCGAGGGGCTGACCAGAGGCCCGGGGACGTGGGCAGGCGAGGCGGGGCTTGGCCTCTCCCTACGAGAGGGGCCCTCGGGCCAGTTACTGCCTGTGCCTCGGCTCACTCATTGTCCACTTTGCACCGAGTTGTTGGGCAGGTCATTCCAGGTCCACAGTGGTCAGCAAAGGCGTGGAGCGTCAGGTGGCAGGCTGAAGAGGGCTGGGGAGCTCCGCTGCCCCAGAACAGGAGGGGTGCCTGCACCCCGGGGCTGTGGTTCTGTCATCTGTAGGATGAGGCTGATAACTGTGTGACTGGGGAGGACTTAAGACTGTGTCAGTCAGCAGCAGCTGGGTTAGTTCAGTAGGGTGTGTGCTTTTGGGGGCCAGAGGAGGGTGTACCCCCAAGTGTGTGCTCCCCCTCCTGCCCTCCCCTGCAGGCCTGGTCCTCCTCAACTGCCCTCCCCTACAGGCCCGGTCTCCCCCAACTGCCTCCCTTGTTGGCCTGATCCCTCCCAACTGCCCTCCTTTGCCAGCCTGGTCTCCCCCAACTGCCCTCTTTTGCTGGCCTGATCACCCCTAACTGCCCTCCCCTGCAGGCCATCTGTGGCGGCCATCTTGTGTCCACATGGTGGCAGCCATCTTTGACCACATGGGGGCAGTCATATTGTGTCTTGGAGCGACGGTCAATTTGCATATCACTTTTATTAGATAGGATATTTAGAATAGCAATAGGGCCCTGGCCAGTGTGCTCGGTGGTTAGAGCTTTGGTCCATGCAGCGAAGTGCTATGGGTCCGATTCCTGGGTTGTGGGTTTGATTCCCAGCTGCAGTCAGGGCGCACTCAGGAGGCAGCCAGTTGCAGTGTCTCTCTTACTTCACATTTCCCTCTCCTCCTTCCCTCCCTTTCACTTGTTCTAAAAATCAATGGAAAAAATACATTTGGGTGAGGATTAACAAAAAAATAAAATAAAAAAAGAGCAGTGGGGCAGGTGGAGCTGGAGAGGCAGCAGGGCCTGGTCACACGGGGCCTGGAACTGCATTGAGGTGTTCGGGCTTCTCTTCAGTGGGCTGCGGGGGACCAGGCGGGTGTGAGCTTTGGAAAGGCCCTGTGGTTGTACGTGGAGTAGAGGCGGGAGTAGCCGTCTATGAGGAAGAGGAAGAAAGCAGATCAGAAGGAAGAGCTGGCCCCTTGCCTTCTCCCCACCCAGCAAAAGCTCACTGAGCTACAGACCGGGAAGAAGTCCCTGGAGGGCCAGGTGGAGATGCTGCGGACGGCGAAGGAGGAGGCCGAGAAGCCCGAGAAGGAGGCCAAAGACCGGCACCAGAAGCTGTGGGAAGGTATGCCAGGGTGGCAGGGAGAGCGGGCCCAGGAGCCTTGCCCCTCACCGTTGGTCTGTTTTTCCTGCTGATTCTCGGTTCTCACCTGCCTCGCTATCTTTGTGCGTTGGCCATCGGATTTTCGGTCCTTTACAGGAGGGATTTGTAGCCTAGGATGCGAGTCCCCCAGATAGAAAGGACTTTTCTTCCTGCCAGTCACGTGGGATTCCCAAATCCAAATTCAGGCTGGGGCTGAGATCTGAGCGAAGGCTGGGTGCTTTCCCGTCCAGCCTCTCTCCCCCAAGGGGGTAGCCCCATGGCGGTGTGGTAACCCCATGGCGGCCACAGTAGAGTGTGTGCTGTTGTGCTCCCCGCCTTGGACTTTGATTTCCATCTCCTTGGCCCCACAAGTTCTCATCAAGACAGACACATCCAGAACGGGCAAGTCCTTTCGGGCAAAATCAGCCTTCGCATCTCTTACCCTTCCAGGCGCTTCGCGGCCTGGCAATTCCCGCTGCCTTGGTTGGTTTTGAGATGTTGTATGCTGTGCTCAGCATTTTCTTGCTGTTGGCCGGTCACGTCACCATGCCGGGAAGTTGGAAGCCTCGGTCCTTGTTCTCAGTGGGCTCCTTGGGGGAGACACCGTGGGAGCCACTAGGAGGGGGGGTGGGACAGAAACCCTCCAGGCTGGTCGAAGGGCCAGGCATTGCTGGGAGATCTGGAGGTGCGGCTCCGGCTGTTCCTACGGCCGGTAGCCAGGAGCTGGCAGCCCCCCAAGCTGTTGATGTCTCCCGTCTCTCTGGGCGTCTGCTGCGTTCTTCCTCGTCCCCCTCTCTCTGCCCTGATTTATCATAATCAATAATTCAGTAGTTTATCTGACAAGTATCTGCCGAGTGCCTGCTGTGTGCCAGGCTCAGCCGGGTGCCAGGATGCAGCACTGAAACAGGAGAGAAGCTGCCGCCTGCAGGGCAGGTGCACAGGCCCGAGGCACCGCCGTGTGGGTTTTTAAGGAGCAGCAGGCAGCCATGTGGCTGGAGGGAGAGACAGGGCCTGAGGGGCCATGGAGAGTCTTGGCTTTCACCCCAAGTCAGGGGAGCGCTCCTACGAAGAGGCTCCTGCCCGAATCCCAGCTGCTTGTTGGGTGGGGACGCCTCAGGGACCCCCCTCCCTCCCTCCCCTCCTCCGTGGGGGCCTGGCCACCCCCCGCTCTGGCTTCCAGTCATCGCCTCTTTCCGGGCCTCTGGCTGACTTGGACGCGCGCTCAGCCCTCGAGTGCCGGGAAGCCGGGCGGCCCCCTCCCGCCGGACGGAACCTGGCGTCCTTGGCTCTGTCCGGGCTTCCTGCTTCTTAGGTCTGTGCTCTGTCTGCTCTCTCCCTCCGCCGCCTCCCGGAAGCCCTGCTCCCACGGCGGGCTTCCTGCCCTTCCCTGCGGCCCACACTCCTGCTCGGGGCCGCGACCTGGTGCCTCTTCTCTCGTTCCTCACCCGCAGCCCAGCAGTCCGGGATGTAATGCCCCTGGAGGTCTCAGGGCCCAGACTCGCCAGGTCACCCCCCTTGCCTGGTCACACTCCCACCCCAGCCTCCATCCCCCCCCTGCTCCTTCATGGGGAGAGAGAGCCTGGTGGGGCCCTTGGGGGTCTATCATGGGGCCTCCCACACATGGCAAACCTTGGCCTGGCCCCCAGCCGCCCCCTGCGGGGTCTCTGCAGCCCTGCCTGTTCAGATCCACGTCCCAGGCCTGCCCCCACAGCGGCCTGGCTCAGGGCCAGGCCCCGCATAGGGCCAGGCACACAGTCAGCGCCTGGGGTGCTGGGGGAGGGCAGGTTTGGGGTGGGGGAGCCAGTGGGCAGAATGGAGGCTGACAGCTGGCCCTTCCACAGAGCAGCAGGCCGCCCTCAAGGCCCAGCGGGAGCAGGAGCTGGCGGCCAGTGCCTTCCAGGAGCTGGACGACAACATGGACGGCGTGTGAGTGTCCCCCTGCCCAGGCCTCGGTCCAGCCCCACCTCCCGGCCCTGGGCCTGAGCTGGCCCCGAGCTCTCTGAATAGCCTTCGCTTACTCGTGTGTGAGATGGGTCCAGAACAGACAGGTGGTCGTGGAGATGAGGGAAACTGACCCCCAAGGAGCTGAGGGAGGTGAGGAGGGCTCCCACTATCCAGGCCTACTCTGTGGTCAAAGGCAGACCCTTTGGGCCCCGGCTGTGCCGCTGACCCCAGACAATGGCTCAGTGGAGGGTGGGCTGTCGGGAGCCAGGAGGCTGGGCAGGCACCCCGGGGCGGACCAGGGGAGCAGATGGGCGGGTGAGCCACCCCTGGTTGGGAGTGTGACGGTGCCTGGGCTCTCGTGGGTGTGGGCCCCTCTGGGTGGAGGGCACCGGGCAGTTTGGAGGTGCTGGGTGCTGAGGGTGGTAGGGGATGGATGCTGCTGGTGGTGAGGAGAGGTCTCTGGAGACACTGTCCAAGTGTCTCTCTATCCCACCTCTGTCTCTGTCTCTCCTCTGAGCCTCTTCAGTGTGGTAGAGACTAAAGGAAGGGATGGGAAGCAGCGGGGATCCCAGGGGTCGGGGCTGGAGGGGGCCCCAACCCTAGAGCTCACCTCCAACTTCCCGCTGCTCACCTGGCGGTCTCTGCCTGTGCCCCGCAGGGTCTCAGTGGCCGAGCTACAGACTCACCCAGAGCTGGACACAGATGGGGACGGGGTGCTGTCCGAAGGGGAAGCCCAGGTACCCGCCCTGCCCCTTGGCCTGGGACTCCGAGCGGGGACTGCCTCACGTGACGCCAGGGCCAGGGGCCGAGGGCCAGCTGGCTGGGCCGCTCCCACGGAAAGCCCCATGGCCCCGGCCTGGCCTCATGTGGGAGCCAGGAAGGCAGCCACCAGCGTCACTTCCTGCCCTTGGAGCCTGGCCACGTGGTGCCGAGGGCATCTGGTTAGGTCAGAGCCAGCTTCCCCTTCCCATGGCCCCGCTGGCCCCACGTGTGTGTAGCCAGATTGCCCTCCTCACACACGTGCCTTCGGCTCTGCAGTGGGACCCTGCTCCTCCGTCCCTCTGTCCATCCCTGTCTCTGCTGGGTCCCTTCCTGTCCCTCCTCGGCCTCCGCCTCTCCCTCCGGGGCATGGCCATCCTGCTGCTCGTGCTCCGCCCCTCTCCTCCCTCCGGGGCTCTCCAGTAGGTACCCCGTCCCTCCCCTGGTGATGGCTCCTCCTCCTCCCGGCCTGTGCTGCCCCCTTCTGGTGGCTGCAATCCCTCATTCTGGCCCAGGCATGGCCTTGGCAGTGGGCTTGCCCACACCTGGCCCTGCAGCCTGAGGTTCCCCTTTGTGAGTGGCTGGGGCGAGGAGGGGCCCTGAAGCCCCCCGTCTTGATACCATCTCAACACACGCACACAGACCCTGCTCGGGGGAGACGCGCAGATGGACCCTGCCTCCTTCCACGACCGTGTCTGGGCTGCCATCAGGGACAAGTACAGCTCCGAGGTCAGTGGGGGAGGGGCTGCGGCCCTGTCCTCGCCCTCCCTCCCCAGCCCCCTGATGCCGCACAAAGGAACTGCCTCCAGTTCTGGCACTGGGCCACCGTAGCCAGCTGGCCACCCAACCCCCTCCCAGCTGTCTCCCTCCCCCGGGCCCCTTAGGAGGCACTGCGGCCACTCTTGGGCAATGGTGTGAGTGCGGACCCTGCCCTGGGGATGGAGGGAGAACCCCGAGTCCCAGCACCAAGCACCCTGCACACCCACAGGCGCTTCCCACTGACCCGCCAGCACCTTCTGTGCCTGAGCCCACGGAGCCCAAGGAGGAGCAGCCCCCAGGACCCTCACAGCCCGAGGAAGAGGAGGAGGAGGAGGAGGAGCCAGAAGGAGAGCCGGAGGAAGAGGAGGAGGAAGAGGAGGAGGAAGACTTCCAGGTGCAGGGGGAGCAGCCCAAGGTGTGTGTGGGTCGGGGAGAAGGGGGTGGGGACTAGAGGCAGGGCCACGCGCTGACCTTGCCCCTTCCCCAGGAGGCCCCGCCCCCACTCACGCCCCCCCAACCAGCCAGTCCCACGGAGGACAAGATGCCGCCCTACGACGAGCAGACGCAGGCCCTGATTGACGGTGAGCGCTCCCTGGGCCGCCCGGGAGGGGCACTGCCACACCCGCCCCCATCGCAGTCACCTATAGGCACCGAACAACCAGGCCTGCCAGCCCAGGACCCCTCTGCCTCCTCACCGGGTGCTGCTTGCTTGTGCCACCCTCATAGATGGGGGGAGCCAGAGGCGCCCCAGGAGCCCTGGCCCTGATCCCTTGGGAACCACGAGCCTGCGCAGCGGGGTGGGGTCTGCAGCTGGTGAGACCCGCAGGGCCTTCCTGGCGGTCTTCCCCGGAGCCGCCTGGGGGCAGGAAGCAGGCGGGTCCAGCTACCCCTCCCCCTCCCCCTCTCCCTGGGTTTGGGGAGGGCCCTGACCTTGCCCACTCTGCCCCACCAGCTGCCCAGGAGGCCCGCACCAAGTTCGAGGAGGCCGAGCGGTCCCTGAAGGACATGGAGGAGGCCATCAAGTATGAGTGCGGGTGGCTCCCCGGAGGTGGTGACGATGGGGTTGCCGAGGCAACTGCTGCTCCTGCTGCCAGGCTGGGTGGCTCCTGAGGGGGGTCTCCAGGTGGCAGGGAGCCGGAGCCCAGCCCACACGGCCCTCCATTAGTCACGGGAATCCCAGCAGCGTCCTGAGTCAGCGTGGGCACCGGCTGCCCTTCACCACTTGGCCTTCCCTCGCAGGAACCTGGAGCAGGAGATTTCCTTTGATTTCGGCCCCGAGGGGGAGTTTGCCTACCTGTACAAACAGTGCTACGAGCTCACCACCAATGAGTGCGTCCCCCTCCCACCGCCCCGCGGGCGGGCGGGCAGGCGGGCGGGCGGGCGGGCGGGCTTGGAGGGTCTGAGCCTGAGCAAGGTGCCACCCTCCCCCCACCAGTGTGTGGGATGTCGGGCTGGGGGCCTGTGTGCCCCACCCATCAGTCCCGTCCTTCAACAGGTATATCTACCGGCTCTGTCCCTTCAAGCATGTCTCCCAGCAGCCCAAGCACGGCGGCGGCTCTCCCACCAGCCTCGGGTGAGTGGCTTAGGCCGAGCCCCTTCCCCTCGGCACCCCAAACCCCTGCCGGCCGGCACCCCAAACCGCTGCCGGCCGGCACCCCAAACTCCTGCCGGCCGGCACCCCACCCCAAACCCCTGCCGGCCGGCACCCCAAACCGCTGCCAGCAGGCACCTCAAACCGCTGCCGGCTGGCACCCCAAACTCCTGCCGGCCGGCACCCCAAGCCGCTGCCAGCAGGCACCCCAAACTCCTGCCGGCCGGCACCCCACCCCAAACCGCTGCCAGCTGGCACCCCAAACCCCTGCCGGCCGGCACCCCAAACTCCTGCCGGCCGGCACCCCAAACCCTTGCCGGCCGGCACCCCAAACCCCTGCCGGCCGCCTCAGCACCCGCTCTCCCGCAGCACCTGGGGCTCGTGGGCCGGCCCCGAGCACGACAAGTTCAGCTCCATGAAGTACGAGCAGGGCACAGGCTGCTGGCAGGGCCCCAGCCGCTCCACCACCGTGAGTGGCGGGGGCTCGGGGGAGACGGCGGCGGGCGGGCGGGCGGGGGACCCAGGCCTGGCCAGCCCGCCCGAGCCCGCCCGCCCGCCGCCCAGGTGCGCCTGCTGTGCGGGAAGGAGACCACGGTGACCAGCACCACGGAGCCCAGCCGCTGTGAGTACCTCATGGAGCTGACGACGCCTGCCGCCTGCCAGGAGCCGCCCCCCGAGCCGCCCGCCGACGGCGACCACGACGAGCTCTAGCCCCGCCCGCCGCCCAGGTGGGCAGGGAGGGGTCCGCCCGCCGCCCAGGTGGGCAGGGAGGGGTCCGCCCGCCCAGGTGGGCAGGGAGGGGTCCGCCCGCCGCCCAGGTGGGCAGGGAGGGGTCCGCCCGCCGCCCAGGTGGGGAGGGAGGGGGCCGCCCGCCGCCCAGGTGGGCAGGGAGGGGTCCGCCCGCCCAGGTGGGCAGGGAGGGGTCCACCCGCCCAGGTGGGCAGGGAGGGGGCCGCCCGCCGCCCAGGTGGGCAGGGAGGGGGCCGCCCGCCGCCCAGGTGGGCAGGGAGGGGTCCGCCCGCCCAGGTGGGCAGGGAGGGGTCCGCCCACCGCCCAGGTGGGCAGGGAGGGGTCCGCCCGCCCAGGTGGGCAGGGAGGGGTCCGCCCGCCCAGGTGGTCAGGGAGGGGTCCGCCCGCCCAGGTGGACAGGGAGGGGTCCTCCCGCCCAGGTGGGCAGGGAGGGGTCCGCCCGCCGCCCAGGTGGGCAGGGAGGGGTCCGCCCGCCCAGGTGGGCAGGGAGGGGTCCGCCCGTCCAGGTGGGCAGGGAGGGGTCCGCCCGCCCAGGTGGGCAGGGAGGGGTCCGCCCGCCGCCCAGGTGGGCAGGGAGGGGTCCGCCCGCCGCCCAGGTGGGCAGGGAGGGGTCCGCCCGCCGCCCAGGTGGGCAGGGAGGGGTCCGCCCGCCGCCCAGGTGGGCAGGGAGGGGTCCGCCCGCCCAGGTGGGCAGGGAGGGGTCCGCCCGCCGCCCAGGTGGGCAGGGAGGGGTCCGCCCGCCCAGGTGGGCAGGGAGGGGTCCTCCCGCCCAGGTGGGCAGGGAGGGGTCCGCCCGCCGCCCAGGTGGGCAGGGAGGGGTCCGCCCTCCCAGGTGGGCAGGGAGGGGTCCGCCCGCCCAGGTGGGCAGGGAGGGGTCCGCCCGCCCAGGTGGGCAGGGAGGGGTCTGCCCGCCTGGGGGGGCGTGGGGTCTGAGGAAGACAGACCTGGGTTGGCACCACCTCTCCCCATTTGTGTTCCATCGTCTCTTTCTCTGGCCCCAGAACCTCAAGGCATGGAACCAGCCTCAGTGGTGCCACCTGCCTGCCTGTCTGGACGGAGGCCGGCCCCTCTGAGTCTCCATGCCCTCCCCCCCAGGCAGGAACTGTGAGGGGCCCCCTGCCCTGCTCTTGGGCGGTCAGGCTGGGCAGAGCCATTTGCCCAGGCCTCAGTGGGCCTCCAAAATGGACTAAAGTGCACCCTCCCGGGCCATAGCCTGGTGACTCACTGCCACCCTCCTCCCCCGTCATCCCCCCACCCCCACCCCCACATCCCCACCCCTGCCCATGGTGTCTGCCTCCCACTGTGACCTTGAAACAATAAATGACATCCCACCCACGTGCGTCTCCTTTGCTTTGGGCCGAGGGTGAGCACAGGGCAGAGGCAGGCCACACTGTCTGCAGGCCCTTCGGCTGGCACCACAGGCGGCCTTCTCAGAGCCCGAGTCACGGGAGGTGACCAATCCGGAGATGCACACACACACACACACACACACACACACACACACACGGCACGTCCGGCACCGAGGGACAGATGGGCGTGTCCATCGCGTTCCTCCGGAGCTTCTCCCTCCTCCGAGCCTCTGTGGGCCGAGGAGCTGAGCCTCGACCCAGGCCTGAGCCGCACACTCACCGCGCCGCCCTCCGGCACAGACACCAGCACGGCTGTAAGATTCTGAACTTTTATTTTCTGGCATGAAAAGTACAAATAATTAAACAATTCCATGTAAAAGTCTGTTACCGCGGCCAGGCCTGTAATCCGGTAATAAATAGTCTAAATGCAACGCAAAGTGTTGTTTTTTTTGTCTTTTTTTTTTTTTTTTTTTTTCCTTTGCAGTTCTTTATCATCTCCAACATATGGACTCTGTCATGATGCGAAACCTTCCAATAAATAACAGGATGAAGGGAGGGCTTGAGGGCCTGAGCCCCCTCCCCACGGACCCCTCCCCTGGGCCGGCTCCCGCAGGGCCCGGCTGGCTGGGCCGAGTTCCATGTTTTAGGAAAAGAAGCGCACTCCCGGTCGGGGGGTCGCAGGGGCCTAGGCCTCGGTGTGGGGGGGTCTGTGGGGAGGTGCCCTCTCCAGAACCAGCACCCCCAGGGTGGGGGACAGCCCCGCCCTTATTGCTCACGGATGCCCCGCCACTGCCCACGTGCGCGCACGTGTCCCTGCGTGCAGGGAGGGCAGAGGGGAGAAAGCCCCAAGACACAGGGGGAGGGAGGGACCCGCTGGGGGCCTGGCCTGCTGGAGGGGAGCCGGGAGGTCAGGACTTAAAAACCACAAGAATAAATAAGTTCATGTATCAAGAACAAGCTAAGGTTTTCACCAGCTAAATAGGACGGAAAAAATCCTCTCAAGACGAGCAAAAAGAATCCCATTGAGACCAGACGTCGCCGGCCCAGCGGGGGCCGCCCCGCCGCTGCCACCGGCTACCGTTCCTGTTATTAATAATTATTACTTTAATGATTCCACTTTCCCTTTATAAATAAATTAGGCATAACCACGTCTCAGCAAAAACTTAAAGAAACAAAGAGAACATCATGGTTCCTTTAAACTTGCAAACTGGATGAAGGAACAGAAATATACACAAATGTCCTTACAGGGCAACAAGAATAAATAGTTAACATAGCAATAAGTTAAAACTACAAGAAGCTAAATTCGGCAAAAAAGTACAAGAAAGTTAACTGGTGCCAGTTTATGTCTTTTTTTTTTTTTTTTTTTGTCTTTTTTAAAATCTCTTCGGTGTGTTTTTTTTTTTTTCTTCCTTTTTTTGTTGTTTTTCTCTTCTGTTTGTATTTTTTTGTTGCTTTTTAAATTTTTTTTTTGTTCCTTGCAGCAGAAGCTCCACAGACGTTTAATAACAAACACCAGGGAGGGTGGGGAGAGAGAGCTGGGCAGTCAGAGGGGGCCATGGCCAGACACCAAAGCAGGACACCGGAGAAAGGGCAACTGAATCTAAAACTGGGGTTTGCGACTCTGTTCTGACGGGGCCCACGGCCAGGGGTGGGGCTGCGAGGGCTCCCGGGGGCTCCGCCTCGGGCTTCCGTTGGAACTTTTCGTTACAAAAGAAAGAAAACCAGGGGAGTGGGACGTCCAGACAGAAGCCAGGGCTGGGGCTTGGGATGGGAGCCGTGTGCACCGCCCTCACTCATCGGAAAGATGGAAAAACCCAACAAAATCAAGGGGGTGACGCGGGGCTGGGCCCCTGAGCCTGATGGGGAGGCAAAGGCCTGGCCTCGCCCTCGGCCTCACGGGCCGGGGCCTGGGCTGGGGGAGGCTCAGCCCCAGGGACTAGGGGTCCTTTGGCCTCAAGTGTTGGGGGTGCTGCCTCCAGCCCATCGTGATGCCAAAAGTGAACGAGGTATCGTGTGTCTGGATGCAGGGCGCGGTGCCCACGCCTGTGCTCACGGCGGCGCGGACCGCTGAGGAGCCCGGAGAGAGCTCTGCAGACCCCGGGGTGGGGGCGAGGGGGCAGGGCACCGGGAGGGGCTGGGCGCCTGGGTCCGAGGGACTGTGGGCGTGTCTGTGTTCCTGGGTGTTGTGTCTGTTTCTGGGTGTCTAGGTTTGTGTCTCCAAATGTATGTCTCCACTGTCATGTGTTCACGTGAGAGCATGGAAATGTTTGCAGGTCCAGCACACCTCTGTCCACCTCTGCCTGCGGCCACGTCTGCCACGTCTGTTCGACGGCTGCCACGCGTACGTGGCTCCGTCCTCCGGTCTTCCGTGCGTGCCTCCCTGTCTGCGTCTGGCCGGGTCCTGTGTGTCAGGGTTAGTGCTGTGTGTTCCTGTGGCGTGTGTCTCTGTGTGGCCCCTGGGCCCCGGCCCCAAGCCCTGATCCCGTCTTTGCCCCCGTTGGTAAACATAACCTGTCAAAATATTTTCTTTTTTTTTTTTTTGTCTTTTTTTTTGTGTGTGTGTTTTTTTTTTTTTTCAAGTTCAAGAATCCCCAGTAAAAATTCTCCACGAGGTCTTTTTCCCCTTTTTACAAAAATAGAGTTTTTCTCCCCCCCCCCCCCCCCCCCCCCCCCTTTTTTTTTTTTCCATTTTGTTTGTTTCCAGCCCCTCACCCTGCTCCTCACAACGCACCGAGGGGGCAGGGATGCCCACGGCCCTCTCATGTTTCGCTTTGTTGGGGATTTTTAAACCTGTCTCCTCCCCCACTCAGGCTCACCTTTGCGTGGGGAGCCCGGAGGGCACCCAGCACCCGCCCAAAACCATCCTGAGCAGCTGGTTGACGGTTGGGTGGGGGCACATCTCTGCTTTCTTTTCAGCCGAAAAAAAGAAACAAAAACCATCTCCATGAACAAAACCAAGACGAGAGAGTGAACAGCCCAGCCTGGGGGAGGGGCAGGAGGGCGGGGTGGGGGGCCCCAGGCACCCCCCATTCCCTGCAGACCCTCCCAGCCCGAGTGCTCACCCTGTGGCTTCGCAGGGGTGTGGGGCCTCGTGCTGTCCGTGGTCTGCCCGCTGTCTCTCTCGGGCCCCTTCTCCCTCTCTCTCTCCCTCCCTCCCTCCCTCTCTCTCTCTCTCTCTCTCTGCTGCCCGGGGAGTGGGAGGGCGGCGGCTCAGGCCTTGTGCTGTTTGCTGGTCTTGAAGGACACCTGCAGCACGCGCTCGCCCAGGCGGTAGCCGTTGAGGCTGGCGATGGCCATGGCCGCCTCGTCGTAGTTGGTCATGGTGACGAAGCCGAAGCCCTTACACTTGTTGGTGGTGAAGTCGCGGATGACCTTGACGTTGGTGACGGCCCCGAAGGGCCCGAACAGCTGCCACAGCACGCTCTCGTCCGCCTCCGGGGACAGGTTGTACACGAAGATGCACCAGCCGGCGCCCGCGGCGCCCCCCGCCAGGCCCACGCCCGCCAGGCCGCTCACGCCGTCGATGGCGATGGGCGAGAACCTGGCGATGAGCGACAGGGGACTACTTTGGGGGTCACGCGGGCTCCGCCCTGACCCCCGGCATGCCCCCGACCTGTGACCTCCGGTACTGCCATGACCTCTGAGGGCGCCTTGACCCTGGGACGCTTGTGGGCTTTGCATTGTCCTGACCCTGCTGTGACCTCCATCTGCACTCCCACCTCCAGCCCCATCCCCCACTCTTCGCCCTGACCTGTCCCCTCTCCAGAGCCCTCAGCTAATCCTGACCCGTGACCTCTGGTCCTATTTGGACCTTGGCTCTGCTGACCCTGCTTCCTCCCTCCTCCTCCCCCCCAGCCACATCTTCCCACCAAACTCCTGCCCTGGCTCCCTCTGCCCCCCTGCTGGCCCTGCCGGGCGGTGCCATCTGTCCTGCTGGCCCCCAGAAGGGCAGGGCGTGCTGGAGCCCTGTAAGCGCTGCCCCCTGCTGTTCGGGGCTGAGCACAGCCACCCCTCCTTCGGAGCCTCCTCTGCGCCATGAGGAGGCACCTCCACCCCGGCCCTCTCTGGCTGTTTCCTAGTTAAACTGGGCATCTGCTATCAGCTCCCTCTTCCCTAAGGGGTTTTGTTTTCAGTGGGGCCCCAGCCCACAACAGGTCCTAGTACACAGCGGGCATGAGGCTGCCCTCAGCTGGGCGGGGCCGGAGCCCGAGCCACCCAATCGGAGCCTCTGGAACTGACTGCTCCCGCCCCGCCCAGGCCTCGGCCCCTTCCTGCTGCCAGGACCCCGCTTCCCGCCATTCCTCCGCTGGCGCGGGCCTCTCTGGGTCCCCGTGGCCGGCTGTCCACTCCACCTCCCTGATCACTGCGCACCTGCCTCCTTTCCCTCTAGGCTGAGGTAATCAATAACAGTAACGATAATCTTCAGAGCAGCTACCTTTATTGAGCGCTCACTAGGGGCCAAGCACTGTGCTCAGTACCGTGTCATCGCCACGGGGACCCCCCGCCCGCCGGCCGGCGCCAGTCCTCGGCGTGCCCTCAGCCGCTCATGACGCAATAAACTCAGGACGCGCACAGGGCCAGGGGTGTGGACAATGTCACGGGGCCCTGGGCAGAGGGGCAGACGCGACCCTCAGCGAGGACCGCCTGCAGGTGGCGCTCAGGCTGGCCGGGGGCCGGGGGCGTGGCTGTGACCGGGCAGCACTGCCCACCTTCCTGGGCAGCTGAGGGCCCTGGGCCCAAATCCTACGGCAGCTCACCAGGCCTTTACCAGGCTCCACAGCCCCCAGCCTAATGGGCATGCTCCTCCCCGGCAGTGCAGGCGCGGCTAGGCCGGCAGGCCTGGGGGCGGGGTGGGGGTCCATCAGGGCCAGGGTCCGAGGAGGGACGGCGCGGGGCTGGGGCAGTGGGGTGGGGGCACTGTTACCTCTTGACTCCGTAGGCCATGTTGAGTAAGTTGTCCAGCCTGTGGAGCAGAAGGGGTGGTCACGCCGGCCTCCGGGCGCGGCCCCGGCTGTGATGCAGGCCAGGCGGCTGCCCGCCCTGCCCCCACCGCGCAGGCCAGCAGTGCCAGCCCTGCCCCCGCCGCCCGCCCGGCTGGACACCGCCTGGCACGGCCCGCGGCCACTCCGGCACCGCCTCTCGCCTGCCCTGCCACATCCTCTCCCCCGCGGCTGCCACGCCCTGTAGGGCTCGGGGCCCCAGACACGAAGGTTGGATCCCTTCACCATGATGGTTAGGGGGGGGGGGGGGCAGTGACCAGGCCTCTCTGGGCCTCAGGGTCCCCATCCGGCGGCTGGGACCGGACAGGCTGCATTCTCAGGGAGCTGCAGTGCAGGATAAAGGCTGTGCCGGGCACGCAGTGGGCACTCCTGACATGTGCATGAGGAAACGGAGGAGACAGAGGGGGCAGTGAGAGCTGGCCCTGGCCGGGCGATTCTAACTAAAGGCGGATAATGCCACTCGAAGTGCCCTGTGCTTGCGCTGGCCCCGCACGTGGGCCTCTGCTGGGGGACTGGGGGTGCCGGGGGCGGGGGGCGCTCACCGGAAGCGCTGTGTCTGATGGTGCAGGGGGCCTGCGTAGCGCCGAGCCGACGACTGGTACAGGTGCGTCAGCAGGGCCTGCCCCGTCTTCTGACTCGGGTTGTTGGCAAACTTGACCGTGATGGGCTCGGCCGCACCCAGTGGCTTCTGCCCGTTCAGTCCTTTGATGGCCTCCTCGGCCTCAATCCTCTTGTCAAAGCGGATGAACCCCACGCCCCGAGACACGCCTGCCAGGGAGCCGGGGTGTGGTGAGGACCGGCCTTCACCCCCCCCCACCCCCCGTCCCGGCCGCGCCTCCCCCCGGCGCCCTGACCTGTGACCTGGTCCACCAGGATGCGGGAGGTGATGATGCGGCCGTACTGGGAGAAGAGCTGCTCCATCTCCTTCTGGCTCATGGTCTTGGGCAGCCCGCTGACGTACAGGTTGGCATCCCGAATGGAAGCCGAGCTGGGCCTGGCGTAGGACACCTGGGGAGGGCCCGGCAGCAGGTGTGAGGGGGGGAGAGGCCACATCAGAACCGCACGGAGTCGCAGAAATGCCTCGTCTGTTCACTCAACGAATATCTCGTGAGGCGACATGGTGGTTGTGGCCACCGGGCTGGGGGGGAGGCCTGGCCATGGCCCTGTCTGCATGGCGATGGGGGGACCTGACACCTGAGGAGGTCAAAGGAGCCACACGCCTGGGATCACTCTCCCTCAAGACCTCTTGAACCCCAGTTCACGCCCTCAGGCCGGACATCCGTCAGCATCAGCGCTTCCCTCTCCTTTGGAAAGTCGGCTCTTGTGACCCCTTGTTTTCCCACCTGCACCTGGGCCCCTGAGTCCCTCGGTCTTTAGCCACCAAGTCGAACCTGACGGCTCGCAAATGTCCGTCCCCAGCACAGACCTGGCCCCTCGTCTCCACACCTGTGACACCTGCCTCCAGGCTCCCGACTTCCCCCGACTCTGACGGCAGCTGTTCCGGGGCGCAGGACCCTGCCTCTGCTGTCCTTGACGCCTCTCTGACTTTCACACCCACATCTGACCCCGCGTCCATCCTGTTGGCTTTACTTCTCATGATCCAGAATCTGCGCACTTCCCCCTCCTTTTTTTTTTTTTAATCCTCACCCAAGGACATGCTTTTTAAAAGTTGATTTTAGAGTCTGGTTGACGTGAGTTGGTGGTTGAGCGCCGACCTTGGAACCAAGAGGTCATGGTTCGATTCCAGTCAGGGCTCATCCCCAACAGGGGACGTGCGATCAATGATTCTCTCTCTTCTTGGATGTTTCTCTCTCTCTCTCCCTTTCCCTTCCTCTCTGAAATCAGTAACAATAAATTTTTTTTAATATATATATTTTATTGATTTTGTACAGAGAGGAAGGGAGAGAGATACAGAGTTAGAAACATCGATGAAAGAGAGTCATCGATCAGCTGCCTCTTGCACACCCCCTACTGGGGATATGCCCGCAACCAAGGTACATGTCCTTGACCAGAATCGAACCTGGGACCTTTCAGTCCCCAAGCCGACACTCTATCCATTGAGCCAAACTGGTTTTGGCAAGATTTTTTAAAAAACTGATTTTAGAGGGAGAGGAAGAAACATTCACACGAGAGTGAAACATCGATTGGTTGCCTTTTGCACACACCCCAACCGGGGACCAAACCCGCCACTTTCTGGAGTGTCAACTCCACTCAACTGAGCCCCCAGCAGGGTCTTCCTCCCACTCCCATCTCCCCGCTTTGGACCAGTACCCACCATTGCTAACCCCAACTGGTACGTCATCTTCTGCCCTGGTCCCCGCTCCCAGCCTCCCCTCTCACAGCTGAGCCCCACTCAGCAGCCAGAGAGCACCGAGGGCACCTGAGCCAGGTCACCTCTCTCCTCAGCTCAGAACCATCCGCGGTCCCCACGTGCTTCAGAGTTCAAGTCCTTCCCACGGTCCACAGGCCGTATACCACCCCACCGCCAGCCCTGTCTCCCCCTTGCGTTCCGCCAAACACCAGGCATGGGCCTGCCTCCTGGCCTCTGCATAGGCTGTTCCCTCTGCCTGGCTCTCTTCCTTTTTCTTCTCCTCTAAGTCTCAGTTGAAATGTCCTCCTCCTCCTCCTCCATCTGCATTGGGTCCTACCCGCGTTACTTTCTCTCAGAGCACTTCTCTCAGCGTTAGACACGTTCTAGTGCAGACGCCTTGCGAGTCAGACACACGGGAGCACAGCCATCAGATTCGTGTCATCCGTTGGTCCAGCCCAACAATGAAACTCTCTGCAGCTGTTTAAAAAATGGGGGACGTGGATATTGATTTTCCTGGAACAGTGGTGAGTATTGTGGAGTGGAGGAGAGGGGAAAAAAAGTCCATTTATAGAGCAGCGAGGATGGTGTGACCCCATCTCATTGTGTGTGTATCAATGTCCTAGGAACGTGGACATCGGCCCGCCCCAGAGCTAACGGGGTGACCCATGGCTGGTGGGGGCAGGGAGTGTGTGAGCTCCTCTCCCTTCATTTCTGCCACTGTCTACATTTCTATTCCTCCTAAAATAGCCTCTGGGAGGGTAGGAGTCATGGTCAAGGGCCTGGTTTTTGTTGGGAGCTGTGAATTGTGAGGTCATGCTGTTTCATTAGAAACAGCTAATTTAAAAGCTAGCAAAATGGCCGAAACCGGTTTGGCTCAATGGATAGAGCGTCAGCTTAGGGACTGAAAGGGCCCATGTTGGATTCCAGTCAAGGGCATGTACCTTGGCTGCGGGCACATCCCCAGTAGGGGGTATGCAAGAGGCAGCTGATTGATGACTCTCTCATCTATGTTTCTAACTCTCTATCTCTCTCCCTTCCTCTCTGTACAAAATCAATAAAATATATATTAAAAATCAATAAAATATATATTTAAAATAAATAAATAAATAAATAAATAAATAAATAAATAAATAAATGCAAGCTAGCAAAACGAATGAACTGGGCTGGAGTGGGGCATTCTGATGAATTGTGCACACCTGGGGTTCTCCAGAAAGAACAAGCAATCAGCAGAAACCGGTTTGTCTCAGTGGATAGAGCATCGGACTGCTGACTGAAAGGTCCCAGGTTCGATTCCGGTCAAGGGCAATGTACCTTGGTTGCTGGTGCAGGAGGCAGCTCATCGATGTTTCTGGCTCTCTCTCTCTCCCTTCCTCTCTGTAAAAAAATCAATAAAATATATATTCTATTAAAAAAAAAATCATCCCTGGCCAGTGCAGCTCAGTTGGCTGGGTGTCATCCCGTCCACATAAACTTTAGGTCCTAAAGGTTGCAGGTTCGATCCCCAGTTGGGGGCGTGCAGGAGGCAGCCGATAAATGTTCCACTCTTGCGTCACTGTTTCTCTCTCTCTCTCTCCCTTTCACTTTTTCTTTAAAAAAAAACAAAAAACAATCAATCAAAAATCTTTTTAAAAAAATATATATTTTATTGATTTTTTACAGACAGGAAGGGAGAGAAATAGAGAGCTAGAAACATCAACCAACCGCCTCTTGCACACCCCCTACCGGGGATGTGCCCGCAACCAATGTACATGCCCCTGACCGGAATCGAACCTGGGACCCTTCAGTCCGCAGACCGACGCTCTATCCACTGAGCCAAACTGGTTTCAGCTCAATCAAAAATCTTTAAAAAAAATAAAATAAAGGGGGGGGTGTGGGACGACACATCCGCTGCTATTATTTCTATAATGATAATTAAAAATCACGCCATGTATTTTACCATTTTTACTCCCCTCACCACAGGTCTGTGAACTCTGAGGGGTGAGGAGGAGTTGAGGACTTGTGGATGGGTTGAAGTTGGGGGTGACCAGAGAGGGGTCTGTGCTCCTGGTCAGGTGTCTGTGGTTTGGCGGCATCTGAAGAGCAGAGCAGGGCCTTCCATCCTATGAGCTAACCGTACCCCTCACTAGGACGGTGCCTGGCACAGTGGGAGGCTAGAATTATTTTGGGCAGAATCTGCTGGAACACATAGGGCTGACCACACAACACAGCCATTCTGGCAGACAGACAGACAGGAACACACCACACACGGCCAGTGTGCTCGCCAGTGACAGGCAGGAGGGTAACACGAGGCCTCGGCCACCGTCATGGCGGGATAAGGAGAGTAAGATTGCACACGCCTGTCATACACCGTGCCAGCCTACAGCCTGCAACATCACACATGTTCCCCCCTGAGTGGGGCACAGGTAGACATGATCACACTTGACTGTGGCATGCAAATACTCCACCACAGCCAGGCACACCCATGAGGCCCCACCAGGCCGCAGCCGGAGTCGCAGTGGGTGACAAAGTGCCTGTCAAACAGACAAAGTCCCATGAACCAGTAACACACCCCAAGTCTGTAATAGCCGGACCTGTGTGACAACAGCCACTCACATCGCCACGGTGACCAACCAGCACCGCCTCACAGAGGCCACACACACAGAGCCTTACAGCTCACTCCTAGTCCACCCTCATGCTCAGGGGTTTAGTTGGCCGAGAGTCCTCAGGTCACGACCTTGCCCCACCCCAGGGAGCAGAAGAGATCCCACACCTCTGTTCCTATGGCAAGCTGGGGGCCAGATGGGAGCCCCACCGGCCCCCCTGCCCCCAGGGTCCAGGAGCAGATTTGTGGGGTGGAGCCCAGACACTCCAGGCAACCTAGAGAGAGGGGTTTCCATGGCAACCCACCCCCCAGGGAACTTGGGCTCCCAGGGTCCCAGCTGCAGCTGCTGAGAGGGGAGGTTGTGGGGGGGGGGGGCATTGCACAAAGGTGGGGGAGTGGCCCACCCCTAATCCCGCCCTCCCAGACCCTAATTAGGCTCCAGATGGCAGATGGATCCCCACCCTCCCCCCATTTCTCTAACAAAGGCAGGGAGGGGGCTGCCCACTGGACCCGTGGGAAGGTACCTCCTCCGTGAACCTCCACGGAGTGTGGGGCTGATATTCTCCCCATTGACACGTGAGGAAGCTGAGGGCCAGAGAGGCAAAGGCATTGGCTGGCTAAGCAGAAGGCCTTGGGGGGGCGGGATGAGCGGGGGCAAAGGATGGATGGCGGTGAAGGGGAGCTCCCGGTGGGCAGTGAGAGAGGGGACACGGGGACAGACGGGATGGGCACTAACGGGGCGGGGAGACAGGCAGCAAGGGGAGCAAGGGCACCCACCTTGATGGTCTTTGTCTGCAGTTTGAGGCCGTTGAGGGTGTTGATGGCTTTGTCTGCGTCGTTGGGGTCAGAGTAGTTCACAAACCCATAGCCGAGGCTCTGCCCTGTGTGCAGGACCAGGTCGGTGACCTACCTCCCCGGGCCTGCCAGGATCCTCCCTGGCCCAGGTGTGAGAGGCTGGCCACCCCCTTCTCGTCGCACCTCGGAAACCTCCTGGCCCCATCACACCTGTCCTGGCGGCTACCGCCTCCCCAGGCCGCCTCCCCGCCTGCCAGAAGCCACACCTGTGATCTTGTCCCGAACCAACTTGCAGGACTCAATGTCACCGATGCTGCCGAAGAGGCTCTTGAACTCATCCTGGGTCATGTTCTGGGGCAGGTAGTTGACGATGAGGTTGGTTTTGCTGTCGTCAGTGGCTCCGTTCGTACCAAGGAGTGGCCCATTGGGCAGGGCCGGGCCGGCCGGGCCCCCTGCCACCTGAGACTCCATGGCCCCGAGTATCTGCTGGAGACAACAGGCCACACCCACTCACGGCCCAGTCCCCGGAGACCGGGGGCGTGAGGAGGGCGCGGTGGTGATGGATCACTCGTGTCCGCCATGGGCTTGAACATGGGGAGAGGACGTCACATTATTCTAATAACCCCTTCCGCTCCCTGAGCACTGAGCAAAGCACTTAGCACATGATTTTACTGAGAAAAAAATTCACAAATAAATGCCATATATGGCTTTGTATATGTTTCCCTGTTTGTCTAAAACCAACCTGTTTTTGGTTTTTTTTTCCAGAATAATATAATGAACACTTTTTAAAAAATCCTCACCCGAGGATATTTTTCCATTGAATTTTTTTCTTTATTGATTTAGGTATTACATATGTGTCCTTATCGCCCCGCCCCATTGCCCCTCCTCCCCCGCCATTTTTAGAGAGAGTGGAAGAGAGGAAAAAGCAGAGCAAAATATCCATGTGAGAGAAACACGTTGATTGGTTGCCTTCTGCATGTGCCCTGACAGGGCTTGGGTCAGGAAGGAGCCTGCAATCGAGGTACATGGCCTTGACCAGAATCAAACCCTTCGGTCTGCAGGCCAATGCTCTATCCACGGAGCCAAACCGGCTGGGGCTGTAATGACCACATTTGTCTTCAGAATAAGAAATCTAACATTTTTATTAGCTTTGCAGCCCTTTCCCATAAATTCCTCCCTGCCGGTGTACTTTCCTTCTCCCACCAAAGGTAATTCCTATCCCAAATGTGTTTACATTTTGTGCATAATTTTCCCACTAGGCATTTACACCCACAGTTTTTCCTATATTTTTTTAAAGCTTTTAAAATATATTTTTTATTAATCTTAAAGAGAGGATGGAAGAGGGAGAGAGGAAGAGAAATGGGGAGAGAACATCGATGTGAGAGACAAATATTAACCCACTGCCTCATGCACTCTGACCGGCAATGGAATCAGGGACCCTTCGGTGCACTGGATGACACGGAGCCACACCAGCCAGGATACCCCCGGTTTTTCCACTCAGCATTAGAATATATATACAGTTATTGATTTCAGAGAGGAAGAGAGAAGGAGAGAGAAAGATAGAGACATTAATGAGAGAATCATTGACTAGCTGTCTCCTGCAGGTCCCCCTATTGGAGATGCAGCCTGCAACCCGGACATGTGCCCTGACTGGGAATCTGTGACATCCTAGTTCCGTGGTCGGCAAACTGCGGCTCTTGAGCCACTCGCGGCTCTTTGAGTGTGGCTCTTCCACAAAATACCACGGCCTGGGTGAGTCTATTTTGAAGAAGTGGCATTAGAAGAAGTTTAAGTTTAAAAAATTTGGCTCTCAAAAGAAATTTCAATCGTTGTACTGTTGATATTGGCTCTGTTGACTAATGAGTTTGCTGACCACTGGCCTAGTTGATAGGTCAATGCTCAAACACTGAGCCTTGCCAGCTGGGATAAGCTTTTTTTTTTTTTTTTTTTTTTTTTTAAAGCATAACGTAACACTGCAAATAATGACAGTTTATCTCCAATCTCTATCTGTTATTTATTTTTCTTGTCTTAGTGCAGGGGTTACACTGTGATAGTATCTTCTTTGTTTCTGACTTTAAAGGAAATGTTTTAAACATTTTACAGCTAAATATGACCTTTCTGTAAGTTTTTTTTTTGTAAGTGGCCTTTATCAGGTTAAGAATGTTTAATTAAAAAAAATAATGTTTAATTTTTTTCCTACTATCTAAACAATATATATTTTTAAATATAATGGATGTTAAATTTTATTGAATGTTCTTTTCCTACATCGATTTTTTAAATTGAGATATAACTGACATATAACATTATATTACTTTTAGGCATACAACATAGTGACTTAATATTTGTATATATTGCAAAATGATTACCATAATAAGTCCAGTTAACATTTATCAACATCCATAGCTACAAAAAAAAATTTTTTTTATGACGAGAACTTTTAATACCTACTCTCTTAACAACTTTAAAATATATTCTACATCTATTTTATATCTAAGGCCCACATCGAGAACTTCAAAGCCACATCTGGGCAGAAGGAGAGTGCCGGGTTGTTTGGTATTGTCTGTGATGGGCCCGGGAAGGAAGGCAAAGTAGGTCTTTCCTTACAACGGGGTTGGTGAATAGGTTGCCCTCCCCAGAAAACGCAAAATGATCGGCAGGGTCTTTCTAGATGAGTTCATATAAGTACAACCAATGGACACAAAACTGGGGAGGGAGGGTATGTATGGGAGGGGGGGCAATATTAAAATATGTACACAGATAATTAAAAAAAAAAAAAAAAAGATGTGAAGCCACATCCAGTTTCAGCGAGGAAGACTACTGGGATCGATTAGCAATGTCTGCCGTGGCCATAGAATCAGGAACAGTCTGCAGGTACCCATCACCTCCGTCATCCCTGACTCAAAACACAATCCTGTAATTGTTCCCAGATGGCATTCCCTCTATGCCAGGCAAAGCGCACAGCCCTCGACAGGCAGTCTTCCTTCTCTTATTCACAACTGCCCTCAAAAGAGGAGGATTTTATTCCCTCTGCGTAACGTGTTATGGGTTAAACGCTTGTTTTCCCCCCTCCCGACCCCCCATTCATAGGTTGAAACCCCGTAACCCCCAAGGTGATATTTAGAGGCGGGGCTTTTGAGAGGTAATTAGGTCATGAAGACGGAGCCCTCGTGAACAGGATTTGTGTGTGACACAAAGGGACAGGAGAGAGGTGACCTCTCTCTACACCAAGTGAGGACACAGCAAGACAGCTGTCTGCAAAGCAGCAGGCACCTTGAAACTGGACGAGCCAGCCTCCAGAACCAGGAGGAATAAATGTTTGTTGTTTGAGCCTCACAGTTTATGGCTGCTTTTATAGCGATCTGAGCGGAGACAACAGGTAAGGAAAGGGAGCGGCACCCCAGCTGGTTTGCCTCAGTGGATAGAGCATCGGTTTGCGGACTTAAGGGTCCTGAGTTCAATTCCGGTCAAGGGCGTAGGCCCAGGTTGCGGACTCAATCCCCAGTAGGGGTGTGTGTGTGTATGTGTGCAGGAAGCAGCCAATCAATGATTCCCTCTCATCACTGATATTTCTATCTCTCTCTTCTCTGAAATATATATATATATATATATATTATTATTTTTTTTTTAAAGAAAGAGCAGAGCCAAAACGGGTTTGGCTCAGTGGTAGAGAGTCGGTCTGCGGACTGAGGGGTCCCAGGGGTCCCAGGGGCATGTACGTTGGCTGCAGGCACATTCCTGGTAGGGAGTGTGCAAGAGGCAGCTGGTCGATGTTTCTCTCTCATCAACTTTTCTAGCTCTCTATCTCTCTCCCTTCCTCTCTGTAAAAAATCAATAAAATTAAATTAAATTAAAAAATAAATAAATAAAAAAGAAAGAAAGAGCTAAAACCGGTTTGGCTTGGTGGATAGACCATCGGCCTGCGGACTGAAGGGTCCTGGGTTCGATTCTGGTCAAGGGCATGTACCTTGGTTGTGGGCACATCCCCAGTAGGGGGTGTGCAAGAGGCAGCTGATTGATGTTTCTCTCTCATCCGTTTCTAGCTCTCTATTCTTCTCTCTTCCTCTCTGTAAAAACTCAATAAAATATATTTTAAAAAGAAAGAAAGAAAGAAAGAAAGAAAGAAAGAAAGAAAGAAAGAAAGGCAGAAAGGAAGGAAGGAAGAAAGGGGAGCATCAGTGATGTTTGGAAAATTACCGGAGACCATGCAGCCTGTAAGTGATGGAGCAGGGGATTTTGCACATGAGCTTTTCTAATCCAGAGTCTGTGTTTCCAAATTCCACTGCTAACCTAGCACTGGCTCCATTTCCCAGCTGCTTCCTCAGGTATGCCACTTACTGCTTCTGGGCCTCCGCTCCACTTGGCCAAAACTTCAAATTACCGTCCCAGGGGCTTGGGGAAGGGTCTAAAGCTACAAGGGAGAGCGGCTGGAAAGCGTTCTGGGGCCAGTTAGCCATGTCTGCCACCCATGCCTCATGATCCTGCTATTAATAACCGTCCTGCTCATGTGTTAAACACTGTGTGATGTGCTTCAAGGCATTACTTCACTTATTTCTCTCAACCATCCTTTCCCTTTATTGGTTTTTAGAGAGAGAGGAAGGCAGAGGAATAGAGATGGAGAAACATCGACCCCATGGACACCGGCAATTAGACGGTAAAAACCTGGGACAGGGTGTGGGGGTGGGCTGGAAGGTGTTAATGGCGGGGGAGGAGGGGAGAGACATATGTAATACTTTAAACAATATTTTTAAAGAGAGAAAAAACATCGATTGGCTGCCTCCTGCACACTCCCTACTGGGATTCAGCCTGCCACCCCTGGCATGTGCCCCCGACCTGGAGTCAAACCAGTGACCTCCTGGTTCATGGGTCGACGCTCAGCCGCTGAGCCAGGCTCTCTCAACTATTTTAAAAGACAGCAATACACTCTCCGTTTTATAAGTGAGGAAGCTGAGGCTCAGAGGTCTTGAGTAATATAAATGGGGGACTCCATTTCAAACTTTCTTGTGTCAGACTTTTAAAAAAATATATATTTTTAATTGATTTCAGAGAGGAATGGAGAGGGAGAGAGATAGAAACATCAGTGATGAGAGAGAGTCATAGATCAGCTGCCTCCTGCACGCCCCACACTGGGGATTGAGCCGGGAAGCCAGGCATGTGCCCTGACCCGGAATCAAACCGTAACCTCCTAGTTCATAGGTCGACGCTCAACCACCGGACCCCGCCAGCCAGGCTTCAGAGCTGTTTTTAATGATTGTGGCCAGTCCAGTGGGACAGCTCTGCCACCTGGGAGCTGTGTGTCCTCGGGGATCATCTTAGCTCCTCTTTGGGCCCCTCCTTCCTTCCCAAGGATTCTTATTATCACTGGTAAGAGGGTGCACAGAGGACCGAGGCCCCTGCATCTCCAGTGGGCTGAGATGGGCTGCCCGGGGCTGGCTGCTCAGAGGGTTATTCTGAAGCCACATCTGGGCTGAACAGGAGCACACACTGGGGTGATTAACAATGTCTGCCGTGGGCACCAGTAGTCAAGCAGTAACGCACACTCCATGGACCTGCGTCCCAGCTCCCGACATGAATGCGTAACGAACAGCACGCCACGTACTGAGTGCCTGTTATGTGCCAGACAAACTCTTTGTGAGAATACCCGCGCCGTCCTTTCTCCCAGTATCGCGTGTTAGGCGGCTCTTGCTCCTTTTAACAGGTGAGGAAACCGTGTCAACAAAGGGATAGGGTGGGTACGAGGTTGGATAGCCGGCAGACGACGGACCAAGAATTTAAATCCAGGGTGTGAACTCCAGAGCCCACTTCCCTAACGAAAAGGCCAATAACAGTAAAAATAACAACAGTCAAGGGAAGCTGAGCGCCCGCTCTATGCCACGCCCCGGGCATCCCTACATATAAATCCACTGTGTGGGCTGAGTTTACTTCCCGGGTGCCAGCAGGTGCCAGCCGCTGGCTTCCCCGCCTCACGGTGTGTCCTCTGACACTCACATTGCCCTCTGGACCTCTGTCCCGCCACTAAAGGAACGGAAGTCCCCGTGTCTGAGGTAAGACTCTGAAATCCTGCCCGGCCTCAGTGAGACAGGGTTCTGCCATCCGCTGATAATGTCTGCGGGAGCCAGAGGAGCATTCGGCAGCACATGGCCCCTGTCAGGACATCCCAGGTTCCAGCTCTGGAACCCTACCATGAGCCTGGCACAGAACAACTGCAAAGTTTTCACGGACTCCCCAGCCACACAGAGAGCAGGCGATACTGTCTCCGCGTCTCCAGATGGAGAAACAAGGGCCAGGGTGACCGGGGGAGGTGGTGGTCATAGTCAGGGTTTGACTCCTCATCAGATAACCCCAAAGCCCACTGGGTTACAGATTCCCCCCTCCCCCAATGCTGTACTCAACTTGGAGGGGATTTAGAGGTGAGTGGGGCCCTGGCCTGTGTGGCTCAGTTGGTTAGAGTGTCGTCCTGTACGCCAAAAGGAGGCGGGTTTGACTCCTGGTCAGGGAACATACCCAGGTTGCAGGTTCAATCTCCAGTCAGGCTGCATGCAGGAGGCAAACAATCAATGTTTCTCTCTCACATTAATGTCCCTCTCTCCCTCCCTTCCTCTCTCTAAAATCAATTTATTATTTTTTTCTAAAATCAATTTTAAAAATAGGTGATGGGGGGTTTCTACTCTGGACCTGGATGGAGCCTCAGCCTGTGAATCTCACCACCACCACACCTCCCTCCCTCTGCGCCCGGCTTAGCGGGATCAGTGTCACCTGCGCTTCCTCCACGGCTGAGCCGGCTAAGCCGCTAATGGGGATCAGACTGGTGGAGGTCACACCCACCCTGCTCCAGTCCGCAGCAAATGTGTGGCCTGATAGGACACGGGAATCACAGGGACCTCAGAGGGCTGTTCCCGGGAGGGTGGGGAATAAAAGAGGGAGGGGGTCTTGGATGGAGAGGCAGATGCCCACTGGGAGCAATGGAACCTTCCTCTGGGGATCTCTTCCTCCTTTTCTCTCTCTTTCCCCTCCTCTGTTCACCACTCCTCTCTGAACCACTCTGTCTCCGCATCCCTCTCTCTCAATCTTTCTCCAACTCTTTTGCACCATTCCACATATATCCGACATACATATTATGCAGGGAACACGCCTGCGGTCAGTGGCTGTGTAGACTCTCCGTGTCTGACCCCCTTGGCCCCGCTGCGCCCCCGGGCCTCGGTCACAGTGGCAGATGCTTGGACACCGGTGACAATAGGGCATTGAGCGGCTGTGCATGGTGAGGCCGAGCCACCACGTGGTGCTAACGGAGCCTTCCACTCTGGGCCTTTCTCCCTCCACGCAGGGCCCTCACTGTCTCAATGTCCCCCTCCCTTCCTGCCAGCCTGTCCCTGGGGTGGGTCCCTGCCTGAGTGCCCTCTATTGGAGCAAACAAGCCTCCTGGCCTTCCGTGACCTCTGGTCACACCCTCTCCTCTTTGTGCGTCAGTTTCCCTTTTTCAAAAAAGGGGGACAGATCAGAGGAGAATGGGTGGATGTAGGGGTTCTGAGGGTCCTCGGGAAGCCGCGTTCACTTTCCTGGACTTGGGTGAGCAGGGTGAGGCCCAGAGAGGGGAAGGAGGTGGCTTGAGGTCACACAGCAGGCCTCTCCATCCAGCCTCATTTCTCAGAGCCAGGTGGGCGGGCCCCAAGGCCCAGGGGGGAGTGCTGGCCAGGACTGCAAGAGGCCCAGGCGCGGGTGCCACACACACACACACACACACACACACAGCACACACCCCTACACAGCACACACACACACACACACACACACACAGCACACACCCATACTCCCGGCCACACACACCCATACACAGCAAACACACACACAGCACACACACACACACACCCATACACAGCAAACACACACAGCACACACACACACACACACACACACACACAGCACACACCCCTACACAGCACATACACACACAGCACACACCCATACTCCCGGCCACACACACCCATACACAGCACACACACACAGCACACACACACAGCACACACACACACACACCCATACACAGCATACACACACACACAGCACACACCCATACACAGCACACAGCACACACACACACAGCACACACCCATACACAGCACACAGCACACACACACACAGCACACACCCATACACAGCACACACACCCATACACAGCACACACACACAGCACACACACACCCATACACAGCACAGCACACACACACACACCCACACCCATACACAGCACACACACACACACAGAAGCCAGAGGCTGGAAAGGCGGACGAAGGCCAGGGCGCCGGGACCAGACAAAGGACGCGCGGCGGGGCTCGGGGAGCGGAGTGGCTCCACGGGGCGGAGGGGGAGCCGGGGTTGGGCTAGAACCCGCCCGCCCCGCCCCCGGGAGACGCCGGCCCGGGAAGCCCGCAGGAAACCCGAGGGCTCGGGCGCGGCCGGTCCCCCGGGCCCGGGGCGGGGCGCCCATGGGCGGGGCGGGGCGGGGCCAGGCCGGGTGTGGCCGGGCGTGGCCGCGCCGGGGAGCTGACCAGCTCGGTGGCTGCTGAAAACACCGGAGCCGGGCGGGCGCCGGGCGGGCGCTCAAGGTCACCCCGCGGCCCTGCGCCCCGGCGGGTGCGGCGCCCGGCCCTGGTCTGGGGGGCCTGCCTGAGCCCTTGACCCCACCCCGCGGTGCACCGGGACGCACAGCCGGGATGCCCCCCGCCCCGCGGGCCCTGCGATCCCCTCCCCCTCCCGCAGCCCGAAGCGCCCGCGCGATGCCAGGGCCCGCGAAGAAGCGCCGAGAAACAAAGAGCCGCGGCGGCGGCGGGCCCGCGGGGCCTCCGGGCGCGCCCCCTCCCCTCCCCTCCCCGCTTGCCGCAAGGTCGACGGGCTCGAGGACGAGATGCCCGGATCCCGGGCGCGGCCGAGGCCTGGGGCTCGCGATCCGACGCCACCGGCTGGCGCCCGGGGCCCTCGGGGCTGCCTGGACGCCGTGTCCCGGCCTAGCACCCTCACCGGGGCCCCGCGTCTGCCTGGGCGGCCTGCGGGGTCCGGGCCTGGAGGGAGGAGGCATCCTCCGTCGCCGCGGCCCCTCCCCCATCGGCATGCCGGAGGGGGGCAATCCCGTCCCCGGGGCGCCGGAGGATGCCCCGAACCGCGGCCTGGAGCCCCGAGGCCTCCCGGCCAGACGCTAAGCGCCCTCGGCACGCTGGGCGCGGCGCAGCCCGCTCTCAGGCTCCGCGGCTCGGTCCTTCCCTCCCCCGCCCCCACGACTGGGCCTAGCTGGGCCTGGTCCTACCCCCCCACAGCCTCCATCTCCGCGGAGCCCGAGCCTCGCCCCTTCCCGGCGAGGCTCCCTCGCGGCGACAGGGGATACCTACAGTGACCATTCTTGTGTGCCCGGCGGGCGCGGTCCGTGCTGGGGGCGGCTCCGGGGGTCGCGCGCTCGGTGCTCACGCCGGGGTTCCACCCGGGCGGCCTCGGGCGCGGCCGCTGCAGAGGTGTCGGTGGAGGCGGCGGCTCCCTCGAGGCTGGAGATGGGCCCGAGCCCGCGGGCGCGCGCGCGGATAACCGAGCCCGGAGTGGTCTGCGGGCGGCAGAGGATGGAAAGGGCGGGCGGGCGGGCGCGGGCCGAGAAGGTCCCCTGCACGGCCCCGCGGGGCCCGCGGAGTTTGCGCTTTCCCACAGAGATCGCGGCGCCCTGCCTCTCGCCCGGCCGGTCGGGTCCCGGATGCTCAGTGCTGTCCCCTCGCCCGCCCTCCCTCCCACCCTCCTGCCCGCGCTGCGCGCTCCGCGATCTGGGCCGCGCCGCCGCCGCCCCCAGCCCTTTATATCCGCAGCTGCCAGCGCCGGCGACGCTCATTGGCTGCAGCACCCAAGCCCCGCCTCCTCGCGGCGCCCGACGGCGCGGCAGGTGGAAGCGAGCGCGCCGGCCCGGGCTCGCTTTCTGGGGACCAATATTGCCAGATCCCGGCTCTTTTGACTCAGCGGACCTTACTTCCTGCCCGGGCACCCTTTTTAGGAAGGGCTTTCTAACCGGAAGTCAGGGCAGGCTCTCCTTCTCCGTCCAGCACTTGGAGCTGGAGAAGCAAAGAGGGACAGGAGGTATCTGTGATCCTGTGTACGACCTCCCTGAGGTGCTGTCCACAAGAAGACTGGAAAGGGACAACGATCCATGACTTCAATAGGCAAAGCCCTGGGTCCCCAGATTTGGGGGGACCAGGTGTAGTCTCCTAATGCTAAGGGAGGAAGGTGGGGATGGCTGGGGGTCCCAGTCTTCCTGCAGAAGGAACTGGTACTCTGTGGGCTAGGTGTCTCTGGGGTTCAAAAGCTGTGGACTGGCACCCCACAATGCAGGGGCACTTGGCACGGCCGCAAAGTGGGGAACTAGGTTTGGATCTTAGGATTCCAGGCAAACCTTGCTGGTGCCCTGAAGCCCTGGGAAACCACTGGGCATTTGGGACAACATACACTTATGGGTGGGCTGACCTTCTAGCAGAATGTCCTGGCTTTCCGAGCTCAGGATTGGCCCGACCGCGGAGTCATCTCCCTTTCTGCTGGGGGAACCTGGACGCTACCTACTAAGGCGATGGAAGGTGGCACATCACCTTTGGCGCATGTTTACGTGGGACGGCCTTCAGCACCACAGACAGCGGCCCGATGGGCCCAACCCGTCCTCTTGCGGGCGGGGTAGCCACGACCCTCTGAACCAGAGAGTGGCAGCCCCCACCCTATCCTCGGCCCAGCACGCCCTTTTAGCCTCCAGACCCTCCGGGAATGTCGTCAAACCCTGCGAGAAGAGCCTGTTCTGACCAATCAGGGACGGCCCTGGCAAGAACGAATTGCCGGACGCCCTCGAGGTGGAGCCAATGAGGACCCGAGCAGCGGAGCGCGCGGCCTGGCTGATGGAGAGGGAGGCCAATCGTAGTGGCCGCGCAGCCCGGGCGGTGGCGTTGCGGGACCCGGTGGCCCTTCTAGGGTTTGGCAGGCCAGTGTGACGGCTGACTCTAGAGGCCCCGAGCGATGGCTTGTTCCCCAAGCCCTGATCCTCCCGGCTCCAATGGGATTAGAAGCTGTGCTTGGCTTGCAAGGGGCTACTCCTGGGCCCGCAGACCCGACTGCAGTTCCCATGGAAACTGCTGGCTCCCGCCGTGCGGAGACAGCTAAGAAGACGGAGCCTGGGGGGAGAGGAGGCGGCTTTCGGAAGAGCGGCCCCAGCGGCCGGACTGGCTCTTCCTCGCCGACGCTCCGTCCCCGATTGTAGACCCCGATTAGAAGTGTAAACTGAGCGTTAGCTGCGGCCTCGCTCCAAGAACTGGCGAGGAGCTGGTGGGGGCAATCTGCGCGGCTCGCCGTGGGCTCCCCAGGGCCCTGGTCCTGCTCGCGGCTCTGGTCCCCCGGGTCACGTGGCTGCGGCCATACTGGCCCGTGCAGCTTGTGCGCCACCTGGCGTCCGTGTAGCCTGGTTTCACTCCCCGCCCCTCTCTCCCCCTGGCAGTCTACGGGGTGAGGAGGTGGCCTCGGTGTCCTCCAGGTACTGGGACCAGAGCAGCCGCCTTGTCAATGCCAACTCCCTTCCCCCGCGGCTTCCTGTTCCAGGAACACTCCGGGCCCATTCTACTTCGCGGTGTTGGCACCGGCTGTTCCTTCAGCCTGGGATTTGCCTCCCTCAGCTTTCTCTGGGATGGAACCTTTTTGTCATTCTGATCAATGTTCAAATACTACCTGACCACTGACCTACACAGCTCCCCCAAAAACTAATACACTATTTTCTGCATGGTGCTTGTCTCAGTCATAGATGTCTTAAGGGTTTACTGAACTGGTCCCTGACCTCTCTAGGGTGAGGAATGTCTAGGGTGAGGAATGAGTGACCCATGAGAAATTGGCAGTCAGGAGAGAGTCCTGGGAGATGTCAAGTGGCTTCCCTGGGTGCCCAAACCCCCAGCCCTGGCCCTGTGAGAAGCGAGTGTTCAGGGTTGCTCAGGCTACTGAGGCAAAGGGCCAGGTCCCTGGTCTGCCGGTATGACCTCCCCTACCTACCACCCTCACCTGAGGCCTCACTCAGGCTGGGACCAAGTTGGAGAAGAGACCCCCTCACCCCCAAATCATCCAGGTCTAGGGGGAGGGCATCTACTTTCTCACTCTTTAATCTTGCTCTGCTCTAGACACAGTTCCAGCAGTGCAGCCGCCATCGCCAGCTCCAGGGGGGGGCACCAGCCCTGGGTGGGGCAGGGGCATCACCTTCCCGCCTGCGGGGTGGCCCCCATGGCAGTCCAGGCCCAGCAGGCCCAGGAGTGGCATCGGAGTGGACAAATAAATAGGGACGGTGGTTGATGGGGGGTCAGGTGGGTTTGTGGTCGGGGTGGCTTTTGAGAGTGTGGAACTTGATGCTGTCCAGCTTCTCGAAACGCTTCCCGCAGCGCTCGCACGTGAAGTTGTACTGCACCTCTGCCGTGTGCTTCTTCATGTGCCAGTTGAGCGAAGCCCGCTGCCGGCACTGGTAGCCGCAGATCTCACACCTGCCAGGAGTCAGGGCACAGTCAGAGGGGGCAGGGCCGGCCCAGAAAGGGCTGGCGCCATCTGGGACTGGAGTGCAGATGGATTTGGCATGGCAACCCCAGGATGGAGTGCGCCTCTGGGACCTGCTCTGTGCTGGTCCAGGCCCGGATCTCCTCCCTCCTAGTACCCTCTCGGGGCGCCTGTCACTCACTGCAGGGGTGTCTCGCCGGTGTGTGTGCGCCTGTGCACCTCCAGGTGGTTCTTCCTTTTGAAGGATTTGCCGCAGGTCTCACAGGTGAATTCCCGGACACCTGGGGGAAGCACAGGCTGAGGGCTCCGCTCTTGGGGAGAGGGCTGGGAGTGTCTCCACTGTACTAGGGAGATCAACTGCAGAGAAACCAAGCCCCTACCCTCCAGGCTTGAAGGTCAAGTCTAATAACCAGAGAGGCTGATAAAGGGGAGGCTCATGGTCGCTGCCCAGGAGCCCCAGGCAGAGATGGAGTGGGAGCTCCGGTTCCTGAGGAGGAGCACAGCGTGCAGATGGGTTTGAATTTGACCCCAACATTTGGACTTTGGCACAATTTCACATAAAAATCCAAAGTTCTGATCTCAAAAAATCCAAATCCATGCTCTCCCTCTGGTCACAGACACCAACCCTGGCTGCTGTGTCTCAGCCCACACTCTGGGTCAAGGAGGTGTTTGGAGCAGAAGAAACAGAGGCCCTGTTCCTAGCCTGATGCCCCTTCAGGCTGGTCCAGCCCTGGAACTGCTCCAGCCCGAGACCTGCGTGGAGGAGTCAGGAGGCCGACGGGCCTCGCTCCCCCTGAGGTGTAACAGTCGGCGTCACTGTGGCTTACGCAGCTCGCTCTTTAATCGCGCGCTGCTCTCTTGACACGGTTCCAGCAGCGCGGCCTCAGGGAGGTGCCTGGGGGCTCCAGGTTAGTCCACCACCTCAAGCTAGCCCATGTGGGACAGGCAGGAAACTGAGAAGGCAGTCCTGGGCAGGCTTGCCCCTGCCTGACCGCGCTCCGGCGCCGCAGGGCCTCACCTGAGTGGATGATCATGTGTCGCCGTAGGTGGTTGGATAAGTAGAACTTCTTGCCACAGCCAGGATGAGGACATACTTTGGTCTTCCCTTTTCGATGTACAAGGTTGACATGGTTCTGGAGACGAGAGGGGCCGGAGTGGTGCTGTGGGTGCTATGGGGTGGGGCTGGGGCATTTCCCTGGAGGAGGGAAGAGGGGTGCCCTTGTCCTTCGGATGGACTGCCAGCTCCACGTTGGGGCCCATGGGATCAGTTTTACTGAGCCTCGACTTCAGCCAGGTTCTGGGTTGGGGCATCAGTGAATCTTATCACAACCCTGCGGAGGGCCCTGCCATTAGCCGTTTATGGATGGGGAAACTGAGTCTCCAGAGGCTCAGCAGTTTGCCTGGTGTCTCACAGCTGGGCAGTGGCAGGGCTGGGACTGGATTCTAGGGCTGTCAGTCCATAGCAGGCTCTTTGCCATGGTGCTATACTGTGAGCCCTCTCCTACCGCCCCCCCCCCCCCCAGGGCCTGGAGCAGAAAGCTCTCAATCACCCTTTCCTTCGTGTTGTTGTTGTTTTGTTTTAAATATTTTTTTACTGATTTCAGAGAGGAAGGGACAGAGAGAGACAGAGAGAAACATCAATGATGAGAACCACTGATCCCTGCATCCCTCACACTGGGGATTGAGCCCGCAACCCGGGTATGTACCCTGACTGGGAATCGAACCGTGACCTCCTGGTTCACAGGTTCAACCACTGAGCCACACTGGTTGGGTCTGCCTTTGTTCTTTAGCTCGCTAGTACACCTGTAGCTTCAGTGCCCAACCAGGCTTGGCATTGGGAGGTGCTCAGTATGTGCTTAACGAAAACATGATTTGGCAAATTCAAGGGCCAACTTGTGACACTTCCTTTGCCCAGTGGGGATATGGTAAGGCCCTGTCTCTGCCCTGGGGGTGGCCCAAGGCCCAGTGGACAACCTGCAGGTACGACCTGGTGGCACAATGACCTGAGGCTTGCAGGCCCTACCACCCTGAGCCAAGAGGGTGGCGTGGCAGAGGTAGTAGGAGCTGGGCAAGCAGAAGAGCAGGAGTGTGGGGAGCGCCTCCAGGCCAGGAGCAGGCAGCCACTGGGGGTGCAGAGAGGCTGTGGCTGGTGAGGCGGGACAGGCGTGCCGGAGGCCAGTGGGCATGTGGGAGGCGGGCACGTGGCGCCTGCTGGGGCTGGTGGGCTCTCTACTAGCCACAGGCTGCTGGGCACAGAAGCAGACCCTGCCCAGCCGTTTGGGGGGGCCTCACCTGGAAGCTACTGAGAGCCACATACACCTGGCTGCAGCCCTCGTAGGGGCAGTGGAACATCTCGAGCAGGCCGTCGGCGTCCGTCACCCGTGACCGCTTGCTCCTCCGCCTCCTGGAGAGGAAGGCCCGTGGCGTTAGGGCTCCCACACCAGCCAGACCACCAGGCCCCGCCCGCCTGACACCCACTTCTCAGGCTCCTTGGGGATCTCATAGATGATGGCTGACATGTCACTGCTGTCCAGCTCCTCCCCGTCTGCCTCTGCCTCAGGCTCTGCACTCTCAGGCACTGTCGCTGCCAGCTCTGCCAGCTCTGGAGCCACCGGCTCCTCCTTCTCCTCCTTCTTAAGCATGTACAGGTCCTCCTTCTCTACGGGGTGACACAGGGCAGGTGTCCGCGGGGACTAAGGCTTTCCAGGAGTCCCCTCTAGGGCCCTCCTCGCCCTCCCCCTCCCAGGTACTCCCATCCCAGCTCCCCCAGACTAGCATGGGCCTCCAGACCTTTCTTGGTCTCCATGCCTGCCATGGTGGTGGGGTCCACAGCGCCGGGCTGGCTGCCCTCAGGCTCTGTCTGGGTGTAGGCTGCCACACCCTCCATCATGGCGCAGGGCACCTCGTCACCCAGGCCCCCGCTGGGCGCACTGCTGCTTGCTGCCACATTGAGGTGGATGCCCTCAGCCGTGAGGGCATCATAGCCTGGGCCTGCGATGATGATCACCTGAGAGCCAGGCACCATGCCTGGCATGGGACAGCTGGCTACCACCTCGCCCAGTGCCTCCTGGGGCATGTTCTCAAAAAGGGTGCCAGGGCCCGGGCCCACTTGCATGGGCACTGGCACACACACCACAGTCTCCAGGGCTTCCGGCCCGCTGCCTGCTGGGTTGGGGCACAGTGCGGGGCCCTGCTCAGCCAGGCTCTCCACGTGGTGGACGTCGAAAGGGATGTGCACACCCTCTTGCGTGATGAGGCCGCTGCTGCCCGCTGGGCTGGTGGGGGTAACAGCAGCTGCTGCAACTGTCGCCTTGGCTGGCTGGCCTTCAGGGGGCTCCTCAGAGTCAGAGCCAGAGCAGGAGCTGGACGAGTTGGAGCTGCCGGCCCCCAGGCCGTTGTCCACTGTGGTGACAGAGGAAAGAGACGGTTACAATCGTGGCGGTGGCAGCCGGTGCTTGTTGAGGGCTCAAAAGGGGCTGGTGCTGCGACTCCTCACTGGCACCAACAGCGGTCACTTCTCAGTCCCCATCCTCCTCAGCCATCCCTGCTCCTCAGAGATGCTCTCCTCCCTCTGCCTCTGGCCCACTCGTTTCCCAACTCCTCTGTGGTGGCTCCTTCGCAGCCTTTTTTGCTCTTAAAGGTCTGGAAGGTTCTAGCTGGGGCCTCTCTGAGTGCTCCGATCAGATCACCCCAGGGTTTCAGCTGGGCTGATGGTGTTAAATCCTACCCTGATTCTGTGTCCAGCAGTTCAATACAATTTCCACACCACATCAGACCCCAGGAGAATGACCCCACTTCAGACGCCAGCTGCAAGCCCCAGGCCACCTGTAAGCCCCAGGCCACTTGTCCTACCTACTGACCAGGAGTTCCCACGACCCCATGTTTAGGTTTGATAAACTTTTTAAAAATTTATTTTTATATATTTTTTAATTGCTTTTTTACAGAGAGCAAGAGAGGGATAGAAATTTAGAAACATCGATTAGCTGCCTCTTGCACACCTTCTACTCGGGATGTGCCCGCAACCAGGGTACATGTCCTTGACAGGAATCGAACCTGGGACCTTTCAGTCCGCAGGCCGACGCTCTATCCACTGAGCCAAACTGGTTTTTGGCAAGGTTTGATAATTTGCTAGAATGGTTCAGAGGACTCAAGAAAATGCTTCAAGCCAAAACCGGTTTGGCTCAGTGGATAGAGCATCGGCCTGTGGACTGAAGGGTCCCAGGTTCGATTCTGGTCGGGGGCATGTGCCTTGGTTGCAGGCACATCCCCTGTCGGGGGTGTGCAGGAGGCGGCTGATCGATGTTTCTCTCTCATCTATGTTTCTAGTTCTCTATCCCTCTCTCTTCCTGTCTGTAAAAAAATCAATAAAATATATATTTTTTAAAACAAAAAAATAAAATGCTTCACTTCCAATGACAGTTTTATTATAAAGGAGAAGACTCGGCCCCGCGGGGGGGGGGGGGGATCACAGGAAAGGCACAGGGCGGTCCGGCACTGCCACGCCCTCCCCAGCTGTGCCCTCTCCACGCCGCCACACGTTCACCCAAACTCTCCGACCTCCAGCCCTCCCACAGCCCCGGGACTGGTGTGGGGCTGAGAGACTGCGCCTCTATCATGTGTTTGGTCTTTCTGGTGACCAGCCCTCCTCCTGAGTCACCTCCTTAGCACAGAGCCCAGGTGTGTTTCAAAGGGGCTCCTTCCAAAACAGGACTCCGGATAACGAAAGGCATTCCTCTCTCTGAGGGAATTCCAAGTGTTTTAGGAGCTCTGTGCCAGGAATTAGGAACCAAGATCAAGTATCTGTTTTTATTGTGTTGCCACTCCTGGTGCTGCCATGTGAGCACTCCCATCCGGACTCCTGTGAGCTGCAGTCTATTACATCCCACCGCCTTCTCTGCTGACCCACCCCCCGAGGGGGCCTCACAGGCGCCCACACTCCTCTCAGCATCTCTGGGCTCGGAGCTTCCTCAGGAAAAGCCTGCAGCATTCGTGGATGTCCCTCCCAGAGAGGGCAGCTCTGTTTTAGCTGCTCAGGCCAAGTCCTGGGGCTATCCCTGACTTCTCGCTTTCTCACACCTACTTCCAATCTGTCAGCAAAACCTATCAGTGCTGCATCCAAAATACATCCAAAGGCCAATAGTGTCCCCCACCTCCCCCGCACACGCCTGGTCATGGCCCCATCATCCCCTGCCTGAACCATGCAGTCCCTTCTCCCTGGTCCCCCAGCTCCCACCCTCAACCACCAACACCCCCTCGCTCTGTCCTTCCTACAGTGGCCAGAGGGAGTTAGTGAACACCTACTCAGGTCATATCCCCCTTTAAGAACCTGCTGGTCACTTTCTGTGAAAGAGAGAGACCAGCTGCTCACCAAACCAGTGTCTCTTCCTCCTGGCACCCAAATGGACTATATTTCCTAGCATTCCTTGCAGATAGGTCTGGCCATACGGCTGAGTCCCAAAGAAATGTGAGTGGTTCATGAACTTCCACCTCTGAGGAAATTCATGAACCAGTGACTACGTCTTCCTAGATGCTACCATGTTTCCCCGAAAATAAGACATCCTCCGAAAATAAGACCTACTTACAGGTTTCCTTCTGAGTGAAATATAAGGCATCCCCCCGAAAATAAGGCCCCCCTAGGCTAAACATGAGAGATATGGTACACTGATTCTGAAAGAAATGGAGTCACAAGAAATTCACCAGGAAATTCAGGAATTGGATTGTTATGATGACGTTCCAAAGATGATGACATGATTGTCATTGAATAAATGAGTCAATTCTTGATACTGTAGGATTCACAGTTTGTCTGGTTTGTGTTGACAACTACCATACTACCGTACCATATACAGGTAATAAATTTCCTTTATTTTCATTTAACAATAAATGTGTACCGTATTCTTCTTCATGGAAAAATAAGACATTCCCTGAAAATAAGACCTAGCGCACCTTTGGGAGCAAAAATTAATATAAGACACTGTCTTATTTTCGGGGAAACAGGATATATGTGTCAGATGGGGATGATTGAGATGATCAGAACTCAGAGGAGGCTGGAGCTACAGGATGGAAAGAACCTGGATCCTGGGACGGAAGGCAATTTGCAGGTGTGTGTATTTCAACAGCCGGCCTTCCTTCAGTTAATACCCTTCCCAGTCTTAGCTAGTTTGGCTTAGTGGATAGAACATTGGCCTGAGGACTGAAGAGTCTGGGTTCAATTCTGGTCCAGGACACATGCCAGGAGTTGTGAGCTCAATCCCCAGTAGGGGGCATGCAGAAAGCAGCCAATCAATGACTCTTTCTCATCATTGATGTTTCTATCTCTCTCTCCCTCTCTGAAATCAATAAAAATATATTATAAAAAAGTAAGAAAAAATGCTGTCAAACTATTATATCATACAATGCTTATCATTAAAAAACACACACACACACACACAAAAAAAAAACCTAGCCAGTTTGGCTCAGTGAACAGAGAGTTAGCCTGCGGACTGAAAGGTCCCGATTCAATTCCGGTCAAGGGCACATTCCTAGGTTGTGGGTTTGATCTCCAGTAGGGGGCGTGTAGGAGGCAGCCAATCAATGACTCTCATCATTGATGTTCCTATCTCCCTCTCCCTCTCCATTCCTTTCTGAAATTAAAAAATAATAATAAAATAAAATAAATATATATATATACACACACACGTATATGTGTGTGTGTATGTATATATATAATACCCTTCTCAATTCACTTGGCATAGCAGCCAAAGCTCTCACCAGAGGTAACATGGCTTGCACCTCCTCTCCAGCCCCACTGGCCTCCCTCCCGAGCTGAGACACTAGACAGCTTTTTGCCTCAGGGCCTTTGCATTGCCACTTCCTACCTGAACCCTTTTCTCTCAGACACCAGTTGGGCTCCCTTTCTTATCTTTATCAGACCCTTCAGCAATGGTGTTTTCTTCAGCGAGGCCTCTGACCACTTTGTCTCAAATAGCACCCTTTTCTCTCCTTTACTTCCCCCCCAAATACTTCCCATACTCCAGTGTACTCTGGATTCTACCTTGTTTACTGTCTGCTTCCCTGTAGACAGTAAACTCCACAAGGAAAGGGGTCCCTGTGCACAGTCCCCAGTCCCCAGAGGCTATATGGTACACAATGAGCAACACCTTTGCAAAAATGAATGACTCTCCGACCAAGGCTGTGATGAAGGCCAAGGGAAATAACATCTTACCCACACAGGGAGAAGCTGGGACAGGCAAAGGGAGTGACTGTCCCTTAGATCGCACACTCGTGACAGGTGGGCACACTGGGAACCCAGAGGGTCACATGGAGAGTGCAGGCACTGGACCAGACTGCCTCGGGGGAGGGGGTCTCAGTGCTTGCTCTTCCTGCTGTGTGATCACAGAGGCCTTAAGGAACCCATCTGGGCCTGGAGATATCTTGGTACCTACCTCAGGGAGTACTCTGGGTATTTAATGAGTAAATACATGGGAAGGACTTAGGACAGTACCAGGCCTGGAGAAAGCACCCTACCAATGTTTTCCACTACCTTTAATACCCAACTGCCCCATCCATGAGGCGGCCCTGGGATGGCAGCAGGAACAGTATGGGATCAGCCCTGTAGTGGGATGAGCCCGGGCTGCACCCTGGAGAAGGGGCTATCACCTCATGAGTTGGGAGCATAGTTGGGTCCCTGGGTGCCTGAGTGCAGCATCAGCTTCTAGGCTGACACTGGATCTTGCTCAAGGTGATAACTCTCCCAACAGAAATGACCGTGCACCCCTGGCTTCCCACAGTCCCTCGGGGGCGGGAGGGGTCTTGTTACTGAGTGAGAGGTGGCAGGCTGCCCCAGGCACAGAGCAGATAAGAGTGCTGCTTGAGGGAAGAGCCAGGCCTGGGGCACAGCACTCTCTCGCCAGCCCCTAGCAGCCAGAGAAGACCTGGAATTGATCCGTGTTCATTCCCAAGGGCCCAGCCCCAGAAGCTGCTAGTGCAAAAGTGAGGTTGGGGTGCGAGAGACCGCCTCTGGGTGTCACCCGATCCGAGCTGGATCCATCACCAGGTGGGCCAGTCATGTTACTCCCAAAGCCCTGGCTTCCTCGACTGCTCAGAGGGTCTGATGACAGGCCTGTGGGGAGGACTCGGGGAGTTTGGGGGGGGCCTGGAGCGGAGTACAGGACAGGATGGCCGAGGGGCAGGTTCACGCTGGGAGCCTGACTGACACACAATGGGATGGCTGTTGGCCACGGTGCCCACCTGGAGCACCTCTCGCCCACAGCTTCCCCTCACCAGCTGGGATGCCATCTGCTCCAAATGCCTGCCAGCTCGGACTCAGCCCTGGTGACTGACCTCACCCTCAGCCCTGGCAGGGCACCTATCTGCAAGCCTCACGCTTCTTCTCACAGCTCACGCCAAGCTTCTGAGGCAGGTGGGCAACCCCTCGCTACCCAGAGCACACCCCTGCTCCTCCACCAGGTCTTCCTGGACCTTCGTAACTGAGTCCCTCCCAGGCCTGAGCTGGCAGTCAGCCCCTGGGTGTGACCAACGTAGAATGGCAGGAGAGGGGCAGGGACAGAGATGGGAAGGGCAGGGTGACAGAGGGTAGAAAATGAGAGATGGGCAGGGTGTGAGATGGAGGGGAGACACAGAAAGACAATGTGGAGAGGAAGGGAAAGGAAGGAGACTGAAGACAGAGCGAGGGACAGGATGAGAGAGACAGAGAGCAAAGAACAGGAAGTGAGGAGGAGAGGAGGATGGAGAGAGGGAAAGAGAATGAGACTGGTAGAGACAGACTCTGAACCCGAGAAAGGGCTTAAGAAAATAGAGGAGAGAGGAAGAGGCCAGGAGAGAAGAGCCACCCTGTGGAGCCTGAGGCCCAGCATCCAACCCTCCCTCCCGCTACTAAGCCAGGTTCCCTGGACCCCAAGTCCAGCCCTGCCTGAGCCTGGCCGTGGGCACAGGTGGGCAAACTGTCTCTGTAAAGCGGGAACTGCGTCCTGGGATCTGTAAGGGCTCGGAGATTGCAGGCTGCATAGAGTCTGTGCTCGGTCCCTGAAGCTAGCTCCTGGGCCATCTAGCTGCTGAGAGTTTATGATACTGGCCTCAGGCTGGCAAGACCCGGGAGGGTGGGCGGTCCAGGGTGACTCTATGGCCCCGCTCTGTGGACCCACCTTTGTCACTGTCGGCGTCTGAGTCGCTGAGTGGCTTCAGGGGCGAGTGCAGGTCCTGGAAGTAGCGGTGGCCGGCTTCACACTGCCACACGGCCGTGGTGTAGAGGCCGAAGGTGGGGTCCAGCTCGGCCAGATGCGGCTCGTACGGACAGCGGTGCTTGTGGTCCTCGTACCAGATCACCACGTTCTTCAGGCAGTTCACGTTGCGCCGGCGCCCTGCGCAACAGGCCGGGGCAGGCGTGAGGAGTATGGCGAGGCTGCTCAGGGCAGCGTGGCCCTACAACCACCCGGCCTTCTGGCTCCTGGGGGTTGAGACGACGTCCGGAACCCTGTCCGGGCCTGTCCCGTTTGTAGGTAAAGAAACTGAGGCTCAGAGGGATGAGACCCCCTGGAGGTGACAGGGACCGTCCTCACTGGATGGACAGTCATACAGACAGTGGGGCCTGGCCAGGAAGGTCCACAGTCATTGTCAGCTGCTGCTTATTGTTATGATCAGTCCCCTGGCCGTCCCCTGCTCCCACCCTCCTCCTACAGTCTGTTCCTTCCGGAGACACCAGTGGACGCCTGTGAGCACTGAGTCAGGTCACATCCCTCCTCTGCTCAGTTTCCATAGCGCCCACCTTCCTGGTGGGAAAGTCATGTCCTCCCAGAGGCCCAGCAATACTCCTGCTCACCAGCTCCAGCCTCAGGGCCTTCTCCCGGGTCCAGCCTCAGAGCCCTCGCATTGGCTGTGTCCTCTGTCACCAGATAACTGCCCTGCAGCCTCCACCTTCACTCAGGTCTTCCCTCGGCCAGCCATCCTCTCTCCCCTGTCCCTCTAGCTGACCTGACTTGCTTCCTTCCTCTCCAGGTAGCACCTAGATGCTATCTATGCTTATTTGTTTTCATGTTTCTTGCTCACCTCCCACACTAGATGTCAGCCCCCTAAGGACAGGGTCACTATGGTATCTGTGTGGTTCCTTGTGCACATTCAGCACCTGCACACAGTCGGTGCTAGATGAGCGCACGTTGCGAGGGGGTGGGAGTAGTGGGGCCTAACCACCAGGGTTCACATCCTGTCTCTACCACTCCTAGCTGGGTAGCTCCGGGCAAGTGGCGTGGCTTCTCAGAACCTCAGTTGACCCCTCTGGTCAGGGGAGAATAAGGGCCCCCATTTTCTGAAGGCTAACAGGGAAGAGGTGAGAGTGAAGACACTGACAGGGCACAGAACGGGCTGTGAGTGCCTAAGAATTGGTGCCAGTGATGTGTGCGATGATCCTGCTCCCTCAACGAAGTGGGAAGGAGTGGGCCCAGGAAAGGTCCCGGGGCCTAGGAATGGTGCCCCGGGCCTCCAACACAGCGACAACCATGGGGGTACCACCAGCAAGCCACCTCCTTAGCCTAGCACTTGCCTCCTCATCTTCACCCCCACCCCGTTGGGATTTGGGGTCACAGTCTTAGCTCACCTGGTCCCTGAGAACTACGACAGTGGGAGGGGCTCGCTGTCACCAGAAGGCTGTGCCTGGACAGCTGGCTCTCACCCTGTTGGACGTAGCTCGAGACCCACAGCCCCCGTGCTCAGGGGCAGGAGGGATGAGCTCCAGGCCTCTGCTCTGACTGCCCACGCCCAGCTCCCCTGGAGCCTGGCACACAATATGCCCTTTAGGGCCTGGCACAAGCTGTTCCCTCCGCTCCTCCCTGGCTGACTCCCACACAGCAGCCGGAGAGCAGAGGAGCTAAGGGGCCTACTTTGGAGACATGGGGACCTGAGTTCCCAGCTGTGCGGCCTGGGGCAGGGAGTAGGTCCTCCTGGATTGTGTGTGTGTGAGATGGGGAGGATGAGAGATGATGAGGGCATAGCACAGCTTCCTTCCTGGGCTGGATGGGGCCCCGCCTCTGGGCCCCAGTGCCCTAATCCACCCCCCCTTCCGTCACAGCCCTGCTCAGCCTGTCCCTTGTCTTTTCCAGGAGACTGTGGGCTCTGTGAGGGCAGGGCTGGGTCTGCCCTGGTCCACACAGTGCCTGGCACAGGCAGGCTCTCCACAAACGGTCTCAGGGAATGAGGGAGTGAGGGAGGCCAGAAGGAGAGAACGACAGAGCCAGTAACTCCCAAGACCTGCCCCTCCCCCCTGGCTGTAGCCCCACTTACTTTTCTTCCTCTTTGGCTTTTTGGGGACCTGCTCCCAAGGCTTCCTGTAACAGAGAGAGGCAGGGGAGTGACGCAGAGCCTGACTGACGATGAGATAATGACAGCTATCCTGCATCCTGCCGTGGGGCAAGATGTTAGCTTCTGCTTCCCGAGTCTGTTCTCATGGCCCGTCACTGGGGTTCTCTCCCACATGGACAGCAGCCCTTAGAGGAGGGCCTAGTATCCTCACCCACCACAGAGTGGGAAACTGAGGCCCAGAGAGGTGAGACCACAGCCCAGGTCCGGTGGCCAGGGAATGGGGAGGTCAGAAAGGGGTATACGGTCAGTACCTCGTTCTGACCTCTCCTTGCCCCATGACCCCACCCGCTGGGATCACACACCCTGTATAATCCCCTCCCCTCCAGTGGGGCACGCTGGGGAATAGGAATGGTTACCATTCCCGTGGCTAGATGACTGAACTAATCAAGAGGGAGCTTACTGAGGTGGGCCTGATTTAGTCAGAGAGCCCTCACAAAGAGCCAGCAGATATCAGAAATCAGAGGCCGAGGCGGGAGGGGACTATGAGGGACTATGTAGCAAGGACCTGAGAACTAACGGCCTCTGGGAGCTGAGAGCAGTCCTGCCGACAGCCAGCAGGGCCGCAGGGACCCTCCCCACAACCACCGGCATGTGGATTCTGCCAACGCTGTGAGGGGTCGGACATCTTTCCCTAATTGAACCTCTAGATCAGGAGCGGGGAACCTTTTATCTGCCAAAGGCCATTTGGATGTGTATAACTTCATTCCAGGGCCATACAAAAGTATCAACTTAAAAATGAGCCTGCTTACCAGCACCGGTTTGGCTCAGTGGATAGAGCGTCGGCCTGCGGACTGAAAGGTCCCGGGTTCGATTCCGGTCAAGGGCATGTACCTTGATTGCAGGCACATCCCCAGTAGGGAGTGTGCAAGAGGCAGCTGATCGATAATTCTCTCATCGATGTTTCTAACTCTCTATCCCTCTCTCTTCCTCTCTGTGAAAAATCAATAAAATATTTTTTTTTTTAAATAAATAAAAATGAGCCTGCTGCCGAAACCGGTTTGGTTCAGTGGATAGAGCGTCGGCCTGCGGACTGAAAGGTCCCAGGTTCGATTCCGGTCAAGGGCATGTACCTTGGTTGCGGGCACATCCCCAGTAGGGGGTGTGCAAGAGGCAGCTGGTCGATGTTTCTCTCTCATCGACGTTTCTAGCTCTCTATCTCTCTCCCTTCCTCTCTGTAAAAAATCAATAAAATACATTAAAAAAAAAAAATGAGCCTGCTGCCGAAATCGGTTTGGCTCAGTGGATAGAGCGTCGGCTTGGGGACTGAAGGGTCCCGGGTTTGATTCCAGTCAAGGGCATGTACCTTGGTTTCGGGCACATCCCCAGTAGGGGGTGTGCAAGAAGCAGCTGATCGGTGACTCTCATCGATGTTTCTAACTCTTTATCTCTCTCCCTTCCTCTCTGTACAAAATCAATAAAATATATATTTTTAAAAAATGAGCCTGCTATATTGGGTCAATTTAATGAACTGACCCCTAGTGCCTTGACAGGGCCAGGCCCAAAGCCCAGGCTCCCATGGCCCCCCACACTGGGACGGCCGTCAGGTCTGCCGGATGGGTTCCTGACTCCCTCAGGCCACGTGGCTACGGCTCAGCACTGGCTCTACACACACTGAGGGCAGGTACCCTGGAGCCCTCACTCTCAGACGTGGTAGCGGCTTCCCTCTGCCTTCCTGCCACCAGGCCTCCAGGTCTGCTCCCTTCACTCTGGCTGTTCCCTTGTTCTTCTCAACTGCAGCAGTAAGCGTTGTGATGGTGGTTGAGTGACCTTGCTGCCCTGTGCCTCAGTTTCCCCTTATGAGGTTGGTATGAGATTATATGTGTTGTATAAAGTTTGGTGCAGCTCTGGCAATTTGTAAGCATTCAGCAAATGGTGACAGTGATCATTATGATTAATATTACCACAGAGCCAGGCCCTGGAAGACTGACCTCCCTGCTATGGCCATGGCCGTGCTCTTACCACAAACATCCTGACAGCCAATCCAGGGTCTCTCCTCAGCTCCACTGCCCATCCCCTCGGTCCCCTATCCAGCTTGATAACAATTCTCAGCTGCCACACCTCAAGTCTGGTCCCAGGACAGCTCCTCGGGGCTCCTTTGTCCTTCCTGCCCAGGCTCTGCCCTCTGCCCTGGGGTCTGCTCCCCCCTCTAAGGGGCCAGGCCACCAGGTCCTTCTCCTCCCCGAGTCCAAACCACCATGCCGCCTGCAATCACTCAAGGCCTTGCCATGACCGAGTGCTGAGAAGGCAAGTGTTTGTGGTGGGAACAGGCTTGGCGTTGGTCAGATCTCAGTTCACGTCTCATCTCTGTTATTGACTGGCTGTGCAGTCTCAAGCAGGGTCATCCCCTCTGAGACTGTTTCTTTTTTTCCTTTCTTTTGTTTGTTTAAATAGATTTTATTGATTTTTTTTTTTTTTTTTTTTTTTTTTTTTTTTTAACAGAGAGGAAGGGAGAGGGATAGCAAGTTAGAAATATCGATGAGAGAGAAACATGGATCAGCTGCCTCCTGCACACCCCCTACTGGGGATGTGCCCTTGACCGGAATTGAACGTGGGACTTTTCAGTCCGCAGGCTGACGCTCTATCCACTGAGCCAAACCGGTTCCGGCTGAGACTGTTTCTTAGTCTGTGAAGTGGGATAACAGCAGTGCCTCCCACACAGAGCTGCTGTGCGGATTAAAGGAAGTCAGGCCGCATCTGACCTTCACACAGCCCTTTCTCCTGCAACTCAAACTGCGTCCCCCCCTGCCTGCATCTCTGGGACTCCCCGCAGTTGCCACCACCTGCGTTTGAGGACACAGCTGTGGAGGCTTTTGCAGGGCCTGGCTGTACTTTCCTCCCAGTGGCCAGCTCCAAACGGTGGCCAGCAACAACAGTCCCTTGCTCTCCTCTGCCCTTCCATTTCACATTTCACTTGATATTCCCTCCAGCATCCAAACAAGCTGGTATTTCTCACATCTTGGGTTAAAATTACCTTGAGCCCCTTCACTACCAACTTTTGCGCCATTCCTTGACCACTACAACTGAGCTGTCTACACTCTTGGTTTCCATGTCTGCTTCTTCATCTCCCTTGAGCCCCTAGGGTCAGCGTTCTTCTCCACCATGCCACCAACGGCCCAGCTATAGCCACCAGGATGGCTGCCTCATTGGGCCCCCCAGTATTTGACCCTTGGCCTCCAGGACACCACCCTCCCTGTTCCTCCACCTGCCTTCTGCGCCGCTGCTTCCTTCTCATCTGCCTGACTTCTGGAAGCACGGAGAACGGCAATGGGCTCAGAGCTGTGTGCTCGGCCCATGTGCATCCATCACCATACATACCATCACCACCCGGTGATCACACACATGCATCTCCTGATGGGCTCTCCCCCCACCACAACAGCACCCCACCACCTCCCCGACACCCCATGTAGGAGTCTCACATGCAAGCTGTCATTTTTGTCTCCCGACACAGCCCTTCTCGGTTAACAGCAACTGCAACTTTCCAGGTGCTCAAACCTGGGGCACCTCTCATACCCACCCCCGTCAGAGAACACTGCCGGCCCCAAGTTCAACCACTTCTCCCCATTTCCCTGTGACCCTGCTCGGGCCAGCCCCACCCTGGCTCGCCTGGACCAGTGTAGTCACCTTCTTCCTCCTGCCCTCCCCTCCCACAGCCTCAACATAGGAGTCGGGATGATTCTTCTGATTTTCTCGTTAGGAGTTTAAGATGTGAAAAGAAAAACGCAAACACATACCGAGCTAGAGAGGAGGAGAGTGGCCTTCCTTGAACCCATCACCAGCTTTAATAACTGTCAACTCTTGGCCAGCCTTCTCTTAACTCATACCCCACCCGTTCCTCCCACCACACACAGCCTGAGGAGTGCTTCTTTAAACATCTCAGCCAGATACATGGCTTCTCTGCGCTTATAAAGGGAACTAAAAAAAAAAAAAAAATCCCACCAGAGCTCCCACTAGACATTTTTCACTAAAAGAAAAAAAATCAGTCCTCCTAGCCCCTCCCTGCCTTCATATTCTCTCCTCTGCCCTTCCATTTTATGGCTGCAGCCACAGTGATTTGGGGTCAGGTGCGGCTCATACAACCACCCTGGCCTTCTACCTTTGTACTGCAGCCACACGTTCCCGTCATGTGCCATGTACACATCAGGGCACCAGGCAGGGTCCCGACTCCAGGCCTTTGCACTTGCTATTCCTCCTTCCTCCAACACTCTTCCCCTTAATACCCACACGGCTCTCCCTGGCCTCCTTCAGCTGTGTACTTAACTGCTATTTTCTCAAGGTGGCTCCACCCTAATGCCCTATTTAAACTTCCAGCTCACACTCCTGATTCCTCTTCCCTTATTTTACTTTTTGTTTTTTTCCATCCATCTCTCACATGCTACATAATTTACTGTTTCCTATCTACAGTAGACAAGTCTCTACTTTTGCACAATAGAAAAGCCTCTAGCCTCTGCCCTTTATGTCAACTCCATGAGGCAGCTACCTTTGTTTTGTTCATTGCTGTACATAGTAGGTGCTCATTAAATGTTCCTGAAACAAATGAAGCAGCACTGGAAATTCCACTATGACCATTGTTTCCCTTTTCCCAGTAGAAAGCACCAAGGCAAACTCCATTCACCATTCCCACTTTACGCCTCTGGTCAGACTTTCACCTTATCATGCCACAAAACTGCCTTTGTCATGCCCCTGTGACTCAATGCTTCAATCCAACAGCACTCATCATGGCCTCACTGTGCCACTCATGTTCCTTTCTCTTTTCACCTGATTTAACTTCTGCTTTCGTGCTCATGTCTCACAGCCCTTGAACTGAAATCCTTCCAGGTTATAAATAATTGAACAACTGAAATAATGTGACCTCCTACTTCTGGTCATGGCTATTCCCTATAGGATATCCCTCACCCAGGTTCATGTATTTTCCCAACTACCCATGGGCCCTGGGCCAAGTTTTTGCCTGGGTTGTTTCAGTGCCCCTGCCCTAGTCCTGCACACACAGCCCTGCTCAGCCAAATCAAGCAAATACCACTTTCAGCTTAGGAAGCTCCAGGGGCTCCCTCTGGCCAGTGGTTCTCCAGCTGCACATCAAGTCTCCTTGAAGCTTTGCATAAAAAAATACAGGGTCTGCAGTTCCATCAGACTGACTGAATCAGAAATTCCAATAGTGGGACACTGGCTTGAGGTTTTTTAAGCACCTAGCATTTCCTGCCTTGCCCTTGAGCATATAAACTAGCCTGCCACCCTGAGAAGCAGGTGGGTACAATTTCAGCAGGAGGCAGGTTGCTTCTTGACCCTCAGAAGCACTCCCCCCCCCCCCACCTCCAAACATGCAAGCAGAAGGATTTTGTCACAGAACTGCTTGTAATACAGAACAAACATCATCCTAACAGTTAATACCAGTCTTAAGGCCTCTGCTGTAGTTTAACTCATTTAATTATCACTCAACCTGTAAGGCTGGAAGCGAAAAATTCCAACACTGCTCATTCTCCAAATTGAGACTGCAAACCTCTCTCTGTCTCCCACCTGTGTGGCTAACTCAGGGCTTCCTCTTCACCTGCGTCTCCCTGGGCTGAGGTGCTCCTTAGGAGCCAAGAGGTTTAGGGGAATGCGATCTGGATCGTGAGGGGTCCTCAGGTAGGTGGGATCTAGGACTGTGGGAATGGGACCACTCTGTCCTAGCTGGGGCAGCGGAACCTCATGAGCGGCAGGGCTGGGCGGCCCAGGGTGTGCAGTCATGCTGTCAAGTCTCAGGCTACATTGTAGGGGACCAGGCCTATGAAACCAGGGACCGTAGGGACCGCTGGCCGCTGAGGCCTCAGGAGGCGGGGCCGCTCCTCTAGGGACCGCAGTTAGAACGCTGGGAGGTGGAGCCCGTACCAGGATTGGTCAGCCAGCGCTCAGAGGGCGGGGCCAAACGCCCAGGAGGCGGGTTGAGGCTGGACGCATCCTAGGATTGGGCGGTCAGAGCGGCGGGAGGCGGGGCCATGAGAGAGGCACGTCCCAGGACCGGCAGTCGGAGGCCCAGGCCGGGCCGCCGGGCGGAGCTCAGAGATGCCGGGGGCAGGGCCTGGGCGGAGGGGGCGGGACCAGGCGCAGCGGGGGGTGGGGGCGTCTCCCTCCCTCCCTTCCTGCCTCCCTCGGGCTGAGGCCCCTCACCCGTGCCGGCCGCTCCGCTGGCCGCGCTCCAGCGAGATGAGGTAGGCGGCGAGCTTGGCGTCGCTCCAGCCGCTGCGGCGCCGCAGGTCCACCCAGGGCCCGTGCGCCTCGCCCAGGTACACGCGCCTCACGTCGTACTTCTTCCGGGACTCGAGCCGCCGCCGGGCCCGGTCCGACTCCGTGAGTCGCGGCCGGCCCCGCGCCTTGCGGCCCGCCGCGCCCTCCTCGGCCGCTGCCTCCCCGCCTGCGCCCGCCTCAGCCTCCGCCTCTGCCTCGGGCGCCCGCTCCGCCATCCCCCCCCTCCCTGGTTACCAGCCTCCCCCGTTGTTAGGAGCCCGGCCGGAAGTGGCGCGCATCTTCCGCGCCGCCGGGAAATTTCTCCTGGACTCACTGCCCCGCAGCGCCAAAGAGAGACAGGAAATTGCGCATGCGTCCTACAAGCTTGCGCGACAACCCACTCTCTTACTTTTTCTGTTAAACTTCTCACTTCATAGAGATGGAGGGAGGAGCTGAAGGTTTGAGGGCAGCCCCGTAAGAAAGAGGCAGATGAACCTGTAGACTGGTAGGGGGGAGGGGGAAGACATAGGACTACTGCATCTTGATCCTGAGTGCTTGCCCGAGATGACCAGGTGAGGGTGGGAGTTGTCAGGTGAAGGCAGAGGGGAGGCCAGGGATCTGACCTTTCAGTCCTGGATGCCGGAGGGCCCTTGAAAAGCCATGCCACCAGGCATTAAAAGGGCAGGGATGCCACACTGCCGGAAAACAGCCCTAAACCAGGAAACTTTTATTTGCTGTACAAAGATCATCTCATGCTTCCACACCAGTCCAGGTCCCTGTGCCTGCTCAGGCCTCAGCTCTGGCCCTGCTGCTGTCGCTGCGTTTTGTCTTCCTCTTCTTCCTCCTCTTGGGCAGGTGGCGGGCAGGGCTCCTCCAGTCCTGAGGAGGATGCCAGGAGCTCCCCAGTGGACGCTGTCAGGCGGAAGATCACGGGGATCTGGGCCAGGGCTGGGTTGGTCTCCTGCAGGCCCTGGATCCACTTGGCCAGTGTAGCCTGGTCATGGGCACCTGCCATACATATGGCGAAGACAGGGCCTTCTTCCACTGTTGGGAGAGACAGGCCCTCAGTCTCTGCAGTGGGACTGTAGCCCACTCCCCTTCCAGGCCAAGCACAGAGACTTGAAGCTCCCTTTTGGTTTTCTTGTGTATCCAAGTCTTCCCACAGGATATGCACTCTGCCTGACTGCCCATTCCATGCTTCACCTGTATGATGCCTCCTGGTTCTTCAAGATTCCTCTGGAAAGTCCTCCCACTTCCCATCTGCTCCTCCCCAGAATATAACTTGCCTGTTCCCCCTCTGGCCCTGCCCTGGTCACACTGGGTAACCAGCACAGAGGCACTCCATGATGGAGAAATGACAGGCCTAGATCCCCTCAGGTGTGTGTGTATTTGGGCACCTGCTAGGTCTGCCTCAACCCCACAGGCCACAGCTCATCCCATGCTCTCTCTGGAGCCTGCTCATCCCAGTGTTACCTTCATCAATGTCAAACTCATAGTCATCCCAGGCGCTTCTACCATACTTCAAGTCCAGCTGCATGGGGTAGTAGAGGTTCCATTCCTCTGGAATCTCCTCCACTTCCTACCCCAGGGAGGGGGGAGGGGTACAGACAGAGTCAGAGGCTCAGGATCTTGCTGCCTCCTTCCTACCATCACCAAACTCACCCCACCCCAATCTGTGAGCCCTCAGGGCAGTGCCAGCCCACCCCTCACGATTTGGGCCCTTACCCTCTCCTCAGGGGGCTCCAAGTCTGCTCTGAGGATGTGGTAGTAGACACATTTGTCGCGAAGCCACAGGGAGAAGGGGCCCTCGACGAAGACAGGCCGGGCTGGGCTGTGGCGGGCCAGGGCGGCCTGTTGACCGGGACTCTGGATACCTGGTTGGCAGCGTGCGTACCCAAGGGGCCTTGGCTGAGTCCAAAGGCCCAGGGGAGCCCACCCAGCAGGCCCAGTGAGAACCCAGCTGCGCTATACGCAGGGCCTTACCTACAATATGCTGCTCAGTGGGATCTGCTGTACCCGTGGAGTCTCTGGATGAAGCCATCTGCAAAAAAGAACAGGGGTGGAAGCTTTTGGCCTCCTACAGAGGAACTGGGGAGAAATGGGAAGGGGGTCCCCAGCGAATTCTGGGCTTGTCTACTGGGCCGCCTACATGTCACTCAAGCCCAACCCTTCCTCACTTCTATCCAGTTCAGCATAATAACCACTAACGTTTCAGATGCTCACACAGCTGGAACCTTGGAGGCCACCCACCTGCATTAAAATCTGGGCTCTGGCCGAGACCGGTTTGGCTCAATGGATAGAGCGTCGGCTTGGGGACTGAAAGGTCCCGGGTTCGATTCCGGTCAAGGGCATGTACCTTAGTTGCGGGCATATCCCCAGTAGGGGGTGTGCAAGAGACAGCTGATCGATGACTCTCTCTCATCGATGTTTCTAACTATCTCTCTCCCTTCCTCTCTGTACAAAATCAATAAAATATATTTAAAAAAAAAAAAAAATCTGGGCTCTGCCACGGGCTGTGTGACCATGGCTAAGTTGCTGTACCTGTGCCTTAGTTTCTCCAATTAGAATAGGGGTAATAACAGCACTTACTTCAGATGGTTCTAAAATGCCAAGAGCAGCCCTAACTGCTTTGGCTCCGTGGATTGAGCATTAGCCTGCTGTCTGAGGGTCCTGGCTCAATTCTGGTCAAGGGTACGTTGCAGGCTCCTCCCAGCCCAGGCTCTAGTCAGGAGTGTACAGGAGGCAACCAATCAATGTGTGTCTCAGATGGACGTTTCTCTCTGTCCTTCCCTGTCTCTTCCACTTTCTAAACTTATCTATAGAAAAATATCCTTAGGTGAGGATAAACCAACAAACAAAAAAAAGTGCACATATGTTTTGACTAAAGTATCTAAGAGTAGACAATGGTTGGCACACATCATCCATCCTTTCAGGTTAAAAATTCATTGGATCCGTGGTCACAAACAGAAGAACCACCAAGCATTATAAAGTGAAACCAGCAAAAGGCAAGATGCAGAAAGTATGTAATGCTCTGCCACTGGAGAAACTATTTTTTTTATTATATTTATTGGGTGACATTGATAAAATTATATAGGTTTCTAGTGTACAATTCTATGATACATCATCTGTTTACTATCCAAAGTCCAGTCTTTCATCACCATATATTTGACCCCCTTTAGGAGAAAATTTTTTTTTAAGTTTATTTTTTTTTATTTATTTTTTGAGTTTTAGAGGGAGATGGGGGAGAGAGAGAAACATTGATGTGAGAAAGAAACATTGGCTGCCTGGGAATTGAGCCTGCAAACCAGATAAGTGCAACCTCTCGGTGCATGGGTCGATGCTCAACCAATGGAGCTATATTCCTGGGCAGGAGAAATGCTTTTTTTTATTTTTTTATTTATTGATTTTTTACAGAAAGGAAGGGAGAGGGAGAGAGAGCTAGAAACATCCATGAGAGAGAAACATCAACCAGCTGCCTCCTGCACACCTCACACCGGGGATGTGACCTCCACCAATGTACATGCCCCTACTGGAATCGAACCTGGGACCCCTCTGTCCGCAGTCCGACGTTCTATCCACTGAGCCAAACGGTTTCAGCAGGAGAAATGCTTTTAAAAGTGTTTTTTTGGGGGTGGAAAAAGTAAATGTTTTACTCTTGGGCCCTTTTACTGGACAAGATACAATGGGACCTTGGTTCTAGAACTCAATTCATTCCAGAAGACTGGAAAGCAGTTGTTGGAAAACTGAATCATTTTTCCCATTAGAAATCATGTAAATTGAATTAATCCCCAAATGATTCCGTTTTAACCTTTCTTATATACAATACATACATATCTAATGTACTGTTTAATCTATAAATAAACACTACTTTTCCTAAATTTATCGAACCACTCCTTATGAGGTTTAAAGGAATCCCTTTCAGCACTTGTTCCAGGGTGTCTTTTAAGTCAGCAGGCAGCGCCTCTGAAATGCCACGACTGGCTAACTGCTTTTTGGTTATCCAAATCAACAAGTTTTCCTATCTCTGTAGTTTGTGATCCTTGTTTCTTTCCCACCCTTAGCAACATTAGCACTCTGGATGACTTCTTTATGTTTTAAAATTGTTGCATTCTCTCCTTTGTTTGTTGCCTGAGAGATGCTCTTTGTCATGATGAGGTATTAGCATGAAAGGACTGTCAGGTCAAAAACCAAAGTTTGGTTCAAAGTTTCATTCAACAAACGAGACATTTTTTTCTAAGAACAACTCGATTGGAGACATATTAGAAACAAGGTTTGACTGTATTTATACTGATTTTTAATTTCAAATTTAACATCATGCCTGGCCAGGTAGCTCAGTTAGTTAGAGCTGTCTCAATATGCCAAGGTTGTGGGTTTGATCCCCGGTCAGGGCATATATAAGACTCAACCAATGAATGCATAAACAAGTGGAACAGCAAATAGATGTTTCTCTTTTTCCCTTGCTCTCTTCCTCTCTCTAAAATCAATAAATAAAAATTAAAAAAATTTTTACCATGGAGTTTTTTAAAAAGAACATTTAATTACATATCTTTTTTCTCTCATGCTAAAAATCTTGGTTCCTATCAGCAGTAATACATGCACTTATTTGACTTGTCCATCAATATACATAGTGGGGGTTTTTACATAAGTAGTTTTGATATTACTACTACTACTATAATGCTATGGCATCAAGTTCAGGACTTCTCTGCTGATCTTGTTTCTTAGAATACATGCCACTAAAGATGGACAGTCAGATGACAGTGACAGAGGAGATTTTTCTCTCTTCTGTTATGTTATCAATTAGGTATCTAGCTATATCCATTTTTGTTTCCAATTTTGGTAGTTTACTCCCCCCCATTTTTATTTTGTTTGCCAATCCACAAACCCATGTCTCTCTTCCATTCCAGTTCTCTACCCCATCTCCTCGCCTGCCAAGAGGTTATAATTTCTACCCATTTCTAACTCATCTTTGCATTATTTATTTTTCTGAAAATAGGCAGATAGGTATATGCACTTTTATATCCCCTCCTTCTCACTGAAGATAGCTGCCTATTCCACTGTGTGTACTTCATCCTTTCACTTTGCCTTTTCCCCAAATCTTAGAGGTGCCACAGTCTGCAAGACAATTTGCTCTTAATGGATATTTGGATTGTTTTCATTCTAAATCTGGGCAGTGTCAGTGATTTTATCATGCTTTCTACCTTTCTGTATATATATTTTTAAAATATATTTTTATTGATTTCAGAGAGAAAGGGAGAGGGAGAGATAGAAACATCCATGATGAGAATCACTAATTGGCTGCCTCCTGCACACCCCACACTGGAGACTGAGCCTGCAACCCGGGCATGTGCCCCTGACCGGAATCGAACCCGGGACCCTTCAGTCCGCAGGCCAATGCTCTATCCACTGAGCCGAACCAGCTTCTCTGTCTTAGTATCAGTGGCTCTGAGGGAATTGTTATCCAGGGTTGGCCTCCATGACAAGACCAATGCTGTGAGGGGCTCCCTCTGGATCCCCTGTGTGACCTAGCATGAGTGGGGCCCTCAGGACATGGGTGGGGGTATAGAGTATTTCACTCAGTCATTCAACAAATAACTGCTGAGCTTTGTGACAGACCTGTGCTGGGCCTTGGGAGACACAGGGGAAACTGAGTCACAGTGATTGAGCAACCAACCTCAGTGCAGGGAAATAGTGGTCAGGAAGGGGACCCTGAGGAAGGGACAGTGCTGTTGAGACTGGCAGAATGTGAAGCCCCCAGGGAAGAGTGTTCCTGACCCAGGACACAGTGAGTGTAAAGTGTAAAGACCCAAGGAGGGAACTGGCAGGTTGCTCAAGAAACAGAAAGGAAGGCAGATGCCTGGATTACAGTGCATGGAGGGAGGGAGGGAGGAGCAGAGGTCAAAGGTCAAGCTGCGGTAGGAGTGAGGGACGTAGAAGTGGAGCAGAGGGTTCAGCTGAGTAAAGGGGAGCCCGGCCCAGGTAGTAAAGACAGGGCTGAATACCTGGTAGATGGTGACCTTGGCACTGAGGTCGGGCTCTATGCGCCGCAGGCCCAGCGTGGCCAGGTCCACAGGGTCCGTGGGCAGGTCCCGGGGCACAGGGAAGGGGTTGACGTTCTTGAAGCGGGTGAACCACAGCTTCATGCGTACGAACTTGAGCATGGGGTAACTTTTGCGCCCAAATATCTGAAGCAGCAGGAACTCGGTCTCCTTGTTGGGCATCACCCCTGTGCCAGGTGGATGGCAACAGAGCATCAGAGAGGGGGCAGAGAGGGGAGACATGGCAGACAGAGGCCATAGAGGAGCCCAGGACCAAGGGGAAATTACGTCAAGGATCAGATGGAAAGAGCAAGAAACAGGGAGAATAGAAGTCAGGGAATTGATGCCACAGGACAGAATCCGAGAGAATGTAAAGGAAAAGTCAGAGGGAAAGAGGAAAGGGATGGGAGCCAAAAAGAGATTTGAAAGAGAGGGAGGGGAGCAGGCGGACAGAGAGGACACACATGAGAGCCATAGAGGGATGTAGCAGTGGGCGGCAGCCACTCCCCCGCCCTAGCCTGCTGGCCTCACCGTGGCTCTCCATCTGCTCCAGGACGGCAAGCCCGCACTCCTGCTGCCGCGGGTAGTGGATGAAGATCTTCTGGAAGACGTTGCGAGGCAGGAAGACCTCCTTGGGGAAGACGTCGAGCAGCAGGTTGTAGACGGCCAGGTCCCTCTCCACACCGTAGTCCCGCATCTTGCGCAGGGCCAGGTAGATGAAGTCGACGTGGCCCCGCTTGTGCACATTGTGCTGCCCGAAGTTCTGCACAGCCTGCACAAAGCTGGCTCTGTCCCGGGCCCCGCCTGGCGCCAGCCTAAACAGCTCTTCGTGGGGGGCCGGGGGCTTGGCCAGCTGCCTCGGGGGCTCAGGTGGCCTCGGGACCAGAGATGAGCCAGAGCTGGGGGCGGCTACGCTGCAGTGGAGGCCTCGAGGGGCCTGGGAGGGAACCTGAGGACAGAGAATCGCTGCTGACACCTGCTCCCTCCTGTGCCCCTTGGGGAATGCCAGGCCTGCTCCTTCCTGGGAAAGATGCCAGAGGGTATCCCTACAGGCTTCTGAGGAGGTAAGCTGCGGTTCCAAGTCCAAGGTCAACCACCATTACAGACTATGAGGACACAATGGCAAAACCTCTTCAGAGACAACGCGACAGTTTTCGCGAGGACAAACACACCCCTTCTGTAGCAGCAATCCTGCACCTGATAATTAAATCTGACAGCGCTAAACATACCTGCACAAATGACTGCATCCGCTATGCAGTGGAAATGGCCCCAGTGTGCATCAGCAAGGAAATGATAAAGCAAATGGCTGTGGAACTGAACAAGGAGCACGCCTGCTGTCTAAGACACACTGAGGAGGTCTTGTGTTACTTTGGGTGATCTTCAAGGTGTTTCATTAAATTAAAAAAAGGAGGGTGTGAAACTGTTTAGAGTATGTATTAAAAAAAATCCCCAAACTTACATATAGTAGGTCATCATTGTTGTGGATTCCGTATTTCTGACTTTGCCTACTCGCTAAAATTGAGGTGTAATCCCCACATCAGAACTCCCTCAGGCACTTTCCTGTCTTTCCTGGACACCTGTGGCTGAGGCTGAACAAGATGATGCTCTGCCTTCTTGTTTGGCTCTCATACTGTCAATGTCCTCTCAGAGGCTTACTTAGTGCATGTTTCTCACATCTTTTTGTTGGTGGATTCTGAAAGGCTTGGGAGCAATCTCTAGGCCTGCCTGCCCCGTCCCTCCCTCCCTCCACCCCGACGATTGCTTGGTTGGCAGTTACCTGAGAGAAGGGGGCTCCTGTGAGGGCAGCAGCACAGATGCCTCTCCAGCCCCGAGAGAGGCCCCGAGCTAGCATGATGGCGTGGGCCCAGCTCAGGCCTCTGCTTCCTGGACAACCACCTGGACAAGGGAGAAGAGACAGCGTCAGCCTGGCACCCGCCTGCTAATGGAGATGAGACCCCTCTCGTGGCAGAGGCCACTTTCCAGCCTGCAGAGCTGCCTCACCGTTTCCTCATCCACAGGATGGAGCTTAAATCAAGGGTCCTTGCTTCACTATCTAGAGAAATTTGCTGCAATGGTTCCCCACCCTCCCTCCCAGGTCTTTTTTTTTTAATCCTCCACAGAGGATGTTTTTATTGATTTTAGAGAGAGGAGGGAGAAAAATATTGATGTGAGAGAAACATTGATCAGTTGTCTCCTGAACACGTCCCAAATGGGGATCGAACCTATAACCTACGTATGTACCCTGACCCATAATCGAACCTGCAACCTTTGGTGTATTGGACAATGCTCAAACCAACTGAGCCATCGGGGCAAGGCCCTACGAGGGCATTTCTTAACTTTAGTCACACACCATACAGTCCACTCTTTTAAAATATAAAGTTCAGGGGGAGGAAAGGGAACATATGTAATACTTTCAACAATAAAGTTTTAGCCCTGGCTGGTTTGGCTCAGTGGAGAAAGCATCGGCCTGCGAACTGAAAGGTTCCCGGCTCAGCTGCAGGCACATCCCCAGTGGGAGGTGTGCAGGAGGCAGCTGATCAATGTTTCCCTCTCATCTATGTTTCTAGCTCTCTATCCCTCTTCTTTCCTCTCTGTAAAAAAATTAATAAAATATTTGTAAAAAAACCAATGAAGTTTTAATTTAAAAAAGTATAATATTCAATATTTTTTTTGTATATTCAGCAACCAGCACTGTAATATGATTTTAGAACATTTTTGTCACCCTAAAAACAAAACTTAATGAAAACAAAAACATTAACCATCACTCTTGATTTCCTTTCATCCTCAACCCTAGACAACCAATAATCTACCATCTCTATAAATTTGCCTACTCTGGGCATCTACACTAATAAAAGAGAAAGATGCAAATTGACCATATCTTCATGATGCCCACCAGCCAATCAGGAGTGAGTATACAAATTAACCCTACAAAGGTGGCAGGTTAATTTGCATGTGCAGGCACCCAGCAGCCAGAGGACTGCCCTCACTGCTCCAGGCCTCTGGGCAGAGTAGGAAGGTGGAAAGGCAGCTCCAGGCCAGAGTGAAAAGGTGACTCTGGGCAGAATGAAGGCAGAAAGACAGCTCCAGGCGGAGCGAAGGCGGTGCTGGCACCCAGGTGAAGGAAGACCCATTCTTGCACAAATCTTAGTGTATCTGGCCTCTAGTGTGTCTGTGTGTATATATACACACACACACACACACACACACACACACACACACACACACACACAATGTCCCCTTGGGAGTTCGATCACTTGCTATGACGTGCACTGACCACCAGGGGGTGGTGCGAAACAAAGGAAAGCCCTGTCCAGCAGTTGTAAGGCCCGATCAGCCCTGATTGCTGGCCAGGCCTAGAGACCCTACCTGTGCACAAATTTTGTGCACCAGGCACCTAGTTTCATATAAATGGAATCATAGGATATATGTTCTTATCTGGCTAACACTTTTCATTTGACATGTTTCTAAGGATTATCCATGTTGTAACATGTATCCGACTTCATCCTTTTAATTGCCAAAAAATTCCCATTTTATAGATGTTTTATTTATCCATTTATCAAAGGATGGACATTTGGTTGATCCCACTTTTTTACTATTGAATATAACTAATGCTGCTATAAACATGTGCGTAGAAGCTTTTGTATGAACATGTATTTAACTTCTCTTGGGTATACACTTACAAGTCATATCGCTGGGATATATGGTAACTATTTAATATTTTGAGGATCCCCTAAAACTGTTTTCCAAAGTAGCTCCACCATTTTGCATTCCCACCAGCAATGTATAAGGATTTCAATTTCTTCACATCCTTGCCAATACTTACTGTCTTTTTTACTACAGACATCCTACTGAGTGTGAAGTGGTATCTCCTTTGAGGTTTGGATTTGCATTTCTCTCATGATTAATGATTTTGAGCATCTTTTCATGTGCTTATTGGCCACTGTGTATCTTCCTTGGAGAAATGTCTATTTAAATACTTCGTCCATTTAAAAAAAAATTGTTTTCGTCCTAGCCGGTTTGGGTCAGTGGATAGAGCGTCGTCGGCCTGCGGACAGAAGGATCCCAGGTTTGATTCTGGCCAGGGGCATATGCCTGGGTTGTAAGCTTGATCCCCAGTGGGGGACAAGAGGCAGCTGATCAATGATTCTCATCATTGATGTTTCTATCTCTCTCTCTCTCCCTTCCTCTCTAACATCAATAAAAATATAAAATAAACCCCTGGCTGATTTGGTTCAGTGGATAAAGCATTGGCTTGTGAACTAAAGGGTCCAGGGTTTGATTCCGGTCAAGGGCGTGTGCTTCGGTTGCACATCCCTGGTAGGAGGGGTGCAGGAGGCAGCTGATTGGTGTTTCTCCCTCATCGATTTTTCTGACTCTCTATCCCTCTCCCTTCTTCTCTGTAAAAAAATCAATAAAATATATTTACATATATATATAATATATATGTATAAAATAAAATAAAATAAATGGGTTTTCTTTTGAATTATTGAGTTATAAAGAGTTCTTTATATATCCTGCATACCAGACCATTATGATTTAAAAATAATTTATCCCACTCATTAGGCTTTTTTTTGCCCTTCCTTGTTATCATGACAGCACAAGTTTTAAATTATGATGAAGTCCAATGAATGTTTTTCTTTTATAGCTCTGCTTTTGATGTATCTAAAAAAAATGCCGAGCCCAAGGTTATAAAGATTTACCTCTCTCCTTCTTCTAAGTCTTTTATCTCTTACATTTCCGTCTATGATCCACTTTGAATTTTTGTGCATTGTGTGACAGAGGGGTTGACTTCAGTGGCTATCCAGTTGTCCTAGGCCTGTTTATTGAAAATATTATTTTTTCTACATTTTACAGTCTTAGCACTTTTTTAAAAAAAATATATTTTATTGATTTTTCACAGAGAGGAAGAGAGAGGGATAGAGTTAGAAACATCGATGAGAGAGAATCATCGATCAGCTGCCTCTTGCACACCCCCCACTGGGGACGTGCCCGCAATCAAGGTACATGCCCCTGCCAGGAATCGAACCTGGGACCTTTCAGTCCGCAGGCTGACGCTCTATCCACTGAGCCAAACTGGTCCCGGCAGTCTTAGCACTCCTGATGAAAATCAATTGACCATAAATGTAAGGGTTTATTTCTAGGCTCTCAATTCTATTTCATTGATCTATGTTGAACCTTATACCAGTACCACACAATTTTGGTTATTGTAGTTTTCTCTAAGTCCAACTTTGTCCTTCTTTTATTTTTATTTTATTTTATTTTATTAAAAAAATATATTTTATTGATTTTCCACAGAGAGGAAGGGAGAGAGATAGAGAGCTAGAAACATCGATGAGAAACATCAACCAGCTGCCTCTTGCACACCCCCCACCGGGGATGTGCCTGCAACCAACGTACATGCCCCTGACAGGAATCGAACCTGGGACCTTTCAGTCCGCAGACCTACGGATTATTTTGACTATTCCTAGTCCCTTGCAATTATATATAAATTTTAGAATCAGCTGTCAATTTCTGTAAAAAGCCAGAGGGATTCTGATAGGGATTGTATTCACTCTGGAGATTGATTTGGGAACTATTGCTATTGCAATATCTTAAAAATAATGTTAAGTCTTCTGATCCACAAACATAGGCTATGTCTTTTATTTATTTGTCTCCATTTATTTAGATCGTTAATTTCTCTCAACAATGTTTTATAGTTTTCAGTCTTTTCTTTTGTTAAATGTACTTGTATTTCTTTTTTAAACACACATATATATATATTTTTTTAGAGAGAACTATGGATACAATAGTGAAACATCAGCTGGCTCCTGCACGCTCCCTACTGGGAATCAAACCTGGGCATGTGCCCTGACTGGAATGGAACCAGTGACCTCTTGGTTCACAGTCACCACTCGACCTCTAAGCCACACCCCAAGGCTTCATTTCATTTCTGTAGAATATAGAAATATAGAATATAGAAATATAATTTATTTATTTTTGTTAATCCTCACCTGAGAATATTTTTTATCATTGATTTTTAGAGTGGAAGGGAAGGGGAGAGGAACATCTATGCAGAGACATATGGAGTGGTTGCCTCCTGCACACTTCCAGACCAGAGCCAGGTATCAAGCCTGCGAACGCGGTTCATGCCCTTGATTGGGATCGAACCTGAGACTCTTCACTCCAGAGGCTGATGCTCTAACCACTGGGCAAAACCAACTAGGGGGAAATAAAATTTACTTTTACTTTGATCTTATATACTGCAACTTTGCACAACTCACTTATTAGCTCTAATAGCTTTCTATTGGATTCCTCAGGATTTTCTATATACAATATCATGTCTTCTGAAAATAGAAATAGATTTTCTTTCTTCTAATTTGGATGTCTTTTATTTCTTTTTCCTGCCCAGGTGCCCTTGCTGGAACCTTCAGTACAATATTGAATAGAAAGAAGTGGCAAGAGCCGCTTCCTTGTGCTTCTCTTGATTTTAGGGGAAAAGCATCCAGTCTTTCATCAATGTGAGCTGTGGGTTTTTCATAGACGTCCTTTATCAGGTTGAGGAAATACTGAGTGTTATTATCAGAAAGGGTATTGGATTTTATCAAATGCTTTTTGTTGCATCTATTAAAATAATCGTGTAACTTTTCTTTTATACATGAACTGATTTTCAGATTTTAAATTAACCTTGATTTCTGGGATAAACTCCATAGATAATCCTTTTTATATGTTACTAAATTTTGGATTTTAAGTCTTTTGTTGAGGATTTTTGTGTCCATATTCATAAGACATACTGGTCTGTAGTTTTCTTTTAGTGCTTGTTTGGTTTGGTACTGGGTAATGCTGGCCTCTTAAAATGAACTGGGAAGTATTTAGATCATCCTCAGCATTAAACTTTCTCTAGCATCTCCCACCTTGACCTGAAGTCTCCCTCCCGCCTCTGTTTCACATCTCTGCCACCTTTACAGAAACGTTTTATCCTGAGAGGTATCTACATACTATGTTCCACTTATTCCAACCCAGCTGCCGCCCCCGCCACTCCTGACACCACCCTTGATGTTCTATACTTACCAAACCAGTGATTACTTCTCAGACCTCATTTTGCTTGACTTCTCAGAAGCATGTGGCACTGGTGAGACCCTCCTCCCACCTGCTTGACACTGTTGATTTTCTTCCTAGTACCCAGGCCTGTTTCTCACTTAGTTGGCAAGACCCACTTCCTTCTCTAAAGTTTACAACGTCTGAAAACTTGAATGGATAGCCGAAACCGGTTTGGCTCAGTGGATAGAGCGTCAGCCTGCAGACTGAAAGGTCCCAGGTTCGATTCCGGTCAAGGGCATATACCTTGCTTGCGGGCACATTCCTAGCGGGGGTGTGCAAGAGGCAGCTGATCGATGATTCTCTCTCGTCGATGTTTCTCTCTATCCCTCTCTCTTCCTCTCTGTAAAAAAATCAATAGAATACATACATATATATATATATATATACTTGAATGGACAGACAAATCACTGGGATCTTGTTAAAAGAAAGATTCCGATTCAGCAGCTCTGGAGTGGAGCCAGACTCAGTTGCTTATTTAACAAGCTTTCGATCGATGCTGATGCTGCCGGACTGGAGACTACACTTTGAGTAATAAGGCTGCGGAATCCCACACTCTGGATTTGTCTGTCTACTTCCTGAGGTATCATTCAACTTGCTACTTTCCTCTGTCTCTTATAGGCAGCTCTAATGGTTCTCAAACTTTGTTCACATTAGAGTCATCTAGGATACTTTTAAAAATCCCCATGCCGCCGAAACCAGTTTGGCTCAGTGGTAGAGTGTTGGCCTGCAGACTGAGAGGTCCCAGGTTTGATTCCCATCAAGGGCATGTACCTTGGTTACGGGGACATCCCCAGTAGGGGGTGTGCAAAAGGCAGCTGATCGATGTTTCTAACTTTCTATCCTTCTCTCTTCCTCTCTGTAAAAAATCAATAATATATATATATATATATTTTTTTTAAATCCCCATGCCTAGATATATTAAATCAGAATACCCACAATCTGGGCATGTGCCTTGACCAGAATCGAACCCAGGACCCTTCAGGCCTATGCTCTACCCACTCAGCCAAACCAGCTAGGGCAAGACCCTAATTTAAACATTGGCCACTCTCAAAATGTGTTTCAGGAATCAGCTGCATTGGTATTATCAACTGAGAGCTTACTAGAAATGCAAAATCTTAGCCCTAACCCCCTACTTGATCAGAATCTGCATTTAACTAGTGTCCAGGTTCCTTCTAAGTGTGCTAAAGTCTGAGAAATGATGATCTATGTGCTGATGGATCCAAATGTTTATCGCCTAAGCTCCAGCTTTCGTACCTAATTGCCACTTTTGCATATTCCCAGTTGTCTCAAACTTAATTTGCGCCAAATTGATATCCCTGCTTAAACCTGTTTGTTCCCCATCCTGGCCAATGACACCACTGATTCCTAGTTAAGAAGGCCTAAAACCTAGGAGTCACTGCTGAGTCCACTGTGTCCCTCATGCCCCCATGTAATCCATTAAATAGTTCTGGTGACTACTTCCACACCCATCCCAAGTGCATCCATTTCTCTCCATCTGCAGGCCAGCGCCCCAGTGGCCTCTTTCCCAGCCTCCCACTTCTTCCCTTATGCGCCTCCAGTCAGGTCTCCCCACCCTGACCATAGGGAGCTTTAAAAAATTTGAACTACCACCCTAACTGGTTTGGCTCAGTGGATTGAGTGTCGGCCTGTGGACTGAATGGTCACAAGTTCAATTCCAGTCAAGGGCATGTACCTTGGTTGCAGGCACATCCCCAGGAGGAGGTGTGCAGGAGGCAGCTGATAGATGTTTCTCTCTCATCGATGTTTCTAACTCTCTATCCCTCTCTTCTCCTCTCTGTAAGAAAATAAAAAATATATATATATTAAAAAAAATTTTTGAACTACCCTGGCCAGTGTAGCTCAGTGGTTTAGTGTCAACCTGTGAACCAGGAGGTCATGGTTTGATTCCCGGTCAGGGCACATGCCTGGGGTTATGGGCTCCATCCCCAGTGTGGGGCGTGCAGGAGGCAGCCAATCAATGATTCTCATCATTGATGTTTTTATATCTTCCTCTCTGAAATCAATAAAAACTATTTAAAAAAAAAAAGTAAATAAAACGTGAACTGAATTCTCTGCCTAAAATTAATGATATATCACATGTAAGATACAACCAGACAGCATCTACTCTACCAAACGCAACTCTTATAACTCCAGCTACCCTGTTTCTTAAACAAGATAAATTTATTCTAGTCTCAGAACCTTTGCGCTTGCTTTTCCATCTGTTTGGAAATCTCTTCCCCCTGATCAGACCACAGCTATCTCCAGTCATTCAGGCCCATATTCGAATGGAAGAAAGGCCTTCCCTGACAGCAGCCTCAGTCCCTGTTCAAAGCCCCCCTCAGCCCGATGGATGCATTTTTAGCAACTGCCAGCCTCTGAAATCACCCGTCCGTTTTTATTGCTGACTTGTTCAATGTCTGGCTCCTCCCCACCCTCGCCCCCCAGGAGATGGAGGGTTTTTCCTGCCTTCCTCTCCGCTGCCTCTCCAGCACCAGGGACAAACACCTGGTATTATGGCAGGTGCCTGACAAGGTCCCTGGAATGGAAAAGAACCAAGTTCCTACAAAACTCTGTAATTTACAAATCCGAACCCCGCGCGGGGTGTACCTACAGCAGCTCTGAGGCTGGCTGCCAGGATTCTGGGGTCGCTGGGAGAAGCCGGCAGACGCGGGTTCGAATTCCGGCCTAGCTGCCCTCCTGCGGCGTGCCCGCTGGAGACAGCCTTAACCTCTCTGAGCCTCGGCTGTCTCATCTGCAAAATGGGAGATTGAAGACGTGAGAAGGTGGGTACCCACGGAGCACGGCCTTTCCCGGCACGTCTCCGCCCCGCAGCGCAAAGGTCACGGTGCCCTGGCCCGGCAGCCGGGCCCCCCGGGGCCGCTCTCCGGCGCCGGCGGCCCGAACGGGCCGCTCCGGAGCCCTGCAGCGGGTGCTCGCCTCCCCACACACAACCTACCTACTAACGCGGGCGGCCGCCGACTCTGAGCCGGTTACATCTGGCCGCTGGGCGCCGCCATGTTGCCCAGAGAGCTTCCGGGTCACGGGCCGCGAAAGAGCCAGCCATTCAAAAGCGCGGGTTTAAAGAGGTCCCGCCCCCAAAGGGAGGAGCACCAATAGGAAAGGAGAATGGCATTGACGCTACCTAAGAAGGAGCCAGCCCCCCTGTCCCATACAAGGCAAACCGCATCCCTGACCTGGCAAAGGAGAATGGCTCGGGAAGGAGCGACTGGGTCGTTCCCGGGCTGGGAGCCTGCTAGTCCCGGTGGGAATGAAATAGTAAGGGCGGAAGTACTCCCAAGTGTGTGAAAATGCAGCGCCTGGGTCCTTGGATTGGTACCTTTTCCTTCTGGCGGCAGGTGCATGATCCCAGGATAATTCCTTTGCCTCCGAGCTTGGCGACATCGGAGATGGTGCAGCAGCTGGCATCCACCCCGACGGCTGCAGGAGCTGGGCAGTCGGACAAAGGAGGTACCTGGGGTGTGGACTGGCTACAGAGCAATGACTCTCCCTGCTGGACCCTATGGTCCCCCCGCCCCCAACCCCCTTGGTTCTACCTCCTGACTTCGTCTGGTGCCAGCTTCTGGCGCTCACCCAGCGCGTGCTCCACAGCCTCGGACTCACGCCTAGGGCGGCTTCCTGGTAGTGGGGGGCGGGGTGGCCCCCTCTGCCCTCATTCAAACCCCACCTCCCTCTCCTGGTGCCTGCCCATCCTCCTCTCCCTGGCCACCGGCGCCCTCTGGCGGTACAACCTACTCTCCGTGGAGACCAGCAACATCAGCCTCACTCCATGAGTCTGCTGGGCGCAGGTGGATCTTCTCCACTTCACTCTCACCCCTACTCCGAGCTCCTGTGGGGCGGGGAGCCGGTCACATGGGGAAGGGGGTGGACACTGCAGAAGGTCTTCAGGTGAGTAAGGAACCCCTTGAGGAAGATTCTCTGAGTAAGGATGGCACAGCTAAGAAGCCTCCTGGGCCAGCCTACTTTCTTCCTTTACCCCAGCCCAGGCAGAAGTTTGACCCAGGGCCTTGACCCCATCCATGCCAGACCCCCAGCTACCCTGTCCAGGGCTGTCCAGAGTGTGGGGGTGGGTCAGTGGGCTTCCTGCTCCCTTTGACCCACAGACTGTGGCTGATGCCTCTGGTAACCTGCTCCATGGTAGATGGGGTTCAGCTGGGTGGGCCCTGGATCACATTCACTCAATCCCCTGCCCACTTCCCTCCATACCTGGTGCTGATCCACTGCAAATAGGACATCATGTGTTCCCGGGTTAACATAGAGTCCCACTTTAGCATTCACCACCTCTCAGATCCCTGGGACACTACCTCTGCCCCCTCCCCACCATGTATTGAACATCTCCTGTGCGCTGTTAATGTTAGCTCCATGAGGAGAGGGAGGTTTTGTTTGTGGTATATACGGTATTGTCCCTAGCACTGGGGACTGGGCCTGGTAGGCGGTCGATAAATGTTAGTTACAAAATGAATGAATGAATGTATGAATGAATGGATGTTCCTGGTGCTCATCCCAATATTTAAACCCCAGCAACTGTCCCTTGTGACAGCCTCATGTGACTACCTTCCACACACCTGACTAATTACCCTGCCTTTGCCTCCGCCCTACTCTTCCCGGCCCTGTCGGGGCATGCAGGAAGCAGCCGATCAATGATTCTCATCAATGATGTTTCTATCTCTCTCTTCCTCTCCCTTCCTCTCAGTAAAAATATATTCGAAAAGAAATGCACAATGCTACTGTGATTAACAAGATGGTTGATATTAATAGTCTAGGAGTTTTTAAAAAGTAAATGTTTTATAGCTTGAGCTGTGTGGCAATTACATGGTGCACATGTATGTAAAAATTCATTGAGCTGTCTATTAATATTTGTGTATTTTACTTTAATATCTCAACTTAAAAGTTTTAAAAAGTGATCATTGATTCACTGTTCTGTAATTTGTATACTTTTCAATATGCATGATATACTGTAAAAGCCTATTTAAATACTTCACACCCATTAGGATGGTGATTATAAAAACAAAGAGAACCTAACAAGTGTTAATGAGGGTGTGAAGAAAGTGGAACTCTTGTATACTGTTTGTGAAGATGCAAAACAGTGCAGCCACCATGTAAAACAGTATAGTGGTTTCTCAAAAAAAAAAAAAAAAATATATATATATATATATATATATATATAGAGAGAGAGAGAGAGAGAGAGAGAGAGACTGCTACCATTTGATTCAGCAATTCCATTTCTGGCTATTTCCCAGAAAAACTGATAGTTACCCACCATATTCATAGCGGCATGATTCACAATTGTGGAAGCAACTCAGGTGTCCATTGACAGATGAACTAATGCACGAAATGTGGTATGTACAATGGAATGTTATTCAGCCTCAAAAAAGGAAGGAAATGCTATCATTTTGTGAATAAACCAATCACAGAAGGACAGATACTGCATGATTACACTTATCTGGGGACCCTAGAGCAGTCACATTATCAGACAAACAACATAGAATGGTGGGTGCCAGGGACTGAGGTAGAGGGGATGGAGAATTAGTGTATTAGTGTTTTAGTGTTTACTCATAATAGGGACAGTTTCAGCCTTAAAGGATGAAAAAAAGTCCTGGAGGTGGATGGTTGTATACAACAATATAATTGTATTTAATACCATAAACCTGTACACTTATTTATTTACTAGAGGCCCGGTGCACAAAATTCATGCACTGGGGGAGGTCCCTCGGCCTGGTCTGCACCCCCTCATAGTCCATGATCCCTCGGGGGATGTAGCAGTGTGCCAAGCAGCAGGCGGCCAGCGGAGAGCCCAAATTGGGGCCAGGTGCTGCGCCACTCATGCTCATCCTGGCCTGCCGTGCCCGCTGCCGCCACTCACGCTCATCCTGGCCTGCCGTGCCCGCTGCCGCCACTTGGTATGCTGCTGCAGCATTGGGAGAGACTCCCGATGCCATGGCAGCTGTGCTCACCAGCCGTGAGCTTCTGGCTAAGTGGTGATCCCCCTGTGGGAGTGCACTGACCACCAGGGGGCAGCTCCTGCATTGAGTGTCTGCCCCCTGGTGCTTAGTGTGCATCATAGCTACCGGTTGTTCCAGTTGTTCTGCCATAAGAGTCCCTTAAGCTTTTTTTTTTTTTTTTTTTTTAATATATTTTATTATTTTGTACAGAGAGGAAGGGAGAGAGATAGAGAGCTAGAAACATCGATGAGAGAGAGAATCATCACCCAGCTGCCTCTTGCACACCCCCTACTGGGGATGTGCCCGCAACCAAGGTACATGCCCTTGACCAAAATCGAACCTGGGTCCTTTCAGTCCCCAAGCCGACGCTCTATCCATTGAGCCAAACCGGTCTCAGCTAGGCTTTTATATATACAGATTTTTTAATAGTTTTTTTCTCCTTTTTTTAAAATACATTTTTATTGGTCTCAGAGAGGAAGGGGAAGGGAGCGAGAGAGAGAAACATCACTGAAGAGAGAGAATCATTCATTGATGGGCTGCCTGCTGCACACTCCATACTGGGGATGGAGCCTGCAACACAGGCAGGTGCCCTTGACCAGAATCGAACCTGGGACCCTTCAGTCCACAGGCTGATGCTCTGTCCACTGAGCCACACTGGTCAGGCACAAACCTGTACATTTAAAATGGTAAATTTTATGTTATATATTTTACTACAATTTTTCAAGTCTCCTAAAAAGAGATAGGTGATAAGAGATAAGGTTAGATTGGAGGGGGCTCCTGGGCTCCCCAAATAAGCTGTTAATAATCTAAGTGGGTTATCGCATACAATGGGGACTGCGGAATGGCAGAGGCTCCGGGCAAGGATGGTTCTTTTCCCCCATAAAGCCATTTCTGCAGTCCCTGGGCCGCCATGACGCAGGGTGCTGACAAGGAGACAGCAGCCACCCTGGGGATGCTTCACAGACTCTGCAGATCTGTCTCATCAAGATTCCTGTGATTGGCTGATCTGAGGAGCACTGCAGCCAATCAGCTACTGGCCCAGGATGGCTTGCACAGCCCCTCCCCAGCAGGTTGATAGCCATTTGGACGGCACTACTGCCCTCCACTGGGCACCCCTCGCTAAGTTGCAGGCGCAGTTAGCTCTGCTCAGCTGGGACGGGGGTGAGGGCACATGTAGACAGTCATAGGGTGGCTGATCTGAAAACCTGGCTTCAGAGCTCCCAGTGACCATTTCCCTCTTGAGGCACTTTCTTTTCTTATATTTTTAAAACATGTTTTTATTGATTTCATAGAGGAAGGGAGAGGGAGATAGAAACATCAATGATAAGAGAGAATTACCCATTGGCCGCCTCCCGCACACCCCACATGGGAATCCCACAACCTGGGCACATGCCCTGACCGGGAATTGAACAGTGACCTCCCAGTTCATAGGTCAGCACTCAACCACTGAGCCTTATTTACTTTGCAGAAGTACAAACACAAGCATTCACATATTTTTTTTGGTATATATTAGCACAGACCACAATGGTACGTGTGAACTATGTAGACTCTTTAACAGGCAGTCCTCAGAACAGCCCTAGGGGAACCAGCAGCTTCGCTGTGGAGGAGCTTGGCAGACACCACCTTAATCAAAGGGACGGAGGTTAACATCACCAGCGATGAGTCATAGTCAGATCAGAACTCTCCCCCCACCCCTCCAAGAGAACATCACCTCTCTGGTATCCTGGTATCCTTCTCAGTAATACAAAAACCTCAACCTAGCCGAAACCGGTTTGGCTCAATGGATAGAGCGTCGGCTTGGGGACTGAAAGGTCCCGGGTTCGATTCTGGTCAAGGGCATGTACCTTGGTTGCGGGCATATCCCCAGTAGGGAATATGCAAGAGGCAGCTGATCGATGACTCTCTCTCATTGATGTTTCTAACTCTCTCTCCCTTCCTCTCTGTACAAAATCAATAAAATATATTAAAAAACAAACAAACAAAAACTCAACCTAATCAAGACAAACCAAATCAAGAGGCAGTGTACACCACCGCTGACCAGTACTTTACAGAACTGTCAAGGTCATGGAAGATTGAGGAACTGTCACAGACCGGAGGAGTCTAAGGAGACATGACTAAATTCAATGAGGGACCTTGGGTAGCATCCTGAAACAAAAAGGGAGCATGACTAGGAAAACAAGAAATCTGAAGTCTGTAGTTTATTTTGTATATTTGTATTGATTTCAGAGAGGAAGGAAGAAGAAGAAGAGAGAAACATCAATGATGAGAATCATTGATTGGCTGCCTCCTGCATGCCCCCTACTGGGTGGGGATTGAGCTCTCAATGCAGGCATGTGCCCTTGACCAAAATCGAACCTGGGACTCTTCAGTCAGCAGGCAGACGCTCTAGCCACTGGGCCAAACCAGCTAGGGCAAGTCTGTAGTTTATTAATAGTATCATGCCAAGGTTAATTCCTTAGTTTTAGTAAATTTACTATGGTTATGTAAGATGTTAACAGTAGGGGTTACTGGGTGATGTTATATTTGAGCTCTTTATGCTATTTTTGTACCTTTTCTGTAAGACTTTAAACATTTTTTAATTGATTTCAGAGAGGGAGGGACAGGGAGATATAGAAACATCAATAATGAGAGAGAATCATTGATCAGCTGCCCCCTGCACACCCTATACTGGGAATCGAGTCTGCAACTTGGGCATGTGCCCTGACCAGGAATTGAGCCATGACCTCCTGTTTCATAGGTCAATGCTCAACCACTGAGCCATGCTGGCTGGGTGTGTAAGTCTTATCTCAAAATAAAAAGTAATAAAGAAATACAGCTATGAAGCAGGTATTATTAATATGCTCATTTTCCAGAGGAGAAAATGAGGCACTGAGAGGTTAAGCCACCTGTATAGGGTTACACAGCCAGGAAGCACTAGTGTATATCTTAAACCCATGGAATATGGGGGAGCCAGCCTGCACCCTCTCCAATCTGGGACCCCTCAGGGGATATCCAACTGCCAGAATCGGGTCTAAAATGGCAGTTGGACATCCCTCTCACAATCTGGGACTGCTGGCTCCTAACTGCTCACCTGCTTGCCTGCCTGATCATCCCTAACTGCTCCTCCTCCCAGCCTGATCACCCCTAACTGCCTCTGCCTGCCTGCCTGGTTGCCCCTAACTGCCACCCCCCACTGGCCTGGTTGCCCCTTACTGCCCCTGCTGCAGACCTGGTTGCTCCTAACTGCCCCCCCCCCTTGCCAGTCTGTTCGCCCCCAACTGCCCCCCTGCCAGCCTGGATGCCCCCAACTCCACCCCCTGCTGGCCTTGGTACATCTTCAGTGAGGGGTGTGCAGGAGGCAGCTGATTGATGTTTCTCTCTCATCGATGTTTCTAACTATCTCTCTCTCTTCCTCTCTGTAAAGAATCAATAAAATATATTTTAAAAATATATAAAAATCTGTGCCAGTCCTTTGTGTGGTTAAGTAGCAACATCTCAGACAGACATGGGTTTGAGAGACCTGGCTCACTCCCTTTAATTCTACTTACACACTCAGCATTTTTTGAGCACCTGCCATGGACAAGTACCTTACCAGGCTCTGGAGATGGAGCAGCGAACACCCAAAGCCCTACCCTGTGGTGTTTCTTGCTGGATGAGAGATAATAAGCAAATAGGAGATGATTAAAAAAAGGAAGCAAGGAGGGGAAGGTGCTTTAAGATCACTTTGTAAAATAAGTTTTTGTGGAGGTAGACATTTTATGCCAGGTGAAAACACGTGAACATCTCCCCTCCCGCTCTGGGATGCTATTGTTTTATTTTATTTTATTTTATTTTCAAAATATATGTTATTGATTTTTTACAGACAGGAAAGGAGAGGGATAGAGAGTTAGAAACATCGATGAGAGAGAAACATCGATCAGCTGCCTCCTGCACACACACACACACACACACACACCCCCCACTGGGGATGTGCCGGTAACCGAAGTACATGCCCTTGACCGGAATTGAACCTGGGACCTTTCAGTCCGCAGGCTGACACTCTATCCTAGGGGTGTCGAACTCAATCAGAGAAGGGGCCAAAATCTAAAATCCAGCCTAAATCGCGGGCCGAATGGTTTACTGAACAGTCATAAACTGTCATTGTGATGGAAATGCAGCGGAGTGCAGTGATGACAGCGCGGTGCGGGCCACATTGCAAGGCCTGGCGGGACGGATTTGGCCCGCGGGCCTTGTGTTTGACACATGTGCTCTATCCACTGAGCCAATCCAGTTTTGGAATGGGATGCTATTGTTTTAGAGCAAGTGGTCAGGGCGGGCCTCTGAAAAGGTGGCATTAGAGCAGAGGAAGCGAGGAAAGGCCACGTAGGCGTCTTGGGGATGAGCGTCCAAGAGGAAGAACTGCCAGAGCAGAGGGCGGGAGGTGGGAGCCGGCGTGGGCACAGAGAAATACACGTGGGCGGACCCGGGCGCTGTAGGAGCTTCGTGCCGTCGGGTAGTGGCCTGGCCTCTCTGAGCCTCCTTTCCTTTTCTATAAATGGGGCCCGAGAGTTTCCACCCTCAGGGTGGTGGGGAGGACTCAGTGAGGTTGTGCCTGGCATGGAGTGAGCCCCCCAAACAACAGCCATCGTGGACAGCAGCCTCTTCCTGTTCCAGAGGGCACGCTAGGGGAGGAGGGGCTGGCCAAGGGGGGCTGCCCAGATAGGCAGATAAAGGGGGACAGAGCTTTGGCTGCAGGCGAGGGCAGAGGGTATGTGTGTGTGTTGAGTGTGTGTGAATGTGTGTGTGAATGTGTGTGTGTGAGTGTGTGTGTGTGAGAGTGTGTGTGTGAGTGTGTGTGTGTGAGTGTGTGTGTACGTGTGTGTGTGAGTGTGTGTGTGAATGTGTGTATGTGTGTTGAGTGTGTGTGAATGTGTGTGTGAATGTGTGTGTGAATGTGTGTGTGTGTGTGTGAGTTGAGTGTGTGTGTGAATGTGTGTGAATGTGTGTGTGAATGTGTGTGTGTGTGTGTGTGTGTGTGTGTGAGTTGAGTGTGTGTTGAGTGTGTGTGTGTGAGCGCGCACTGAGAGTCGGGAAGGTTTATGGGCTCCCTAAGGTTGAGAAATGCCACGGCTTTTCTTTCATGACTGACCTGAATGATCCCTTTGGGAAACTGTCCTTACAAGATGGCATCTTTTCACTTAGATGGGAAACTGAGGCCTGGGGCCTGGGACAAGCTCCCTAGGAGCGGAGTGGACCGCACCCAGGGCAGCCAGTGATGGGAAGTCCCGGGGTGGGGACCCCGCGAAGGCTCAGCCCCTCTGTCTCTCTCTACTCCCACCGACGCGACCGAGGCCTGGAGGGAGAGGAGAAGCAAACGTGACCCAGAGACACAGAGATGGAGAGAGGAGAGACATGAGGACATGGAAAGCCAGAGGCGGGCAAACTCATAGACCCAGCTTTGGCTCAGTGGATAAAGCGTCGGCCTTCGTGAAAGATCCGGGTTCGATTCCGGTCAAGGGCATGTACCTTGGTTGCGGGCACATCCCCAGTGGGAGTTGTGCAGGAGGCAGCTGATCGATGATTCTCTCTTATCGATGTTTCTAACTCTCTATTCCTCTCTGTAAAAAAAAAAAATCAATAAAATATTGTATATATATGTATTTTTTTAAAAAAGCTGAGACAGAAAAAGGCTGGGCGACGCGGAGGGACCAGGACCCACCTGGAGACAGAACATAAGACACAAAGCCCCAGGCCCAGAGCCGGAGGGACGGGACAGGCCCAGAAAAGGCCACCCTCGGGGAGCCCCGGGGCTGCCCCCCGCGGCCGCGCCAGGCGCCCCCGCCCGCCCGCCCGCGTCGTGCCTGGGCCGTGACCTCAGAGCCCGCGCGGCGGCTATAAATGGCCAGGCGGCCGGCCGGGCGGCGGTGAGTCAGCGCGCGTCACCGCCGGCCCCGCCAGGCCGGCCGCCCGGCCCGCCGCCAGGGGGCGCCGGCCGCCAGCGCCGCCGCGGCGGGTCCCCGCATGCGCAGTAGCGACCTGCGGCCGGCCGAGGGCCGTTCTGCGTCGGCGGGATCCAGGCATGGCGAGTTCGAATCCTGACTCTGCCACCTCGTGCTGGGGACCTCCTGGGCAGTCGGCTTCTCTTCTCCGTGCCTCCTATCGACCCCACTTCACCAGGCTGTTGTGAGGAGTGGGTTAACAGATCCAACGCATTTAGTACGTACCAGGAGTTCATGGTAAATTCCTTTATGTGTTTTAGTGTGTCTTCAATCAACATGCCACGACTGATCCTTAGTTGCCTTAGCCCAGTCGTTCTCAAAGGGGGTTAGATCTGCTCTCCTCCCTCCCCCAGGGTCATGTGTCAGTGTCTGAAGACATGCCTGTGTGTCAAGACTCAGGGAGTGTTACTGGTAGCCAGTGGCAGAGACCCGGGGTGCTGCCCAGGGAGGAATTAATTCTCCAGCCTGATGACGACAGTGCCTGCCTCTTAGCACTCAGGGCAGGGACCTGGGTTCATACCCCGCTCTGCCACTGGCAAGCTGTGTGTGACACTGGGGAAGTGACTCCACACCCTGTGCCTCAGTTTCCCCACCTTTAGGTTGTGTTTAAAACCATGTCCACTTCTGAGGGTGTTGTGAGGACGGAGTTGACACGTGTACACGGCTTGCAACAGGAGCTGACACGAGGGCTGCTGTCACATTAGTGTATCACAGCTGTGCCTTTAGCATTTGGCCAGCCAATGGGGTGTCCTTAACAGACGAGTGGATGGTTCTTTGCTGACAGATCATCCAGGTGTTGCCAACATGGCCCTGACATATGTGAGCATGTCACCCTGTGGTCCAGGTCATCTTGGCTGGGACAGGGATGTATGGGGATGTCACCTGCTAACACATTCAACCCACAGGTAGATGGGGAGAGTGAGAGCCAGGATCTTTGCTCCCCCAGGATCTTATGAGGGGCTGCAGGAGACAGAGGTGCGATGCCAGATTCTCAGCAGAAAGAACTGCTATTTCTTTTCTTCTTCTTCTTCTTTTTTTTAAAAATGTTTTATTGTTTTTTTACAGAAGAAGGGAGAGGGATAGAGAGTTAGACACATCGATGAGAGGAACATCAATCAGCTGCCTCCTGCACACCCCCCACTGGGGATGTGCCCGCAACCAAGGTACATGCCCTTGACGGGAATCGAACCTGGGACCTTTCAGTGCACAGGCCAATGCTCCATCCACTGAGCCACACCGGTTAGGACAGGACTGCTATTTCTTAAGTTCTCCCCTATACCAGGCATTGCACTGGTCACGTCCGAGGCCTCGCTTCTTCTGAATCTCACAAGGCAGGCATTATCATCCGCCCATTTTACAGATGTGATAACCAAGGCTCAGAGAGAAGGCAGCTGTCTAGAGTGAAGGACCGTTGGTTTCTGAGGGCTGTTTGACTACCATGAGTGGCAGTTCTGCCACAGACTGGAGAGAGACACGGAGAGATGGCGTCAGAGAGGCCCGTCGCCTCCGAGACAGACACAGGGCCTGGGAGACCCAGCCAGGAGCCCCGCGAACAGTGGGGGCCGGGGAGGAGGAGGGTGAGCTTGCCCTCTGTCTGGCTAAGCCCCCCACAGAAGAATAACCCCGGCCGCCCCCCTAGGTGGAAACAATGACACCATCAGCTCCCAATACCAAGGCCCTGACATCACGAAAGGGGGGGTGGCCAAGGTGGGGGGGCGCCCCGCCCCTTGGCAGGCCCCTGTGGCCAATGGGACGGCCTTGGAAGAGGCCCGGGCCGCCTCCGTAGCTTCAAAAACGTGTGAGGAGGGAAGAGGGTGCAGACAGAGCCTCAGCTGCTGCAGCGCCCGCAGAGCCACCGGCACCCCTGCCACCAGCGGCCAGCATGTCCTCTGCCCATTTCAACCGAGGCCCCGCCTACGGCCTGTCGGCCGAGGTCAAGAACAAGGTAGGGCCACAGGGCCGGCCCTGGCCTGGCCTACACCCCCTGCCAGGCCAGAGGCCCCGCGCTCAGGGTCCCCTGGACGCCCTCCTGCCTGTCCCCTGTGACCTGGAACCTGAGAGGGAAGAGGGACAAGTGTACCACAGAGGTTGCCTCCCTCCCCCTCCTGAGCATCCCAGAGCCCACAGCTGCTGCTGGGGGAGGGGAGGGAAGGGGAGCAGGGGGAGGAGGCCATGCAGGGAACCGCAGGTAAACGGGGCGGCCATCCCACTGTGAAGACCCCACTTCATGAGAATCCCCCGTGAACCCTTTGTTCTCCTGGTGGGCTGGGGGAGGCGTGCTGATCTCCCTCCCCTCCAGGCTGACAAATAAGTTGGGGAGCACTTGGGAGCTGGGGCTCCTGGGAGGTGAAGCCTAAGAAAGTGAAGGGAGAGGAGGCAATGGAGGAGGGCAGAGTGGGCATTAGACACGGGGCAGGGGTCTCCTAGGGGTCTCCTAGTCTCGGAATTAGGAAGGCACTGAGACGTGACCTCCATGCGATGGATGGGTAAACTGAGATTCCGAGTGGAGAGGCAAGCAGCCAGGGTCCTACAGAAGGGAGGTGCAGGGCTATGCCCTTGGCCTCGCCCCCCTTCCGCACCAGGACGGGGTCAGCTTCTCCAAGGGAACGAACTTGGAGTCTCCCTCCCACTGGAATGCCCCCAGGAGGCCTGCCCGGGGGGGGGGGGGGGAGTCCCGGCCCCATTCCACAGAGGGCAACACTGAGGTGCGGATGGCTTTTGCCAGGGAGCCGGGAAGTGGGGAGCTGGCATTGGGACCTGGTGCTGGTCAGGGAGCCTCGTGGCTGGAGAAGGGAGCAGGTGGGGGCGGGTGCTCGTGCTCCCCGCCTCTGCCCCCCCTCCCAGCGCCGGCCCCAGAGCCCAGAGGAGCCGCCGCGCCATATAAGGAGGCCTCGGGGAGCCCAGCCCCAGGGCCGTGCTATATAAGGGCCGGTTTGCTTTATAAAGCCAGGCCGGTGGGGAGGGGGATGGCAGGGCCGCGGCCAGGTGAGGGGTCCACTCCCTTCCCCCAGGAGAAGGGACAGTCAAGTCCCCCAGGGGCTGGGAGCCTGTCTGGGCTGGAGGCCGAGGGTTCCAGGGAAACGGAGATTCTGGGAGCCTGAGTCAGGAGGGAGACAGATGGGGGAGGGCGAGCCAGGGGTGAGATAAGACTGAGACTCGGATGGTGGGGGAGATGGGGGGGGGGGGGGGAGACAGATGAGCCCCACCCCCACCAGAGGCAGGGAACCTGCAGTCCGAAATGGAGAGTGATCCACAGATGGACGATGGGCCCCACTCCCAGCCTGACAAGGAGAGATGGGGACAGGCAGACAGGGCCAAGGAAAGACAGACAGAGCTGGGGAGTGGGAGAGAGACCGAGAAGCAGACACAGCGCTCGGAGCCAGAAGTGAGAGGCCCGACCCTCTGCCAGAGCTGGAGCCCCAGACGGACCTGGAGACAGACCGAGATGCAAGACAGAGCAGCCTCCTCTGCAAGGCAGCATCCAGGGCACCTCCTGGGGCTCCGCCCCCTTCGCCAGAGGCTCCCAGTCTTCCAGGAAAGGGGGGCGGGGAGGGACGGAGAGGGAGGGGGTGAAGGAGAGGAGGCAGGGCCAGGGAAAGCAAAGCCCCAAGTTTGGCCTGGAGGGGAGACCAGGAGGCCAGGCACCACCCCCCAACTCAGAGTATGCCCCTCTCCACCCACCCTTGTTTGAATTCTTGGTGCCAAACCTCAGAATGCCCGGAATGGCCCCCTGGGCAGGTGCCACCTCAGCCCTGGCCCTCCGCCCCTGAAGGCACCCCCCGCCCCCACCGTGGACACTGGCGGAATTGCCTTAGTTGGGAAGGGCTGGGGAAGGAGATGCGGCTAGAGAGCAGAGCCTGCCCCTCAGATCCTCACCATCCTCTCTGTGCCCCCCGGGCCCAGCTGGCCCAGAAGTACGACCTCCAGCGGGAGCAGGAGCTGCGGGAGTGGATCGAGGGCGTGACGGGACGCCGCATCGGCCCCCACTTCATGGACGGCCTCAAAGACGGCATCATTCTCTGCGAGTGAGTGGGGCCCTGCTGGCCCAGGCTCTGCCTAGGGCTCACCCCAACCGGGATTCATCTCTCCGCCTCAACCCCTTCACCGAAGGGGTTTTAAAAGTGCTGGGTTGAGCACTTAAAAAAAATATATATATATATTTTATTGATTTTTTACATAGAGGAAGAGAGAGGGATAGAGAGTCAGAAACATCAATGAGAGAGATTCATCGATCAGCTGCCTCTTGCACAACTCCCACTGGAGATGTGCCCGCAATCAACGTACATGCCCCTGACCGGAATCAAACCTGGGATCGGAATCAAACCTGGGATCCTTCAGTCCGCAGACAGACGCTCTATCCACTGAGCCAAACTGGTTTCAGCGGGTTGAGCACTTTTTTTATTTTTAATATATTTTATTGATTTTGTACAGAGAGGAAGGGAGAGAGATAGAGAGTTAGAAACATCAATGAGAGAGAGTCATCGATCAGCTGCCTCTTGCACACCCCCTACTGGGGATATGCCCGCAACCAAGGTACATGCCCTTGACCAGAATCGAACCCAGGACCCTTCAGTCCCCAAGCCGACGCTCTATCCACCGAGCCAAACCGGTTTCGGCGGGTTGAGCACTTTTTATCTCAGACCTTGAAACAGTCTTCTGAGATGGCAACTAATTATTGAGCCCATTGGACAGGAAAGAAAACAGACGAGTCAAGTAAAAGCTCACCCATGCATGCATTTCCAACAGAAACGACTCCAGGTTCTAGCATCTTTTTTTTTTTTTTTTAATTGATTTCAGAGAGGATGGGAGAGGGAGAGAGAGTTAGAAACAGCAATGATGAGAATCATTGATTGGCTGCCTTCTGCACGCCCCTCACTGGGGAAATGAGCCTGAACCTGGGCACCTGCTCTTGACCGGAATCAAACCTGGGACCCCAGCCCACAGGCGCGGCTCCATCCACTGAGCCAAACCAGCCGGGCAGATTCTAGCATCTTAACCACCACGCACACAGGCCCATTTATGGGCTCCAGCGTCTCAAGAAAGAGAGGTCACAGCTAAGACAACAGGCAGCATGGTTGTCCGTCGCTGGCTTGGTGACATAAGGAAGTAGTTTGAGTAGGCTCTGATTGTCTACCCTTCTCAGAACTCAAATCACTGAGAAAGATTTTTTTAAAATCTTTAAAAAAAAAAGAAAAAAGAAAAGATGCAAGCCTTCACAGCTCCAAGCCCTGATTCCAGCCTCAACAGCTCCAGTGCTGGGCGGGGCCCTGCGCCCAGCAGGGGTCCTGTCTGTATGTGTGAGTCTGACCCCGGGCAGGGTGACTGTGACGACCAGAGTGATCCCTGGGAATGTTCCTCACCGAGCCCAGCGCTGAGAGGGGGGACAGGAGCCTCTTGCTCTACAATGTCCACTGGGGACAAGTAGGGAGACAGCCCCGTGTCTCAGCTCCGTCAGGGCTGCTGGGCCTTAGAGAGTGCAGAGTCCCCCTGGCCGGTGTGGCTACGTGGTTAGAGCATCAGCTCTTGGGAGGAAGGATTGTGGGTTCAATTCTAGGTCAAAGGCATGTAACTGGGCTGCAGGTTTGATTCCCCGGCCTCGGTTGGGGGCGCTGGGGGCGCATGCAGGAGGCAAACCACCGATGTGTCTCTCTCACATTGATGTTTCTCTCTCCTCTCTCCCCCTCCCTTCCACTCTCTCTAAAAATCAATGGGAAAAAATATCATCAGGTGAGGACTAACGCTTCTGCTGGGTCAGGCCTGGGCCCTGGGGACAGAGAACAAAGCAGCGCCCTCGGGGCTCACAGGGAGCCCTCTCCTGGTGGGGGAGGTGGAGTCCACCATAGATGAGACAATCGCGTACTTGCTTATGGTGGGAAGTGAAGTGAGGAGAGCCATGAGGGAGGACGGGGGCCGGGCGGGCAGAGGCAGCCGCTTTGCACAGGTCTGGGAGGTCTTTCTGAGGCCGAAGTGAAGGAGACCAGGCGGGTGTCTGAGGGGACAGGGGGCCAGGCAGGGGGCAGCCAGTGCAAAGGCCCCGAGGGGAGTGGGAGGACTGGGCAAGCAAAGGGGCCGGTTGAGGGCCAGATGACATGGGGCCTGGTAGTTATGCTAAGGAGTTAGGAAACCATGGGAGCGTATTTTTATTTTATTGATATTTACAGAGAGGAAGGGAGAGGAATAGAGTTAGAAACATCGATGAGAGAGAAACATCGATCAGCTGCCTCCTACACACTCCCTACTGGGTATGTGCCTGCAACCAAGGTGTATGCCCTTGACCAGAATCGAACCCGGGACTCTTGAGTCCACAGGCCGACGCTCTAGTTACTGGGCCAAAGCGGTTAGGGCAACGGGAGCATCTCGGAGTGGGGGGTAACTGGAATTGTTTTTAAAAGGGGATTCTGGCTGCAAGAGGAAGGGTCTGTAGGGGGTGAGGTGGGAGCTGGGGAGCCGCTGTAAACGCCCAGGAGAGGCGAGGCCGCCGGGGACACCTCCGAGGACGGCGGCGGCGGGAAGCTGTGGTCTTCGGAAGGCAGAGCAGAGCCTTGCTGAGGGGCTGGTGTGGAGTGACAGAAGGCAGAGCGTCAAGGACAGGCCTGTGCCCCTGGGAGGGGAGGAGGAGGAAGGGGAGAGAGGCGAGTGTCAGGTCCGGGCTGGGTGCGCTTGATTTGCCACCCAGGTCCGTGTGTAAAGCTGGGTCGCAGAGTGAGAGGAGAGGCCGGGGCTCCAGGGAGAGTCTGGGGAGTGGCTTGCATTTCAGTGGCGTTGGAAATCGAGAGGCTGGATGAGGGCGAGGGGGTGAGTGTGGCAGAGAGGGCGGAGGCCTGAGCTCTCCTCCGTGGAGGAGTGGAGGAGGCTGCGCTGGGCTCCAGGAGGCGGGGCACGCCTGGGGACTCCCACACACCTTCCACAAGGAGACTGACAGGGACAGTCTGCCCTCCCGCACGTGGTTTCCCGTCTTCTCCTCCCCCAATATTTTTATTGATTTCAGAAACGACGATGATGAGATTCACTGTCGGCTGCCTCCTGCATGCCGCACACTGGGGCTTGAGCCCACAACCCCGGGCAGGTGCCCTGACCAGGAACCAAATCAGTGGTGAACCACTGAGCCACACCAGCCAGGCTGGTTCCCCATCTTGGTCCTGCCTGTGTTTTGGGGAGGGATCCCGGTGAGAGCGGCTGCAACATGGATGTTGCCTCCGGACTGCCATCCTGGCCCCGTGTCCTGTTGGGCTGGGCATGGGTGGGGCGGCAGGGGTCACCGGTCACTCCTCTCTCCCTACTCCTGGCAGGTTCATCAATAAGCTCCAGCCAGGCTCTGTGAAGAAGGTCAACGAGTCCTCACAAAACTGGCACCAGGTGAGCCCCGACTCTTAACGGTTCCAACCCCTGGCCACCGCCCCTCTGCACCCCCCTCCACCTCGCCCCCGCCTTGACTGCCCCCTGCCCCTCCAGCTGGAGAACATAGGCAACTTCCTCAAAGCCATCACCAAGTACGGGGTGAGGCCCCACGACATCTTTGAGGCCAATGACCTGTTCGAGAACACCAACCACACCCAGGTGCAGTCCACCCTCCTGGCGCTGGCCAGCATGGTGAGTGTGGCTGCGAGGTGGGCATGGGGCGGGCGGAGGGGCCGTGGGCGGTCTGGGCGGGAATTCAGGCGGGGCCCTGAGCCCAGCCTGGGTGGGAGGCTCCCTCCTCAGCCCCCACCCCCTGCACTCCCCCAGGCCAAGACGAAAGGGAATAAGGTGAACGTGGGCGTGAAGTATGCAGAGAAGCAGGAGCGGAAATTTGAGCCCGAGAAGCTTCGAGAAGGGCGGAACATCATTGGGCTGCAGGTACTGCCCTTCCCAAGTCCCCTGCCTGGGCTGGAGGTTGAGGGGGAGGCATCCTGGTCCGTGGGCTCTGTGGATAGCATATCCGGCCTTGATGCTCTCCGCACCTAACCCTCTCCCGCAGCAGCTCTAGAACGTAGGCCAGTGGTCGGCAAACTCATTAGTCAACAGAGCCAAATATCAACAGTACGACGAATGAAATTTCTTTTGAGAGCCAAATTTTTAAAAAAATATATTTTATTGATTTTTTACAGAGAGGAGAGAGATAAGAGTTAGAAACATCGATGAGAGAAACATCGACCAGCTGCCTCCTGCACACCCCCTTTCGGGGATGTGCCCGCAACTAAGATACATGCCCTCGACCGGAATCGAACCAGAGACCTTTCAGTCCGCAGGCTGACACTCTATCCACTGAGCCAAACCGGTTTGGGTGAGAGCCAAATTTTTTAAACTTAAACTTCTTCAAATGCCACTTCTTCAAAATAGACTCACCCAGGCTGTGGTATGTTGTGGAAGAGCCGCATGTGGCTCTCGAGCCGCAGTTTGCTGACCACAGAGGTAGGCTGTTAGCGTCAGACCGTTTATATGGGAACAGGCCTGGAGACGCGGGCTCGGCTGTCAGGCTTTCCCAGGTGACGAGGGGCCAAGCTGGGACTGCTCTGAGCCCCTCACTGAGCTGTGACCCTTTCTCTGGGCCTCGGCTTCCGGCCTGTAGCCTATGAGTGGAAACTGCCTTGTTAGAGGGTCATGTAAGGGTCCACGGGCATCGGTACATTTGTGACCCGTGGTGAGGCTCCGGAACCTTGAAATGACTCTCCTTCTGGATCCTTAGATGGGCACCAACAAGTTTGCCAGCCAGCAGGGCATGACGGCCTACGGCACCCGGCGCCACCTCTATGACCCCAAGCTGGGCACCGACCAACCGCTGGACCAGGCCACCATCAGCCTGCAGATGGGCACCAACAAGGGGGCCAGCCAGGTGTGTGGGGCCAGGGGGCGGGCTGCTGGGCTCTTGCCCTTCGCTGTGCCCACGGCCTGACCGCGCTCCTCCGCAGGCCGGCATGACGGCTCCCGGGACCAAGCGGCAGATCTTCGAGCCGGGGCTGGGCATGGAGCACTGCGATATGCTCAACGTCAGCCTGCAGATGGGCAGCAACAAGGGGGCCTCACAGCGGGGCATGACGGTGTATGGGCTGCCGCGCCAGGTGTATGACCCCAAGTACTGCCTGAACCCCGAGTACCCGGAGCTGGAGGCCGCCCAAAACCACCACCCACACAACTACTACAACTCCGCCTAGGGCCCTGCGCCCCGCCTTCCCCCCAGGGAGGCTGGCTGCTGCTCGGCTGGGCCTAGCCCGGCCCGCTAACCCCTGCCCCCTGCATGGCGCCCTCCAGCCCCTGGCACCTGCCTACAGGGTTAGCATTGGGGGAGGAGCAGACTGGGGGTCTGAGGGGAGGGGGAAGGGGGCTCTCCTCCCTGGAGCACTGCAGGGTCCGACAGCATCCAAAGGACGCACTGAGCAAAGCTACCCCAGCTGTCCCCCGCTCCCTCACAGGTGGGTTCCCCCAGGACAAGCAGCCCCCCAGCAGAGCCCCCGAGCCCAGGCTCAGCCTGCCCCACCCCATTCCCGCCATGGGAGCCAACTGCATGCCCAGAGACCCAGCGGACACACGCAGTTTGGTTTGCAGCGACTGGCGTACGTGGATGTGACAGCGGTGTGTGTAATGCGAGCACTTTCTTTTTCTACTTCACTGGAGCACAATAAACGGCTATAAAATCATCTGAAGACTCAGTTGCTCTGTCCTAGAGCCTGTATGGCTCTTGCACATGCACAAACAACCTTGCTCAGATACACTGCATTGAGCAAACATACATCTGTACATGCACACATACACCCACACTCTCTATACACACAGACTCACAGCCTCTTGGCTGGACCCAGGACACAGACATGCATTCACATACACACACACACCTCTTGGTTGTACGGTGTGTGTACTCTTGCTGCAGCCTTAGAGGCACCTACAGATACAAGTGCAGTACACACTCCCACATAAAAAGATACATAAAACATTCTCGCCAAAACCAGTTTGGCTCAGCGGTAGAGCATTGGTCTGCGGACTGAAGGGTCCCAGGTTCAATTCCGGTCAAGGGCATGTACATTGGTTGCGGGCACATTCCCGGTAGGGGGTGTGCAAGAGGCAGCTGGTCGATGTTCTCTCTCATCGACGTTTCTGGCTCTCTCTCTCTCTCCCCCTTCCTCTCTGTAAAAAATCAATAATAATTTTTTAAAAAAAGCCCTCTCACATATGTACACAATACCCACACACACATGCTCAGTACCCATGTACTTTGTGAGGAAAGAACTCAAGTGCTGGGATGGGTCAGACGGGTGACCTTGGGCAAGTCACTTCCCCTCTTCAGGTCTGTTTTTCCATCAGGAAAATGGGGACAGCGAGGCTCATGGGGAAGCTTAAATGACTACTCCACATAGGATGTTTGGCACCGACCAATGGACAAGCTGGGTCCTGGAGGCCCCTGTGGGCAGGGGACCCCTTTAGTCCTGGATTGCAATGTGTGGGGTGAGAGGACAGGGCAGGGGCGAGGAGGGCATTTCGGGGGCCCAGAGCAATGGCCTTTACTGGCGGGCACAGAGCAGCTGAGGAGCTGACGGCAGGGCTGCTGTCTTATGCGCCAGGCTCACTCCCTTCTCATAGCTGATCCCCGTCCCGCCTGCCATTCCAGGACCCTAGAAGTCTGTGGCCAGGCCCCCATCCTCCGTTTCAGAAGGGGCCCTGTTCTGTGACGTCAAGCCACCGTCAGGGTTCCAAGGAGAGGATTCAGCCATGCAGGGTCACAGCGCAGCCTTCTCTCCGCCCCTCCCCGGCAGGGGATGAGGCTGGAACGTCAGGGATTGCAGACAGACATCAGACCTACATGCAGATGATTTAGTGCTTGGGGCCTTGTAAACTGGATTCCAGGCGCTCTTGGCCTGGCTACTGTGTGCTGCTCCCGGAGGGCCAGCTCAGAAGCTACGCTGAGGACCCACGCTCCGGGCCCTGCCTCCTGTGGAGAACAGCACCATATTAGCACTTGGTCAGGGAGACTGGGGTGGGCGGGCCCTGGATGCCAGAGCACTGAGCCCCTTTTTCCTGGACCCCGGAGGCCATCCCACCCAGGCCTGTCCACCACCTGGCCCATGACCACTGACTCCTGTCTGGACCAAACCTTACCTGGGGCCTGGGCTGGGAGGTGGGAGCGCCAGGAAGGAGCATCTCATGGGCAGGATGGACCTCAGGGGGCACATGTCAGACCCAGTAGCTGGGCCTAGTGGTCAGGGCTTCCTGCCAACTCACCATATAACTGTTCACATCCCTCAATATCTAGGGTGATTCTAGAGTCGCTCAAACCAAACCTCCATCCACAGTGTGGCCCTAGAGGAAGGTGCCATCATCCTTCCCATTGTACCAATGAGAAATCCAAAACTCAGGCCCCCTGCTGCTCAGGCTCAGGAGGCGGAGCTGGGCCTGCCCCAGGCTACTGAGCGTCAGGAGACCACCTGAGGGCGCTGTGCAATGCCCAGGTGCTCACCATCAGCCGTGCAAAGATGTGTACTTTTCCCAACAATAACCAAGCAAGGAACTCAATTCCGACACCACCCGGAGATAGTGTCAGATCCCAGAGTAAGGGCTCGGTCCGACCGGCTGGTCCTCCTCCACTTCGGCTGCCTTTTCAAGTCCAGGTGCTTGTGACCAGCTGGCTCTATAGTTCAATCCTCAGAGAAACAGGTTGCTTACAGGTTTATTATAAAAGGGCATAACCCAGAACAGCCCAGTGGAAGAGCTGCACAGCAAGGCTGGGGAAGGAGAGGGGAGCTGCCATGTGCTTCATACCCACCCGCTTCCCAGTTCACCAGCCTGGAAGCTCGTCAAACCCTTTTATTTAATTTTTAAAATGAATTTATTGGTTGATAAAATTACATAGGTTTCCCCCTAGCCGGTTTAGCTCAGTGGATCGAGTGTTGGCCTGTAGACCGAAGGGTCCCAGGTTCAATTACAGGCAAGGGCACATTCCTGGGTTGTGGGCTCTGTCCAAAGTGTAGGAGGCAGCCAATAAATGATTCCCTCTCATCACTGATGTTTCTATCTCTCTTCCTCTCTTTTCCTCTCTAAAATCAATAAAAAATGTACTTTTAAAAAATTATATAGGGCCGAAACCGGTTTAGCTCAATGGATAGAGAGTCGGCCTGCGGACTGAAAGGTCCCAGGTTCGATTCCGGTCAAGGGCATGTACCTTGGTTGCAGGTACATCCCCAGTAGGGGGTGTGCAGGAGGCAGCTGATCGATGATTCTCTCTCATTGATGTTTCTAACTCTCTATCCCTCTCTCTTCCTCTCTGTAAAAAAATTTATATATATATGTAAATAGGTTTCAACTGTTCTCCAAATCTTACTGAAGTTTTTAGAGCTTAACCTGTCGTCTCTCCCTGACTCTTCCCAAAGGTGGCTGGGAGTTCCCCTCAGTAATCTGCTGATCTTTCTGGTGACCAGCCCCATCCTGGGTGATCACACTGGAAATTCCAAGAGTTTTAGTAGCTCTGAGCCATGAACGGGGACAAAGATCAATACATATTGTACCACACCCCTGCATCTGGCACCACCTCCAGCCTCCGGGCCTCACCAGCCTGGGACAAAGGTCCCTTTTGAGGACCATTACTCTTCTCCCGAGCTCCCCAGCCCCCACCAAACCAAGAGCTGTCCTCTCAGCCTGTCCCCTGGGAGGTGACGCAGGTGTCCTGGCTTAAGGACCAGCTGTGCTGCTTTCCGGCTGTGGGACCCTGGGCCAGTGACCTCCACCGCTGGCCTTTTCCTCCCCTGCAAGCCTGTGGCACCTGCCTCACAGGGCGGCCCTTGAGAGTTGCCTCCGACAGTCAAGAAGCCTTCCCTGACCACCCTGCTCCTCGCCCCCAGGCTCTGTTGCCCTATTTCTTTTTAAAACATATATTTTACTGATTTTTTTATAGAGAGAAGGGAGAGGGAGAGTTAGAAACATCGATGAGAGAGAAACATTGATCAACTGCCTCCTGCACACTCCCTACTGGGGATGTGCCCACAACCAAGGTACATGCCCTTGACCAAAACTGAACGTGGGACCTTTCAGGCTGCAGGCCGCCTCTCGAGCCACTGAGCCAAACCAGTTAGGGCAGTTGCCCTATTTCTCACTGGAACTAAATGCTTGCCCACATGTCTGTGGGGTCATCCGAGTTCTTTGAGCCCAGCACTGCCATGGTTTTACCTTGGATGCTTGTCTAGTGGACAAGTGTTGGACAGTTGGAAGGACTGACCAAACCCCTTTTACAATGGCCTCCCTCTCCCCCCGCACTGGGCCCAGGGGGCTGACCAGAACCCAGGAAATCAGAGCCAGGAGTCTGCATCGGCTGCTTTATTTAAGGGCTGGTGACTAACAGTCCCCATCCCAGCCCCTTCCTCTTCTATAAAAGCAACTACACATGAACCGGGGCCCCCACCCAGTGGTGTTGAGTCCCAGGCCAGTCCTTCGAAGGCAGAGGAGGGCGTGGGTCCAGTTCACACAGGCAAGGTGCTGGAGAGGGGGAGAGGAGGCGGAGAGTCCTGAGACTGTCTCTGTGGGCTTGCCTCACCCTGGATGTCAGGACACTGGCCCCTGGAGAAGCCAGGGCTCCAGAGCCAGGGAGTCAGGGGTCCAAATGGGGAGCAAGTCAAAGGCTTTTGGAGCCAAGGAGGCAGTTCAGGTCCCCGGAGTTCCCTGCCCCTGAGCACACCCCCATGGCCATACTTGCAGCCAAACATCCACATCCACTGCACACACAGGCAGGGGCTGCGAAGGCCCTGGACCCACACCCTGGACCTCAGGAATGTCTCTGGATTGGTACCCAGTGGGCTGGTCCTCGGCAACAGAGCTGCTAAGGGGGTGGGTCCTCTGTTTTGCTACTGATTGGCGGCCTCACAGGCATCTATCCAATCACTATACACGTCCACTGGTTCTGACAGATCTGAGCCGCTGAAGTCAAGGGCAACTCCCGGCATCCAACACCTCCCTTTCCCGTATACACCTCTGCTGCTCACGCTGACGTCAGCCAGACCCCTGCCCTGCACACTATCATCCCACGTAAGCAAGCAGGTAGCACCCGTTCCTCTGGGTGGCCACAGCCCTGCGCAGGATGCACAGCAAGGCCCGGGTGCAAAGGCTGGTTCTACCCCTTGCCCTTGGGCAGCCCATCCTGAGCAGGGCAGCCCTGACCACCCCACCCTCACCCCTGGGTAAAGCCCAGTTTCCCAAGGATACACGTGATGGGCGTCTGGAATTCCTCTAGGCACACGGTACAAGAGATGACTCCGGTGTTACGGGCACGGTCCCTGGAAAGGGGGGAGATGGAGGGACTGGTAAGCAAAGAGGCCTGAGTTTAAGGGGGAGCCAATTCCCGACTGAGGGCGGAAGGCCCCAGAAGGCAGGATTCCCGGCCCCCAGGCCCCACTCACATTTTCACGTCACAAGATTTCTCGTGGTTGCAGAAGGGGCAGGTGAACTGGGTCTCTAGGGTGCCTGTCATCTTCTTCTTGGGGGGTGGCTTTCGTTTGGACTTTCTGCGCCCCATGTCTGCAGGAGGGCGAACCTGTGAGGGGAGGAGGGCAGATGTCAACAACTCACGGGACCCAGGAGGCCCTCCAGATGCTCCGGGAGCAGGCCGGGAAGACGGTCCAGATGGCACAGTGAGGGGAGGGCTGGCACAGGGGCACCCTCTGGGGACGGCAGACAATTCCGGTGCACTCTGGGTAGAGGGGGTGAGAGCAGGCTCTAGATTCTGCCCCTGCCCCGCCCTCTACTTACTAATGACCTCCAATAGGTTACTTGAGCTCTCTGTGCCTCAGGGAGATGAGGCTGCTACCTCACAGGGGCTGACAGAATCCTAAGTGCTTGCATTGCCTGTGGTCCATCCATCGCTGGCACCTACACAGGAGGCCACTCTTCCTGGGGAGGATAACACAAGTGACTGACAGGCCAGTTGCCCGGGGCTGGGCAGAGCCCAAGTGCTCTGGGGCCGATGATTTCTAGGAGCAGCTGCTCCTCTTGTCAAAAGACACGCCAGGACCACCCCAGAGAATGACATCAAGGGATTTGACAGAGACGCCGACAGGCTCCGTGGGCAGCCTATCCACAGAAGAGGGGTTACTGGACAGAGACGTGTTTCAAGCAGAGAAAGGCCACGTAGAGGGCTGAGGGGCAGGTATCTGAGTGCTGGGCTAGCAGTTGGGGACCACGCAAGTGGGGGAGGGCAGGCTGAAGGGGGAACAGAGGGATCCTGATGGCCAGGGAGAGAAACAACAACCTCACCCTGTGCTTTTAAGGGACTGAGGGATACAGGTAAAAAGTCTGGACAAAGATGGAAGTCAGAACTGGGACAGGGCTGTTTGGGGAGGAGAGAAGCAGCTGGCAAGACTGAAGAGAGAAATCAGTGGGATTAGTGGGTATGGCGAGAGACGGAAGAGTCCAGAACGACCTCCGAGGTTGTGATGGGCAGGGGCTGTGTCGAACACTGAAGAACAGAGTTGTTAAAAATGAGTCAGGTGCCGAAACCGGTTTGGCTCAGTGGATAGAGTGTCGGCCTGCGGACTGAAAGGTCCCGGGTTCGATTCATTCAAGAGCATGAACCTTGGTTGCAGGCACATCCCCAGTAGGGGGTGTGTAAGAGGCAACTGATTGATGTTTCTCTCTCATCGATGTTTCTAACTCGCTATCCCTCTCTCTTCCTCTCTGTAAAAAAATCAATAAAATATATATTTTTTTAAAAATGAGTCAGGTGCCATTGGGACATATGTCTTGGAGGCAGAGACCACTGGAAGAATTTCTATGCCAGGCGCTGGGCTCAAGGCTCTGCATTCACCGTTCCTGAGCCTTCCAATGGGCTCCCCCTCTCTCCCAATCACACTCTGTCTTTCTCTCTCTCTCCACTGCTGGTTCTGTGATCATTCCTCCATGACAGAGGAGGTCGGCAATCTGCCAGAAGAAAGGCCAGAATTTCATTCATATGTAGCAATCACTTTCCATGTAACATCCTCATTCATTTAAAAAAATTTTAAAGCCTGGCCAAGTGGCTCAGTGGTTGAGTGTCAGGAGGTCACTGTTCCATTCCTGGTCAGAGCACATGCCCAGGGTGTAGGAGGCAGAAAATCAATGATCCTCTCTCTCTCTCTTTCTCTCTGAAATCAATAAAAATATATTAAAAAAAATTTTTTTTTAAACTTTTCATTACAGTTTACATTCAACATTATTTTGTATTAGTTGCAGGTGTACAACATAGTTGTTAGACAATCATATACTTTACAACTATTCCCCTGATATTCCCAGTACCCAATTGGCACCATACAGTATTACACTGAATTTCCTAGGCTGTACTTTACAGACCCATAAGTATTTTGTAACTACCAATTTATGTTTCTCAATTCCTTCCACCTTTTTCAGCGAGCTCAAAGCCCCTTGCCTCTGGCAACCATCAGTCTGTCCTCCACATTTATGAGTCTTTTCTGTTTTGTTTGCTTGTTTATCTTTTTTTTTTTTTTACAGAGAGGATGGGAGAGGGATAGAAAGTTAGAAACATCAATGACCCTTCAGTCTGCAGGGTGACTGAGCCAAACCAGTTACAGCTGCTTGTTTATCTTATATTCCACATATAAGTAAAATCATATGGCATTTGTCTTTCTCTGACTTATTTCACTTGGTATAATACCCTCTAGGTACATCCACGTCGTGGCAACATCCTCAATTTTAACTGTGGATGTGTCCAAGTCACTTTGTAAACAAAAACAGCGGGCAGAGCACATCCCATGTGGCCTTCCCTCCTTTGCCTTGGACGGATGTTCGAGGTCCCCATAAAAACAATTTGTGCCCTGGATCCCAACATCACATTTTCTGTCTCTACTAGGTCATTAACAAACAATTAAAAAGCAAATCAAAAAACAAACCACCACAAAACAAAACACCTCCTTCTCTGCAGTTGCTAGGAGAGCTGTTTTCCCTCCCATACTCTCTACCACCAGCCTCATGCTGCCCGCCCCAGGGGCAGTCCCCACTCCTCAGGGCACTGGACGCTGGTTTTCTCTTCCTGCCCTTCCCATGGGACCCTCAGAACCTGCATCTTACACCCCTGATTCACTCTCTGCTGCTGACCTCCCTCCGATTCTCTAACGAGGGGCCCACAAGCTCAGTCTCTGGGCCCCTCTCCTCTGCCGACACTCCCCTCCATGGAGATCTCACCCAGCCTCAAGGCTTCCATGCCTCTTCCACACTGATGCCACCGGCCTCTCTGGCCTTGATGTGACCTCTGAACCACAGACTCACCCTCTGCTTGTCTTGGTCACACCTCCATCTGATGCTAAGCAACGTTTAAAAGTAACCTGTCGAAAACTGAGCTCCTGACACCTCAACCTGCTCTCTCCCAGTCTTCCCCGTCTCAGCAGACAGCAGATCAGTCTTTCCAAAAACCTCGGACTCATCCTTGATTCCTCTCTCTCTTACACCCAGCTCTTAATCTGATCCTGATCCCGCTGCTCCTCTAAAACACACTCAGAACCTGACTTCTCACCACCTCCGGGGCTACTGTCCTGGTCTGAGTCCAGAGTCCTGGTCATCTCTGGCTTGGGTGATCACAACAGCCTCCCCATTGGTCTCCCTGCACCTCCACATGTAAATTCCACGAGGCCAGGGACTTGGCATTTCTTCGTATCCTCGGAGCCGAGAATTGTTCATGGCACAGAGCTAGCACTCAACAAATATTTACTGAGCCAATGAGTGAATAAAGTAACGCCAGGCCCAACACTACACCACACCAATGCTGCAATCAAGGCAGGCAAGGTTTCTGCTCTGGTGAAACTTCTATGGAAATCACTCCAAACATTGGTAAGCCCTACAAGGTCAATACCAGGGCGAGGTGAAACACCTCCGGAATGGGGCTGCTTCAGATAAGGGCAGCGTGGGAAGGACCTCTGCGTAAGTCACTTAAGATGAAACCTGAATGAGGACGAGAAGGCACTGTGCAAGGTAGTCAGTCCAGGCAGAGGGAACAGCAACTGCAAAGGCTTTTCTCCAGAAAGAGAAAGACTGATACAGCGGAAGCTCCTGAACAACGGGGAGATGGGTATGAGATGCGGCAGAAGCGGGAAGCAGCAGCCAGACCCCACAAAACCCTGCAGACTTCAGTAAGGTGTAGTCAGTTCTGGAGCCCGTGCTATCACTCACCAGGGCAGTTTCCCCCCCAAAGTCCAGCCCTGGGTACCCCCTGCAACTGAATCACCTGGGGGCCCTCCGAAAAGGCTGATTTCTGAGCCTCACCCCAGATCTACCCACACTGAGATGTCAGTTCTGAGAGGGGTCGGGGCGTGACTTGCCCGCTGCTGAAGCCCCAGGATGCATAGTGACGGGTACGCATTAAGTGCTCAGTAACTCCGAGTTGAATGAACAAATGAGTCTCCAGAATCAGACGCTAGAGATGTCTCACCCCGCCCCATCTCATTTTACCCGGTGACTACAATACCCCACCCACCACAGAACAGGGGACTGGCCTGCCATTAAGCCCCAGGTCCCTCGGCCAAACGCGCCGACAGAGGGACGGAAGGGGGTCGGCCTCCGATCCTCTGGAGGCGGAGGGCGGGCGGTCCCTACAGGCTCACCCAGGCTTCGGCGGCGCCTCCGAGCAGCGCGCTCAGCCGGCTGGGACCCGGGGGAGTCAAGCTCCCTGACGGGCCCCCCTCCAACCCCCGGGCCCTCGGCGCCCCCTCCTGTACCCCGTGAGCCGCCCCGAGTCGAAGAGCACCCGGCCCGCCCGGCTCCAACGCCCTCCCGCGTGCACCGTCACCTGCACCAGCCTTCCCTCCTGGCGACAGCCTCGTTCACCCGGGAGACAGAGACTTCCGCCTCTCAGCGGAAGCGGAACCCCTTAGGCCCTTACGTCCCGCCCACCCGCAGCCGGGATAAGCCAATAGCAGGACCCGCCTCCGCCAGCATCTTTCTGTGCGCATGCGTGCTCATGGGGTAGAGGGGAGGGGAGGGGAGCCGGCGGGAGTTTCGCAGTGCGCCTGCGCGTGGGCTTGAGCGCGTTAGAGGATTACTTCTCTTCGTTCCCGCCTTTCAGGGCCGTTGGGCTCGGCCATCCCTGAGCTGGAAAGGCATCCTGTCCTGGGTCGCAGAATCCTCTTGGGGATGCCTCTCCCCATTCAAACCCCAGCCCCTCGCAGCCCACCCAGCTCTCCCCAACGTGGGACACGTTAGTAAACTATCCCGGAGCTGGGGACTCCTTACCCTCCCCACGGGGGGGAGTCTGTGCTTGTTCTTCAATCATTTCCACCTTTGCTATAAAAATAAATAAATAAATAAATAATAAAATGTCCTGGTGCTAAGGAGATGCAAATACTACTATGGCTGGATCAGGGGGCGGGGGGAGCTTGTAAGACGCTCTTCTCCAACGTGAACAACCTTTGGGTCTTGCTACAATTCTGCCTTTGGTCATTGGTGACCTTGGTAAGAACTGTTTCATTGGAGTGTTCCGGAAAATAAACTTGTGACATGTGTGTCAAATGGACCTGTTCCCAAGGTTCCCACGAGGGGGCAGTGTTACCCTTGGAAGCCCCCTTCTCAGTGCTGGTTACAAACCTGAACACACACAGATGGGATCCTACAGTGAGCCGCTGCCTTGCAACCTGCTGTTTCCCCTTAACGGTCGGTACACATACAGATAACGCTTGTTTTCAGTAGCCACATAAGTCATTGTGCAACTCTGCCATGGCCTATGAACAGTGCTCTATTTGCTGAAGGGTAGTGTTTCCTGCCTCCTTCCCTTCCTTCACAGCTTTATTGAGATAATGGAGCATCCATCTTATATAAAAACTGCTGTTTAAAACTTTAACCCTGCTATTTTGGCTTCTGTAAAGCCTTGCTTGCTTAAATAATAAGAAAAATAAGACGACTCCAGAGAGGCCATAAACATTCCCCAGACGAAGTTATTGGTGCTGGAGCCAGGCCAAGCCTTTGGTTGAGGTCTCAAAGCCCCAGCACATAGGGGCTCTTAAAAGAACTTGCAAAGGGGGCCAGAAACACCCCATATTTTGGAGATAAAGAAGGTAAAACATATAAATAGGGAAAGTTCCTCTATTTTGGGGCCCAGAATTTGAAAGACATTTTCCTCTGAGCCTGCACATAAATGTAACTCCATCTCTCTAAGCGTTGCTTGGTTCTTCTCTGGTTTTCTGTAACAATACTACAGGCCCCATGCATGAATTTCTGTTTGGGTGGGGTCAGGGCAGATGGGGCCCCCTGGTCAAACTCCCCATGGAGAGGACAATTTGCATATTAGCCTTTTATTTTATAGGATAATAGACAGATAATAAGCCGCTTGTATTTAAACTGACATTTTATGTCCTGACATATGGATATACACGTGAAACTATACAATCAAGATAGTGAATGTTTCTATCACCCCAATAAGTTTCCTGCTGTTTCTTGGTATCAGTTCCTTCCCTGCTCCTAGACCCTGGCACCAACTGCTCTGTTTTTATTTCCTATAGCTTTATATTTTTTCAGAAAGTCACATGAACAGAATAATATAATACGTAGCCTTTTGATTTTACTCAGCTTACTACCTTCAAGTCTATGTTGTATCTATCAGCAGTTTGTTCCTTTCTATGTTGAATTATATTCCCTTATGAAGATACTAGAGGCCCAGTGCATGAAAATTCATGCACTGGAAGGGGTGGTCACTCAGCCCAGCCTGCCCTCTCTCACAGTCTGGGAGCCCTCAGGAGTGGGAGGCAACCTGGCAATCAGGGGAAGGTAATGCTCCATCACACCTCTGCTGCTGCCACTGCCTGCAGCACAAGTCTTGGCTGGCCCTGGTTACTGAGCCTTGGGTGGCCCTGGGTGGCTGGGCAGCTGAGGGGACTGGACACCTCCATCTTGTGGCTGTGGGCGCTGCCATCTTTAAGGCCATGGCAGTTAATTAGCATATTCTTCCTTATTGGCTGTGGTGTCGCCATCTTTGAGGATAGAGCAGTAAATTAGCATATTTCTTCCTGATTGGCTGTGGGTGCCACCATTTATGTGACAGTGTGAGAGTCAATTAGCATATCTGCTTTTTATTAGATAGGATACCAGGCTGTTTATCCTTTCAACTATTGCTGGACATTTGGGATGTTTCCAATTTTGGGACTATGTTGAATAGAACTACTATGAACCACCTCATTGACAGCTTTGTGGGGATACTCATTTTCATCTTCTACTCTTTTATTTTTACACTGAAATATGTGATTCCTCTGGAATTTATTCTTGTATATGGTTGGAAGTAGGGTTCAAGCTCTGTCTTCTGGGCAATTCAACAAGGCAAATTATCCCTTTTCTTATAAAGTTGCAATGCCACCTTTAACCTACATCACATTCTCGTGTGTTCTTAGAATTTCTGGATTCCCTCTGGACATTTTCCTGAAGCCAGTGTCATGCTGGCTTTTATATTTTTTTTAATGTTTTCAAAATATGTATTTTTTATTTTTAGAGAGGGAGAGAGAGGGAGAGAGGAGCATCATTGATTGACTGCCTCCTGCACAAACCCCTGCTGGGGATCAAGCCCACAACCTGGTTATGTGCCCTGACCAGGAATCAAACCAATTGAACCGGTAAACTCTTGGTTTCTGGGTCAACACTCAACTGCTGAGCCACACCACCTGACAGCTTTGCTTCATTTTAGCAGGGCAATGTTGTGCTGTGTTTTTTGTTTGTTGTTTTTTGTTTTTAAAAATATATATATTTTATTGATTGTTTTACAGAGAGGAAGGGAGAAGGATAGAGAGCTAGAAACATTGATCAGCTGCCTCCTGCACACCTCCCACAGGGGATGTGCCCGCAACCAAGGTACATGCCCTTGACCGGAATCGAACCTGGGACCTTTCAGTCCTCAGGCCAATGCTCTATCCACTGAGCCAACCTGATCAGGGCTATTGTGCTGTTCTGATGACGGTGCATTTTGCTGTGTGGTAAGGCAGGTCTCTCACCTTCTGATTCATGATTCTTGGAAGCGGGTGAGGAGGTGGGTGTGGCCCGACTCTCTGGAGACAACCTGTTGCTGCTTGAGGGAGATGGTGCCCATTCTGGCACTCGGCGTGGGGAGTGGAGAGGGGCCTGATACTGTCCTTGGTGACGGAATCAGAGGTGGTTGCTCAGGAAGAGTGAGGACAGTGGTTTCTGCAGCTGCCCCTGAGGAACTCGGTTATCTTAATCCTTGCCGATGAGAAGGCATCCTTCTAACAAAGGCTGCATGCTGGGTGGCATTGTTCCCTGAGCCGGAGCCAAGCTCTCTGAGCGGGACTGCCTACCCTGCCTTATTCTTTTGGGTGCTCCTGGGTCCCCAGCTCTCTGCAGAGGACTCGGTCCTTGGTGCTTGGTAGCAGTACTCAGTACTTGGCCATTGTGGAGGAGGGGCCAACCCCATCCCTGCCACTCGCTCCCCGTGTCGACTCTGATGTGTCACTTCTCCTTTCCACGCGCTGGGCCCCGTGAACCAGGACATTGGGCTAATTCCACGCTTTAGGCCCCACCAATAGCACATGGGGCTGCCCGCTGACTCAGACCATCCCTGCCCAGAGCCTCTGAGTCAGTGGGAAGAGGCAGGGTGGCTGTGAGCGGCGGTGACTGTCTCGGTGAAGACTGAGAGTCTGCCAACTCCCTGGCATGACCTTGGGCACGCAACCCGCTCAGTTTCCGTAATGTCCTCCGAGAAGCAAGGTTGATCGTGGCCCTTCCCTCGCGGTCAGGATTAGAATTTTTTTATTTTTTATTTTGGCATAAAGCTTGGCTGGTAAGAATGCCAGCCGGGTAAAGGCAGTTGGAAAGTGCTTAGGGCTGGTCTTTGGGTAGGATGGCTTTGCTTAACTCTAGCAGTAACACGTGTATCTTGTAACAGATCCAACCCTGTGGACATCTCTTTTTTTTTTTTTTTAATATATTTTATTGATTTTATACAGAGAGGAAGGGAGAGAGATAGAGAGTTAGAAACATCGATGAGAGAGAACCATCGATCAGCTGCCTCTTGCACACCCCCTCCTGGGGATGTGCCCGCAACCAAGGTACATGCCCTTGACCGGAATCAAACCCGGGACCCTTCAGTCCCCAAGCCGACACTCTATCCATTGAGCCAAACTGGTCCCGGCTGGACATCTCTTGAGTAGCCCCCGGAAGGCGCCCCTTCCCCGGGTTCCTGCCAGCAGTGGCCTCGGTGACTTTGTGTCTAGGCTGTTTGGCGTCCCTGCCCTGGAGCAGCTGAAGCAGCAGATGAGGGCGGATCAAAGGAGAAGTTTTGGTGACTGGGCTGGAGCTGGTGGTTGTTACTCAACTTTCCCAAAGGGGAACTTGCTTCTCTGCAGCCTTCAGCTTCCACCACAAGAAACAAGCCTGAGCCCTGGCTGGTGTGGCTCAGTGGATAGAACGTCGGCCTGCGGATTGAAGGGTCCTGAGTCAAGGACACATGCCTGGGTTGCGGGCTTGGTCCCCAGTAGGAGGCAGCCAATCAATGATTCTCTCTCACCACTGATGTTTCTATCTATCCCTTTTCCTTCCTCTCTGAAATCAATAAGAAATATATTTAAAAAAAAGAAAGAAACAGGCCTGAGTCCTGCTGGTAGCTCACTTGGCTAGTGTGGTCCTCATACGTCAATGTTGCGGGTTCGATATCAGGGCAGGGCATAGAAGAAGCAACCAGTGACTGCATGGATGGGTAGAACAGCACATTGATGTTTCTTTCTCCCTCTCTCTCTCTCTTTCCTTCCTTCCCTTCCACCCTCTTGCTGTCTCCATGAAATCAATCAATCAATCAATCAATCAATCAAAAGTCCTCTTACAGAAAAAGAAACAGGCCCTCCACAATTCCACTTCTGGACTTTTTTTTTACATACATATTTGCACAGATGTACAAAAGCCTGGGTCCAGGACTGCATACAATTCCATAGCTATGTTGGTAAAAGGAAAAGATTGGAGATTCCAACGGGGCCCCAGCGAGGGACGGGTGACAGAGGTGGAAGCTCTGTGCCTGTTAAAAGGAATGGCAACAGGAAGAAAACACACACACACACACACACACACACACACACACAAGAACGGCAGTCCTGCTCTTTGGAATGTGTCTTGTTTATTCTACAAACTTACCCGCCCATGCAGGAAACAGGGACAGGGTGATTGATGGTGGCTTTGTTTGAGGATAGCAATTGGATGCGATCCTGGCAGCCCTCAGGAGATGGCTGGTTCGATAGGCCGTGGAGCAGGCACACGGTGGGGCCTCCGTAGCTGTGGCCACAGAAAGAGGCGGAAGCGCGGAGAGCAGATGGGCAGATCTCCAGGGTAACAGGCAGGAACAGGAACCTACCTTTGGGGGTGTGGGACATGCCTATTCCTGTATCTAAACTGTGGTAGGTGTTTATGGAACTGTGTGCTTTAAAAACATGGTTTTAATTAGTTTTTTTAGAGAGAGGAAGGGAGAGGGATAGAGAGACAGAAATTTCAACGAGAGCCTGCCTCCTGCAGGCCCTCTACTGGGTATTGAGACCCAATCCCAGGCATGTGCCCAGACTCGGAATCAAACCCATGACCTCTTTCGTTTGTGGGCGGATGCTCAACCACTGAGCCACACCAGCCTGGCTGGAACTGTATGCTTTCAATGTGTCAATTACACCTAAATAAAGTTGGTTTGGAAAACACACACACACACACACACACACACACACACACACACACACAAAGCCAGGTGCAGATCAGTGAGGAGACAAAGGCATTCATACTTGTCTTTATTTGCATTGAGATATATGGAAGGAAACAAAGCCCTTATAAAAAATTGTTTCTTTTGCCGAAACCGGTTTGGCTCAGTGGATAGAGCGTCGTTCTGCAGACTGAAGGGTCCCGGGTTCAATTCTGGTCAAGGGCATGTACACTGGTTGTGGGCACATCCCTGGTAGGGGGTGTGCAGGAGGCGGCTGGTCGATGTTTCTCTCTCATCGATGTTTCTGACTCTCTATCCCTCTCCCTTCCTCTCTGTAAAAAAATCAATAAAATAGATTTTTAAAAATTGTTTCTTTTTAGGAGAGGGGGCGGGAAAGAGAGGGAGGTGATGGGAGACTTCACCCTGAGCCACGTGACCTTATTAGCAATTTCGTGTTGAAACGAACAAAATGAGTGTTCTGTTAAGGACAGCTGAATTGTGGTTAAGGAGGAAGAAGGGTTGTGGTTAACTAGAAAGCAGGTGCAGCACTGAGTGGGGACGGTGTTGTTTTGCATAAAGAAGGATGTTTTGCTGATGGAGGCACCAGTGACGGTGTGGCTGCCCCTGGGGAGCTGGGCTGGGAGAGGAAGGCTTGTTTTGTACCTTCCCCTCCCCTCCCCCCGTTTGGCCTTTTTTGTGTGTGTGTGTGTGTGTGCAGCAAAGCAAGCAAGAATTTATTGAGAAGCAAAGGCACACTCAGAACAGTGAAACAAGGAGGGGTTCGGGGAGGCACTTTTGCAAGGCTCACTGGGAAGGCAGAGAAAAGGGGACCGAGACAGGTTCAGGGGGTGAGCCTGGGACGAGCTGCTGCTAGCTGCTCCCCTGGTTGCAAGCCTTGTGGGGTCCCTTAGGGCCTAGGAGACGCCTATCTGTGGGAGAATAGGAGGAAGGGAACGGTGCACCTCGTTCAGTCCTTCCTTAAAGCCATATCCATGTAGGGGCCCAGCTGGCTGCGGATGGGGGTAAGAGATGGAGTTACAGGCCAGCAAGGGGTGCGGGGGCAGACACTCAGGTGATGCAACTCGCCAGGGTCAGGAAAGGGACATTTGCAATCTTGCATTTATTTATTTATTTATTTATTTATTTAATGTTTTTATTGGTAACAATTAACAATTAAAAAAAAAATTTAGAGAAAGAGGGAGGGAGTGGGAGGAAGGAAGTGAGAGAGGGGAAACCTTGATGAGAGCTAAACATGGATCGGCTGCCTCCTGCACGCTCCCCCTCTGGGGCCAGGCAACCCCCTGGCACGGGCCCTAATGAGGAATGGAGCTGGCGACCTTTCGGTGTATGGGACGACACGCAAGCAACTGAGCCACACCGGCCAGGGCGCATCTATTCTTTTATTGAATGTTTGGCAGTGACAGGAGGATGCCAGGTTCAAGAGCGTGGTTCCCCTGAGAAGTCCTGCCAAGGTGTGGGGGTCCCAGGGGGGCCCACCACGGCACTGGCAGGGGAGTCTCTCCGCCTCCGGCCCCTCACAAGCGCCCCAGCCGGGCTTGCCGGGGCAGCTTGGTCTTGAAGAGGGACTTGCCCGAGGCCTCGACGTAAGTGATGCTCATCTCCTTGGGGCCGATCTCCACGTGGGCGAAGCCGCCCAGCGAGTCCTCAGCCCCGTAGTGGAAGCGCAGGTAGCCGCTGGGGACCCTGCGGAAGTGCCTCCGCGAGGGGTCCATGAAGTTGCCGGCCCCGCTCAGGACGTAGCCGATGCCGCTCTCATCCTGGAGGTACTGCGGGCGGAGGCTCGGGTCAGGGCGGCCCCCAGCCCGGCCCCTCCCGGAGGCCGACCGCGGGCTTGGTGCCCACCTCTCCGCAGCCCAGGCTCTCCAGTCACTTTGGGAAAGCAACATACACCCCCTGAGGGCCTCAGTCCCCCCCCCCCCCCACACACACACCTGCAGGAGTGCATGGATCCTACTTCCCACGTCTGCCCTGAGTAAGCCACTGGCAACTGGTAGCCATCATGATAGCTTTGGGGGGAAACTTGGGGTTCTTTCCCTGGTTAAAGAACATAGAGTGTGCGCCGAAACCGGTTTGGCTCGGAGGATAGAGCATCGGCCTGCGGACTGAAAGGTCCCGGGTTCGATTCCGGTCAAGGAATCGAACCTTGTACCTTGGTTGCAGACACATCCCCAGTGGGGGGTGTGCAGGAGGCAGCTGATTGATGTTTCTGACTCTCTATCCCTTTCTCTTCCTCTCTGTAAAAAATCAATAAAATATATTAAAAATAAAATATATTGGTTAAAAAAAAAAAAGAACATAGAGTGTGGCCGAAACCGGTTCGGCTCAGTGGATAGAGCGTCGGCCTGCGGACTGAAAGGTCCCGGGTTCGATTCCGGTCAAGGGCATGTACCTTGGTTGAGGGCACATCCCCAGTAGGGAGTGTGTGTGCAAGAGGCAGCTGATTCTCTCTCATCGATGTTTCTATCTCTCTATCCCTCTCTCTTCCTCTCTGTAAAAAAAATCAATAAAATAAAAAATAAAAAAAATAAAAAAGAACATAGAGTGTGAGGGAGCGTGACATTTGGGTGGGGGGATCCCCCAAACGACAGGAGGATCCCCATGTGCCACGCGGCACATCCACTGTGGTGGTGGCCCCTTACCTGCCCCCCCCCCCCCCCCCCCCCGCAGGCCCCTCACCTGCAGGTTGTGGTCGTGGCCGCACAGGTAGGCGGTGACCTTGTACGTGGCCAGCAGCGGCTGCAGCCGGCGGACCAGGCAGTGGGTGGGGCCGTGCTCGGCGATGGACCACACCGGGTAGTGGCCGGCCACCAGCACGTAGTCCTCCTGGGCCGCCGCCAGCTGCTTCTTGAGCCAGGACAGCTGCGTGCGGGCCAGCTGCGGGTCGCGGGGCCGCTGCGGCTGCTGGCTCAGGAAGTCGTCCGAGTTGCCACACAGGGTCACCGTGTCCAGCATGAAGATGGCCACGGAGACGTTGGACCGCGGGATCTTGAAGCGCAGGCGGTAGTAAGGGCTGGGGAAGTTCCTGGGGAGGGCACGGGGTGGAGAGGGTCTGCCCCAGGGTCCGCTCGGGCCCGCGGGGCCCCTGGTGCCCCTGAGCGAGGCCCGGGGGGCGGGGAAGGGTGGGGGGAGAGAAGGCTCACCAGCGCTTGGAGACCTTCGAGTAGGCGATCTGCGCCGAGACGTTGCCCAGGTGGTCGTGGTTGCCCGCCAGCACGTACCAGGGCACGTTGCGGAGGGAGGGGTCGGAGAACACATCCTCGAAGGTCTCCTGCAGCGGACAGAAGGGGCACCCCCACCCCAGGGTGTCAAGCAGCACCCCAATGCCCCCACCAACCCAGGAGCATTGAGAGACGTGGGCGGGCGGCCTCCCTCCGCCGCCCTCGCCCGGAGGGGGAAGCTGGCCCGGCTCCTCCGGGTGTCCCGCCCCGGCGCGGCCCGCACCTGGAACCGCTTGTCCTCGGCGTCCCGCACGCCCGTGAAGTAGAAATTGTCCCCCAGCGACAGGATGAAGTCTGCGCCCAGGATCTTGGCGGTCCTGGCGATCTCCTTGGCGTTGGCCGTCTCCCGGGCGGTGTAGAAGGGGGCGTTGGGGACGCCGCCCCAGTCCCCCACGGCCACGAAGCGCAGGGCGGGCGCGGGGGCGGCGCCACGCGCGGGCGGGAGCGCCAGCAGGGCCTGCAGGACCAGCAGCACTGTCCTTGGGTCCATCTGGGGGCGAGAGACCAGTGTCCGGGGACCTGGTGCCGAGGGGCGTGGGCAGGAGACCCCTGCCCCGCTGTGGGCCGGCGGGACCCCCCTCCGGGTGCCCTAGTTCCCGGACGTCAGGGCAAGGTTGGCCGGGAGGCTGAGCGGGCAGGTGGCGGCCGGCCAGGGGCCAGGAAGGGCGGCCACGCAGGCCCGTCTGCCCGCCCTCACCCGGCCCGGCACTCACCCTGGCGCAGGCACTGGCCGGCCGCTTGGCACCGTCCGAGGGGCAGCTGCGTTCCAGGCGGGCCGGGCCGGGGTCACCGAGCCTTTATGCTCTGGGGCGGAAGCGGGTCATTGGCGAGGATGAGGCAGTTTCTCCGGGCCGTTCCCGGAGCCTCCCCCTGGGTCATGTGAGCCCTGGAGTTCCCCAGCCGGGGCGGCGGGCAGGCGGGCGGGCGGGTGGACGGGGGTCTGGCAGTCACGGCTCTGCCCCGGGGGCTTGTCTGTGCCGGGGCCTGAGCCGCCGCTCTGCACGCTGTGTGCGCCCCGGCAGCCAGGTCCGGCCTGTGTCCGGCGTGTCTGAGCCGCTGAGGTCACATGTCTGCCTGGCAGTCCCGTGTCCCCCAGCAGGCCAGGCCCCGGTGGCTGTGATGTGTGCCAGGAGCTGTGTGGGGCGATGGTTGGGAGTCCCTGCTTGGTGCCTGGGTGGTGTTGTGTGTGCCTGCACTGTGTCTCCAGCGTGAGTTGTGTGTGTATGGTGTGTGTGGTGTGGGTTGTGAGTGTGACAACATCTGAGTATGTGTGTCCCAGGGTCACCCCCCCACCCCCCAACAGTAGGGTCCCCTTTTCCAGGAAGTCCTGCCCACACCCTTCCCCTCCCTGCTCCCATTCCTGCAGGAGGAACCCAGGCAGGAGGCAGCTGATGGCGCCGCATGTGACCTCGGGCTTCTAACCCTCACCCTGCGCGGGGCTGGAGGCTCCCCAGGAACCCCAGCCGCTGGGACCGGCGCCCGGCCCCGGGACTTACCCTGCGCTCGCGGCCGCCCTCTTCTGGCCGGAACGGCCGCTGCACTCAGGCGGCGCCCCAGCCCCGCGGGGTGAGCAGGCGCGGGTCGCCCAGGCGGCGGGCAGTCCAACAGGAAGCGGGTCACAAGGACCGGGGACCCCTCCCTCCGCACCGGCAGGGCGGGTCTCACCTGCGGTTGGCTGGGCCCGGGGTCAAGGTCACCGCCAGGCGCCGGGGAGCCGCGCGGGGCGCTCGCAGCGGGGCTGCCCTGCCCCTGGCGGCGGCGGCCCGGCCTCCCGGCCCCCGGCCCCTGAGCTCGGGGTGCACCAGGGGTGGCCCAGGGGTGGCCCCGGTGTGCACCCAGGGGTGCTCGGGCCCTGCTCCCACCTGGCGGGAGCCCCGCCCCGGATCCTGCCCGCCGCCCCGCCCCCGGCGCACAGACTGGGGCTCCGGACGCGGTTTCGGGGCCGGAGCCGCCGCCCGCTTCACACTTGGGCGCCGCAGCCCAGCCCGGGTCCGGGGGTGGGAGGGGCCTTGCCCTGGGCCGGGCCGCCGTCTGGGGAGGAAGTCCTCAGCCTCAGTCTTCTGGTCTTTAAAATGGGTGTGAGGGCCAGTGAGTCAACTCTTCCTTAGGAAGAATCCCAAATCATGTCCGTCAAAGGCCCCTGGGGAGCCAGAACTCGGCATTTCCAGCCTCCTTTTTAAAAAGAAAAATTTATTGATTTAAGAGAGAGAGATAGAAACATTGATGATGAGAGGGAATCATTGATCGGCTGCCTCCTGCAGGCCTCCCCCCACCCCCTATTCTGCTCCATGGAAAGGGCGTCAGTCGATCCCAGTCCAGGGCACTTATCTGGGTTGCAGGCTTGATCCCTGGCAGCCCTGATCGGGGCACATGCAGGAGCCAGCAAACTGATGTCTCTCTCTCACATCAGTGTTTCTGTGTGTCTCTCCTCCTCCCTCTCACTCTCTCTAAAAATGAATGGAAAAAAATATCCTTGGGTGAAAATGAACAAAAAACAAAAATAAGAAACAAAAATGGGATGCTAGTGATACTATTTTATAGTCTTAAAGTGTTAACTATATATATTTTAATTAAAAAGTATGCAAAAGCGTGTGCACACGACTTTGTGCAACCTGTGCAGTGAAACCTGTGGGTTCTTGACTATCGCTCTGTCATCCCCCGGATTCTGAACCCGCTGTTCTCCCTCCGTTTGCCAGGGGTGCCTGCTCTGCTGGTTTTCTGTGAGGGTGGATCAGGGTTTGGCTCAGAGCCTCCTGCCCCCTCCAGCCCTGCCTGGCTTCCCAACGGCCACGTCAATCAATTCTCCCTGTGGCTGGGTTCTTCCTTTGGCACCTCTGTGTCCTCCCCTTGCTCTTCTCTGGCCTTTTACTCTCCTGGAATAGGGCCACACTCTGACCTCAGGACCTTGGCGCTTGCTGTTCCATTTGCCTAGAAGGCTCTTCGCTTTCCAGATCCCACCCCCCCCAACCCTGTGCTCCTTTCCCGCTGATTTCAAGTTTCTTTATCTACAATGCACCCTCCACCCCCAGCGGACTCCCCCTCCTGCTGCATTTTTCCCTGTCCCCCTTATCATGCTCCGACAAGCCACACATCTTTCTGGTTGGTCTCTGCACCAGACAGATGGCCGCTGGGATAAGAACGTCTCGGTCTGGCTCCCTGCGGGGTGTCCCTGGCCTCTGGAATCCAGGCGCACGAAGGCAGCTGCTCACGTGGGGGAGGATGGAGCGAAGGGGTGCCCTGCAGGACTCCACTTCCCCCCGGTTTGAATGTGCAGCCTCCCGGACCCGCTCCTGGCTTCATGCCCTGAGCAGATTCCACCAACTCCGTGCCGGCGGCTTCGGGCCCAGTGTCAGTGCTGCTGTGGTTGGTAATCTGCCCTGGAGCATCTCAGAGAGACTTCAGTGACCGCTGGCTAGATTGGGCATCTCTCTCACATCCTGGTCGCAGCCCTCCAGTCACACGAAGGCAGCTATTCCCACCTCAGGGTCTTTGCTCTCGCTGTTCTCCCCACTGGACCCGCTCCCCCCACCCCTCTGCCATCGAGTACCTGGCGGAAGTGCCACCTCCTCAGACAACCCCGATACAGTTAGCACCCCAGCACCTACTTCTCAGTGCCCACCATTGTCAAGCACCCTTTCCCTATCCTCCCCCAGGGAGTTCCCATGGTGCAGGTCTGAGTGGACACCCAGTGCACATTCAATGGGGCCAGGGCGGGCACTGGGCTAACATTCCTCTGACAAGCACCGGTCAGTGAGGGGAGGTGGGCACCAACTGGCAGGAGGGGTCTGAGGAGGGCGGGGGGGGGGAAGAGGCCACTGGGAGATGTCAGGAGGTGGGGAACGGAGGCTGAAGGGGCTGTAGGAACAAGGTCCTGGAGCTATGGAGTGGGCGCTTGATCTGGAGAGTGACAGGTTTGGAAGATGGGGTCATTAACGAAAAAACCATTGAAACCTGTAAAGAATGTTAGTGAGCTTATTTGAGCCAAACTATCAACATATGCTGGGGAGCAGAACCTCAGCGGATTGAGATAATGCTTCGAAGAATGGCGGGTCACATTTCTCTATTTATACATTGCAATCAAAGGAGGGACATAGGTGGGTTACATGAAATTCATTGGTGATGGAGTAAGGAGGTGGGAGAAAGCAAAGTGGAGGGAAACCCCTGGGATTGGATAAAAATAAAATGAAGGACGTGTACTCACTCAGGTGAGTGCAGGAACAATTAACATGATAACGAAGGAATGTGGGGCATCTGTCCTGGCGCCCACCACATTTGGTTGTGCCCCAGGGGCTCCGGAAAAAGGGAAGTTACAAGTTACCCAGACATCTCACAGGTATGTTATCTTAGACGCAGGAAGGCAGATGGGCTCAGTAAAGAAGATCTAAGTTGATCTTTGTCAGGTGAAATATCGGTCTAGGAAATGACTACCCACTATAACCTGTTTGTGTTAGATATTTAATTTTCAAACCATCTTTTGTGGTTTTTTTAGGTCTCTGAGTTTGCAAGACAGCTACGCAGGCCCTCCCTGAGCTTGTCAGGTTGGCATGTGGCTCTTTTCCTCCACAGGCTCCACACTGTGTTTTTAAAATCAGTCTGGCCTGACCGGCGAGGCTCAGAGGTTGAGCAGCGACCTATGAACCAGGTCACGGTTCAATTCCTGGTCAGGGCACGTGCCCAGGTTGCGGGCTTGATCCCCAGGGTAGGCAGCCGATCAATGATTCTCTCTCATCATTGATGTTTCTCTCTCTCCCTTTCCTTTTCTCTTTGAAATCAATAAAAACATTTAAAAAAAATCATTCTGGAACAAAGCAAGTCAAAGACAAATGTATACCATCTGACTGACTATACATCTATCTTTATATTTCTGTTTACTGATATCTCTCTATCACTGTCTACATCTACCTGCCTACCTCGCTATCCATGCACATTATATCTTTTAAAAATATGTATATTTTATTGATTTTTTTTACAGAGAGGAAGAGAGAGGGACAGATTGTCAGAAACATCAGTGAGAGAGAAACATCGATCAGTGCCCGCAATCTGGGCATATGCCCTTGACTGGAATCAAACCTGGGACCTTTCAGTCCGCAGACCAACGCTCTATCCACTGAGCCAAACCACTTAGGGCAGTCACACTATATCTTGATACAAAACTGCAAGTGCTCGGTGCTACACTGATGCCAACAGGACCCAAATGAAGAGTGGTATTCTCTGGGACTTTGTTCATTTCCACTTTATTCATTTCTTTACTTAATTCCTCTTTAAACATTATAAGCTGGTGACAAATATATTTTTAAATATTTGTATTGATCTCAGAGGAAGGGAGAGAGAGATAGAAATATCAATGATGAGAGAGAATCATTGATCGGCCAGGCCAGGGTGCTCCCGCCTGCCTGCGCCCTCTGACGGCATGCGTCTGTAGGGCTGTTGGCTGGGACCATACCTTCTGGGGCCTCATTTCTTCATCTTTAACATGATGATGTTACCGTCGCTCAGTTCAGGATGCGGTGTGGACCAGAGGACCTGCCGCAGGTGGAACAGGCGGGGTAACACCTCGCCCGGAGCAATCGCTCCCTCTAAGCCAGCTGCCGCTGCTGAACATTATTATTACCATTATTATATTATTATTATTGTTGTTGGTCCTTACCCAAAGACACTTTTTTCCCATTGATTTTTAGAGAGCGTTGAAGGAAGGGAGGGAGAAAGAGAGGGAGACACACACACACACACACACACACACACACACACACTGATCTATTGCCTCCTGCAGGCATCCTGCAGGCTGAACCTGCAACCACGGCACGGAGCCCTGATCTGGGATGGAGCCCACCGCCCTGGGGTGCACGGCCGAGGCTCTAACCACTGAGCCTGCCGGCCAGGGCCATCATGTGTATAAGCTGGAGACCCCTCCCCTAATCTCAATTTTAAAATCCCAAATAGTTTACAGTGAGGAGCCTCCCCCCTACTCTGGTCCCTCAGCCACCACTTTGGCCACCACTTTGGAGGGAACAAGCTTACCAGATTTTTAAAAATAAATATATTTTCATTGATTTCAGAGAGGAAGGGAGAGGGATAGAGAGATAGAAACATCAATGATGAGAATCATTGATTGGCTGCCTCCTGCATGCCCCCTACTGGGGACTGAGCCCTAAACCCAATCCTATCCCCTTGACCAGAATCGAACCCAGGACCCTTCAGTCTGCAGGGCAATACTCTTTCCACTGAGCCAAACCAGCCAGGGCAAGCTTATGATATTTTTTGTGGCTCCTTCCAGAGACAACTAATTGATTTCAGGCTGATAACTTTAAATTGAAGAGTATTTGATAACTGAGTTTAGAAGCAGTACAGAATGTTTAAGATAATACATTGGCCCCTATTTATATGTTTAATTTTCAAATTTATAGTAACTGCTAAGGACCGCAGAAGGGCTTGCTTGGTGTGGCAATTAGCAGATTAAAGAATAAAATGTATCACTTTAATAAAGGCCACCTAAAATATTTAAGCAAGACTACATCAAAATAAAAAGTTTCTACACAACAAAAGAAACCATAAACAAAACAGCAAGAAAGCCCACTGCATGGGAGAACATATTTGCCAATGTTATCTCTGATGAGGGTTTACTTTCCAAAATTTATAGGGAACTCACACAACTTATCAAAAGGAAGAGAAACAATCCAATTAAAATAATGGACAAAGGACCTAAATAGACACTTTTTGAAAGAGGACATACAGAAGGCCAAGAGACATGAAAAGATGCTCAAAGTCACTGATCATCCAAGAGATGCAAATCAAAACAACTATGAGGTACCACCTCACATTGTCAGAATGGCTATCATCACAAATCAATAAACTACAAGTTCTGGTGAGGATGTGGAGAAAAAGGAACCCTCCTTCACTGCTGGTGGGAATGCAGACTGGTATGGAGTTTCCTCAAAAAATTAAAAATGTAACTCCCATTTGACCCAGTGATCCCACTTCTAGGAATATATCCGAAGAAACAAGAAACACCAGTCAGAAAGGATATATGCACCCCTATGTTCATTGCAGCACAATCTACAATAGCTAAGAGTTGGAAACAGGCTAAGTACCCATCAGCAGATGAGTGGATTAAAGAGCTGTGGTATCTACACAATGGATTACTACGCTGTTATAAAAAAGAAGGAACTCTTACCATTTGCAACAGCATGGCTGGAACTGGGGAGCACTACGCTAAGTGAAATAAACCAGTCAGAGAAAGATAAATATCACATGATCTCACTCATTTGTAGAATATAATGAACAACACAAATCAATGAATAAAAATAGAGCCAGAGGGAGAAAATATTTTAGACTATAATAGAAATAATCCTGTTATTTGCAGATTTTTAATATTTCCTACAACTTTTGTGTTATTATACTATGTTAGTACAGTTTTGGTAATATTATTATACTTAAAATCCTTCTATTCTTGAAATATTAATGTTTATTGCATGTAACATTATTATATTTAAAATCACTTTTCTTGAGACATTAAGGTTTATTGCATGTAACATCATTATATTTAAAATCATTTTTCTTGAGATATTAAAGTTTATTTCATGTAACATTATTATATTTAAGATTGTTTTCCTTGGGATATTAAAAAATAAAAGTGTCTCAGTACTCATACTAAAAGGGAAAAATAAAATGTTTAAGCGAATTCAACCCCCTGCATTTCCACATGGACCCAAATATGGACCACTGGCCTCCGGCCCGGTGGCCAGTGTGAAAGTCCCACAGCAGCTGCAGCTGGAACTCAGGCTGAAAAGGAACGTGTTTCTCCAGGCATCGCTTAAACGGATCACACATTTACAAAGTGACTCCGAGGATGGGTTATTGTAGGCACCCAGCTGACCCCAAACCCAGACACTAAGGAGTTTGTTCAGTTTTAGGACCGGAAAGGCTAGTGAGGCTGGGGCAGAGGGAGCGAGGGGGCCAGTGGGAGGACGTGAAGGCGGGGAGGGAAGGAGGGAGTGTGCGGGGGTCGGCTGGGGGCCGAGGGGGGCCGTGGGGGCGGCGCTTCTATCCCCGGTGAGGTGGGGTCAGTGGAGAATTCAGTAGAGGAGGGACTGATCTGATTTAGGTTTTGCGTAACTCCCACTGGGTGCCTGGAAAAAAACTGGGTCGTGGGAGTTATACCCCTTTACTCATTAAATTAAAAAAGAAAAATAAAAAGAAAAAGAAAGAAAAAGGAAAAGGAAAAGGAAAAGGAAAAGAAAAAGAAAAAGAAAAAGAAAAAGAAAAAGCGGAACGCCGGAGCCTGAATACCTTCCAGATCCTTGACCTGGTCATCGCTGCCCTCGTGTGGCTACAGCCTGAACTGCAGCGACATCGGCTGCCCGCTCTTCCTTTTCGGTGCCCACTGCGCCCGCAGAGGGTCCTGCAGTGGATCCAGCCAAGGACTGTCCTCGAGACTCCCCAGAGGAGTGAGGAGTGCATGTGTGGGCATCAGATGTTTGCAGGGTAACCGATGAACTTCGCTCTTCTCAGGAAACTGCAGATTGTGTCGGCTTCCAGAGAGAGGTTTTCAGAAAAGGAGGAGTCTTTGGACCAGTAGGAGTTTTTCAGGAAGAGGCAGTGAGAACTGTCATTCTGGCCGGTTTGGCTCAGTGGATAGAGCGTGGCCTGTGGGCTGAAGGGTCCCAGGTTCGGTTCCCCTTCAGGGCTCAAGAGTTCATACCTTGGCTGCAGGCTCATCAACCAATCGATGTGTTTCTCTCAAGTGATCCTCTCTCTGTCTTTCCCTCTCTCTTTCACTCTCTCTAAAAGATCAATGGAAAAATATCTTCAGGTGAGAATTAAAAAAAAAAAAAAAAGTTATCCTGGGCAGAAAGAAGGGATTTATTTTTATTTATTTATTTATTTATTTATTTATTTATTTTGCCATTTATTTACAAAGCTAGGTCAAAACTGAACTCCTGATATACTCTTTATCCCCTAAACTGCTCCTCCCAACCTGGGTCATGGGGTTACCAAGCCTATACTTGTCCTGAACATCTCTCTTCCTCTCACACCTGTCATCCCCATGGCGACCACCCAGGGCCAGACCCCATCACCTGGGCGTTGGGGGCCTGCCCCGGCCTTTGATTCCTGCCTGTCCATCCCCGTCTCCAGGGTATCTTTCCCTGCCTCTCCCCTGCTCCCCTTCTCCATGGCCCCCAGCTCTGGAAGGAGGCCCAAGCCCGTCAGCCTGCTGCCTGAGGTCGTGGGGGATCGGGCCCCACAGTGTCATCGCATGAACAACCGCACACACAACAGCAGCACCTGCCCTTCTCACCGAGGCTCATCTCATGCTGGCCCGTGTGTCATGCAGTTCAAAGGCGGCTTCACAACAGCATTATCACTCCACAGAAGAGCAAACGGCGGTTCAGAGAGCTCAAGTGGCTTGTCCAAGGTGAACTCCGTTCTTTCCAACTGCAAAGCTCAGGCTTAACCCCAGCACACTGCCGCCTCTGTGACACATCTCTGATGTGATGGGTTTCATTCTTTGCTCTCATTCTTCGACAACTCAACATATGAATTTGGGGAGACACACACATATTCAGTCTATAAGATCTTTCTTTTTTAAAAATATATTTTATTGATTCTTTACAGAGAGGAAGAGGGAGGGATAGAGAGTTAGAAACATCAGTGAGAAAGAATCATCGATCAGCTGCCTCTTGCACACTCCTTACAGGGGATGTGCCTGCAATGAAGGTACATGCCCTTGACCGGAATTGAACCTGGGACCCTTCAGTCCGCAGGCCTACGCTCTATCCACTGAGCCAAACCGGTTTCAGCAACAGCTCAAGATTTTAAACACAGACAAGGTGGCTTGAAGGACAGACAGTTATTGCTCATAGTTCTGGAGACTGGGAAGATCCAAGATCAAGGTGCCCGCCAATTACAGTAATTACTGGTGAGTGCTCTCTTCCTGCTTCCCGACAGCCACCTCTTGCTATGTCCTCATATGGAGGGAGCCTGGGTTGTGGGCAGATACATCTGGTGTCTCTTCTTCTCAGGGCACCATCCCATCATGAGGGCCCACCCTCAGACCTCATGTGACCCAAATTACCGACCAAAGGCCCCATGTCTAATACCATCACGTTGGGTTAGGACTTCAACATATGAATTTGGGGAGACACACAGATATTCAGTCTATAATCTTCCCTTCAAATGCTTGAGCCCTTTCCCTTGAGTGTGGGTCAAACTTTAGTGACACTTAAAAACAAAACAAAAGAAAACCCACCTTGGTTATTATTGTGGATTTGCATACAGTTGTAGGAAATAACAGAGAGATTTAGTATATCCTTCACCCACTTTCTCCCAATGGTAACAGTTTGCATAACTTGAGTACACTATCCCAACAGGGAAATTGATACAATTTCACCAGATTTACATGCACTGGTTTTATCATGTGAGTAAAGTTGTGTGACTACTACCACAATCAAGACACCCAACAGTTCCATTACAATGATCCCTCTTGCTACCCTTTTATAGCCAGTCACCTCCAACACCTGGGAACCATTCATCAATTATCCATGTCTATCGTTTTGTCATTTCCCCCTATTCTTTTTAAATCCTCACCAGAGGATATTTTTCCACTTATTTTATTATTATTATTATTATTTTAAAAAAAAAAATATATATATATATATATATTTTTTTTTTTACAGAGGAAAGGAGAGGGATAGAGAGTTAGAAATATCGATGAGAGAGAAACCTTGATTCAACTGCCTCTTGCACACTCCCTACTGGGGATGTGCCTGCAACCAAAGTACATGCCTTTGACCGGAATTGAACCTGGGACCTTTCAGTCCGCAGGCCAACACTCTATCCACTGAGCCAAATTGGTTAGGGCTCCATTTATTTTTAGAGAGTGGAAGAGAGAAAGACAGAAACATCCATATGAGAAAAACACATCCATTTGCTGCCTCCTGCACACGCCCTGATCAGGGCTCTGGCCGGGGAGGAGCCTGCAACTAAGGTTCGCGCCCTTGACCGGAATCGAACCTGGGACCCTTTGGTCCTCAGGCTGATGCTCTATCCACTGAGCCAAACTGGCTAGGGCTATAGTTTTGTCATTTTAAGAATGTCACATAGTGCATCCATATAATGAAATGTTACTCAGCAATAAAAAGAACTGAAATACTGATACATGCTACAAACATAGGCGAACCTTGAAAATATTATACTAAGTGGAAGAACCCTACATAGTGTAAGATTCCATTTATATGAAATACCTAGAATGGGCAAATTTATTAGAAAGTATTTTAGTGGGTGGGGCAGAGGTACTAGGAGCTGAGAGCTAAAGGGTGCAACCAATCGATGTGTTTCTCTCACATCGATGTTTCTCTCTGTCTTTTCCTCTCTCTTTCACTCTCTCTAAAAGATCAATGGAAAAATATCCTCAGGTGAGAATTTACTATTTGTTTATTTTTGCTTTATTTTTTGCCATTTATTTATTTATATTCCCATTTTCCTTTCCTTTTTGGCAACCATCAGCTTGTTCTCTATATTTATGGGTCTGTTTCTGTTTTGTTTTTTTCATTTGTTCTGCTTTTTAAGATTCCACATATAAGTGAAATCATACAGTATTCATCTTCTCTGACTTACTTCACTTAGCATAATACCCTCTAGGTCCATCCATGTTGTTGCAAATTGGGAGATTTCATTCTTTTATAAAAAAATATTGAATAATATTGTGTCAGTATATATGTATATAAAATCACACATTCTTTACCCATTTGTGTATTGTTGGACACCTAGGTTGAAAACCTTGGCCATTATAAATATTGCTGCAATGAACACAGGGGTGTATATATCTTTTCAAATTAGTGTTTTGTTTTTCTTCAAATATCAGCGTTTATCTCTTGCCTTACATTGCTAGGTCATATGGCAGGTATTGTTTTAAAATTTTGAGGACCCACCATGCTGTTTTCCACAGAGGCCCCACCAGTCTCATTCCCACCAACAGTGAACGAGGGGTCCCTTTTCTCCACGTTCTCACCAGCACCTGTTTATTGATTTATTGAGGGTACCCATTCTGAAAGGGGTGAGGTGATATCTCATTGTGGTATTAATTTGCATTTCTCTCATGATTAGTGATGGGGGGCATATTTTCATATGTCTGTTGGCCATCTGTACGTCTACTTTGGAAAAATGTCTGTTCAGGTCATCTGCCCATTTAAAAAAAAATACTTTTTATTGACTTCATAGAGAGGAAGGGAGAGGGAGAGAGATAGAAACATCGGTGGGAGGGAAACACTAATTGACTGCCCCTTGCAACCTCCCTACTGGGGATCAAGCCAGCAACCTGGGCACGGGCCCTGACCTGGAATAGAACCAGTGACCTCCGGTGCATGGATGGTGCCCAACCAGAGAGCCACGTCACCTGGGCCTCTGCCCATTTTTTTGGTTTGTTTGTTTGTTAATCCTCACCCAAGGGAATTTTCCTTTGACCTTTTTACAGAGAGTGAGAGAGGGATAGACAGAGAGAAACATCAATATGAGAGAAACACATTGATTGGTTGCCTGCTGCACACTCCTGACCAATGCCCAGGCCTGGGAAGAGCCTGCAATGAAGGTGCCCTTGACCAGAATCAAGCCCAGAACCCTTTGGTCCACAGGCTTACACTCTATCCACTGAGCCAAATCGGCTAGAACTGCCCATCTTTTCATTGTATTTTTTTTTTTAAGTTGCATGAGTTCTTCACATATTTTGGCTACTAACGCCCTTATTGAATGTATGATTTGCAAATATTTTACCCTATTTGGTAGGTTGGCTAACAATTTTGTTGGTTTTTCTTTTTTTTTTCTTTTTTAAAAAAAATATATTTTATTGATTTTTCACAGAGAGGAAGAGAGAGGAATAGAGAGTTAGAAACATCAATGAGAACGAATCATCGATCAGCTGCCTCTTGCACACCCCCTACTGGGGATGTGCCCGCAACCAATGTACATGCCCTTGACCGTAATCAAACCTGGGACCTTTCAGTCCGCAGGCCGACGCTCTATCCACTGAGCCAAACCGGTCCTGGCCTGTTGATTTTCTTAATTGTACAAAACCTTTTTAGTTTATGTACTCCCATTTATTTTTTTCTTTTGCTTTTGTTACCTTTGCATTTGTTCAGATTCAGAAAATCATATCCGGACCTATATCAAGGGACTTATGGACTATGTTTTTTCTAAAAGTTTTATGGTTTCAGGTCTTTTATTTTTTATTTCAGAGATCAAGTGAGAGGGAAGAGATAGAAGCATCAATGATGAGAATCATTGATCGGCTGCTTCTCACAAGCCAGGCATATGCTCTTGACATGAATCAAACCCGGGACCCTTCAGTCTGCAGGTTGACGCTCTATCCACTGAGCCAAACCAGCTAGGGCTCAGGTCTTACATTTAAGTCTTTAGCCCATTTTAAAAATACTTTCTTAAAAAAAATGTATTCGTATTGATTTCAGAGAAGAAGGAAGAGGGAGAGATAGAAACATCAATGATGGGAAACATTGATTGGCTGCCTCTGGCACACCCCCAACTGGGAATCGAAGCATGACCTCCTGGTTCATAGGTTGATGCTGAACCACTGAGCCACGCACACTGGCTGGGCTAACCTGTGTTTTTTTAAAGATGGTGAGAAACTTTTTTTTAAATACGTTTTTATTGATTTATAGAGCGAGAGATAGGGAGAGGGCTAGATTGAAACTCAATGAGAGAAGCATCACTGATCACTGCCTCCTGCATGTTAACAGGAATGCATTGACTCTTTAGATGACTTTGGGTTGTGTGAACATTTGAACAATATTCTTCAGTACATGAACATGGGAACCTTTCATTTACTGTGTCTTTCAACTTTTCATGAATGTCTTGTGGTTTTCAGTATACATCTCGTTCTCCTCCTTGGTTACATTTATTCCTAAGTATTTTATTGAATTTTTTATAGTTTAATGTAATTTAAAAGCAAACTTAAGAACATCACAGAAGATAACATTAAAAACATGTTCTGGCCTGGCTGGTGTGGCTCAGTGCTTGAGTGTAATCTCATGCACCAAGTGGTTACCAGTTCTATTTTTTATAAAAATATATATTTTATTGAATTTTTAGAGAGAGGGAGAGAGATAGAGAGTTAGAAACTTTGATGAGAGAGAAACATCCATCTGCTGCCTCCTGCACATACCCACCGGTGATGTGCTTGCAACCAAGGTAGATGCCCTTGACCAGAATCGAACCCGGGACCCTTCAGTCTGCAGGCCGACACTCTATCCACTGAGCCACACCGGTTTCGGCACCAGTTCTACTCTTGGGCTGGGCACAGGCCTGGGGTGCAGACTTAATTCTCAGTAGGAGGCAGCTGATAGATCAATGGTGTTTCTATCTCTCTATCCCACTCTCTCTCCCTCTCCCTAAAAAAATTAAAAAAAAGCAATAAAACATTTAAAAAAATATATTTTATTGATTTTGTACAGAGAGGAAGGGAGAGAGATAGAAAGCTAGAAACATCGATGAGAGAGAGTCATTGATCAGCTGCCTCTTGCACACCCCCTACTGGGGATATGCCCGCAACCAAGGTACATGCCCTTGACCGGAATCAAACCCAGGTCCCTTCAGTCCCCAAGCCGACGCTCTATCCATTGAGCTAAACCAGTCTCAGCGATAAAACATTTTTTAAAAACGAAAAGAACAAAAAAAAAAAACAACAAAAAAACCCCCGAAAAGAACAGTTGGAGGTGGCTAACTGCCTTTTCCCCAGGTCAGATAAGGCTTTGGCAAATTAATTTTCTTTGAGGGATGACACAAGCTAGAGAGAACAGAATGTTTCAAGATATTTTTCTCCTTTGACTGTATAAAGCATTAGGCTTTGGGTTGTTGAGTTAAACTTAATGAGTTATTGGGAGTACCCTATGACTAGGCCCAGAATATTCTCAAGCTAGTCCATACTGTGTCTCCAGCAGTTCATCTATTCCTCTGTTACCACAGTTGGCTGGCTCCAGTAGCTTTTGCTCCCAGTCAGTGGCCATTCTCTATATTCTCTTGTCCCTCCAGTTTTCAGGGCAGTGGTTTAGCCTACAACCTCAAATCTCTGATGAATTTTTATTTTTTTTAATTTTAATTTTAAAAAATATATATTTTATTGATTTTACACAGAGAGGAATTGAGAGGGATAGAGAGTTAGAAACGTCGACCAGCTGCCTCTTGCACACCCCCCACTGGGGATGTGCCCACAACCAATGTACATGCCCTTGACTGGAATCGAACCAGGGACCTTTCAGTCCCCAGGCCAACGCTCTACCCACTGAGCCAAACCGGTTTTGGCTCTGATGAATTTTTAGTTCATTCAGCATTTTTTTGTAAAAATATAACTGATGGCATCAAGCTCTTTTCATGTAAGAGCAAAAGCGGCTCATTTACTTCCTTCCATTGCTGTGTTTCTCGTGGCTGCCTAATATCGCACATCAGTTTTTATAAAAAACAAAACAAAACATATTTTATTGATTTTTTTACAGAGAGGAAGGGAGAGGAATAAAGAGTTAGAAACATTGATGGGAAACATCAACCAGCTGCCTCCTGCACACCCCCACTGGGGATGTGCCTGCAACCAAGGTACATGCCCTTGACCGGAATCGAACCCAGGACCCCTCAGCCCATAGGCCAACGCTCTATCCACTGAGCCAAACTGGTTTCTGTCACATGTTAGTTTTTTAAAAATATATTTTTAGTGGTTTCAGAGAGGAAAGGAGAGAGGGAAAGAAACATTAATGATGAGAATCATTGATCGGCTGCCTCCTGCACACCCCACACTAGGGATTAAGCCCATAACCTGGGCATGTGCTCTGAGAATCGAACCGTGGCCTCCTGGTTCAGAGGTCAATGCTCAACCACTGAGCCTCGCCGGCTTGGCTCAAATTATTTTTTATATTCTACCCAAGCCCTTATTTTCATGTTATAAACCAAAGTGTTACCATTTGTTAACCATATCCCTTCTCTCACAAAATTATGAACACCAGGACCACAGACATTTGTCTGATGCCTCTATACCCAAGACCCAGTGCCTTGATGGCCTGTGCTAAACTAGGTATGTTTTGAATCTAGACGAGGCATGTTAAGAAATTAGCATCAAGAGTATGATCTCTCGCCGGGACCCGCTTGGCTCAGTGGATAGAGCGTCGGCCTGCGGACTGAAAGGTCCCGGGTTTGATTCCGGTCAAGGGCATGTACCTTGGTTGCAGGCACATCCCCAGTGGGGGGTGTGCAGGAGGCAGCTGGTCGGTGTTTCTCTCTCATCGACGTTTCTAACTCTCTGTCCCTCTCAGTTTCTCTCTGTGTAAAATCAATAACATATATATTTTTAAAAATTTACTTTTTTATTAAAAAATAAAATAAAAAAATAAAGAGTATGATCTCTCAGTAACAAAGGCCTGATTGGAATAGTGGCCATGTCTTTCTCCTTTGCTAGGTTTGTGTTCTTTCACTAGTTACCTAAATATATAGGACTCATTTGAGTTATAAAGGAGACAAAAACGTTTCATGTGCTTTACTAAGGGGATTTATATGTTTTCACTGATGTACTTTGTAATAAACAGTGTCTGTCAATACATATCAGTATTTAGATCATGAACAGAGAAGATGTTCCAGTGGACTAGGAGCTGGCCTTGCAGTCTTATTGTGTTGAAGAGTAAAATGTCATCACTTCCATTATCAGACAAAGCTATTCAGTGACCAGGATGAATCAAGTAAAAAATAGGGGTCTTGCCGAAACCGGTTTGGCTCAATGGATAGAGCATCGGCTTGGGGACTGAAAGGTCCCGGGTTCGATTCCGGTCAAGGGCATGTACCTTGGTTGCGGGCATATCCCCAGTAGGGGGTGTGCAAGAGGCAGCTGATCGATGATTCTCTCTCATCGATGTTTCTAACTCTCCCTTCCTCTTTGTACAAAATCAATAAAATATATTTAAAAAAAAATAGGGGTCTTTTGTAACCATATCTCTAAAATTGGTAGAACAATTTCAAATCATGTCACTACCATGTCATCATTTGACTCCTCCAATTCCTCCTTCTCCTCTTTCTTCTCAGCTGCAGCTTCCATGTAACCATAAAAGATACAGATTTTAGAAATTGTCACATTATCCAGTAACAAACACAATTTAGAAAAGTCATCTCCAATTCTATATTTTATTGTCCAACAACAGATCCATCCTAATGGAAAGTCTATTATTTAAAGTCCTAGCCTGAAGGAATGACAAACAGCAAAGGGCAAAATATATAAATACAATCGACCTTTAAACAAGATGAGTTTGCCGAAATCAGTTTGGCTCAGTGGATAGAGTGTCGGCCTGCGGACTGAAGGGTCCTGGGTTCGATTCCGGTCAAGGGCATGTACTTGGTTGCGGGCACATCCCCAGTAGGGGGTGTGCAAGAGGCAGCTGATCGATGATTCTCTCTCATCGATGTTTCTAACTCTATAGCCCTCTCTCTTCCTCTCTAAAAAATCAATAAAATATATTAAAAAAAAGAAAAAGAAAAAAAGAAAATGGAATAATGGTCTTCTGGCCAAAAAAAAAAAAGAAGAGACTAGTTTTCTCATAAGAAAGATGGGGCAAGGAATATCCAGTACTTGGCCCAGGAGGCCAGTAGGTAAACCCCAACAAGTACCAAAATAGCATTTATTAATTGCTCATTTACAAAACAATGGAAACATAAAAATTAAGCTTACATGTATATTAGAAATATACTTCAATTTATCCATAGATCAAATAGTCTTCAAAATGGTAAGAGAGTGGGGGGTGGGGGATTGAAATGGGGGGTTGAGGACAAATATATGATACCTTAATCAATAAATTAATTTAAAAAAAGTAAAAGAAAAATGTTAACTGATTTAAGGAGGAAACATCTATTAATCTATGTAGTGTTGCTTGAAGAGTATTACCTCACTGTTCATTTTTGGGCAGTAAATATCCACACTTCAGAGGTCCAGTTTAAAAATGAGGCACTGATAAAAGCAATACACTTATAACAATTCTTTCATATTATAGTGTTCCAGAACATTATATATGGATTAATTTATATCAGACTTTCTCACATTACTAATATTTACAGGGTTTCATTCCAGTGAAAATTTTCACATGTAAGGATGAAGACCAGCTGATGTCTTTGTCCACATTTCTTAATTCAAGTTTTTATTTAATATGAGACCTTTCATGCCTTCTGAAGGAACTGGGACGACTAAAGGCTTTTCCGCATTTTTTACATTGGTATGGTTTCTCACCAGTGTGCATTCTCACGTGTCCTCGAAAGGTAGTACGATAAACGAAAGCTTTTCCACATTCTTTACATTCATAGGGTTTCTCTCCAGTATGAGTATTTTCATGTGTTCGAAATGATGTATAACAACTGAAGGCTCTACCACATTCTTTACATTCATAGGGCTTCTCTCCAGTGTGAGTTCTTTCATGTACCCTAAATGAACTAGGAAAATTGAAGGCTTTCCCACATACCTCACATTTGTAAGGCCCATCTCCAGTATGCATTATTATGTGTGTTCGGACACTCGAGGAAGAAATGAAGGAATTCCCACATTCTTTACATTTGTAGGGTTTCTCTCCGGTGTGCTTTCTCATGTGTCCTTGAAAGGTTGTGCGATAGATGAAGGTTTTCCCACATTCTGTACATTCATAGGGTTTCTCTCCAGTGTGTGTTCTTTCATGTATTCGGAAGGAACTGGGCCAACTGAAGGTTTTACCACACTGTGTACATTCATATGGCTTTTCTCCAGTGTGAGTCCTTTCATGGGATCGAAAAGAACTGGGACAAACAAATGCCTTCCCACATTCTTTACACTTAAAAGGTTCTTCTCCTGTGTGTGTTATCATGTGTGTTCGAATGCTTGAGAGAGAAACGAAAGCTTTACCACATTCTTTACATTCATAAGGCTTTTTTCCAGTGTGAATTCTTTCGTGTATCCGAAAACCTAGAGGAGAACTGAAGGTTTTGTCACACTGTTTACATTCATACTGTTTCTCTGCAGCGTGAGTCCGTTCATGACTTCGAAAAGAACTGGGACAACTGAGGGCTTTACCGCATTGCTCACATTCATAGGGTTTCTCTCCAGTGTGGTTTTGTTCATGTATTTGCAAACCTAGGAGAGATCTCAGGGATTTAACACACTGTGCACATTCATAGGGTTTCTCTCCAGTGTGCATTCTTTCATGTGCTCGAAATGAAGTGGAAGAACTAAAGGCTTTCCTGCATGCCTTACATTTATAAGGAGCATCTCCAGTGTGTGTAATCATGTGTGTTTGAAAGGTTGGGAGCCACATGAAGGATGTCCCGCATTCCTTATATTCATAGGGTTTCTCTCCAGTGTGAGTCCTTTCATGTCTGTGAACAGATTTGTGGTAATTGAAGGCTTTCCCACATTCCTTACATTTATATGGCTTATCTTCATATTTGTGATACTCATAAGGCTTATGTCCAGTGTGAGATCTGATGTGTATATTCGGGGATGAATGACGCACGAAGTCTTTTCCACACACCCTACATTTAAGTGATTGTCCTCCAGAAGCAGTTCCCTTGTTCGGATCAGGATTTGGAATTTGGCTGATGGTTTCTCCACACTGACTACCTCCTTTGCTTTCATGGAGTTTTTCTACCATATAACTTCTGTAAAAAATGAGAAGCATTATTAGTGATTTCTTTGTTAATTTCCTATTTCTTAGGAGGGTATTGGATTACATTTTTATAATTCGTAACAAGAGTGAAGGTTTTTTTGTCCTTTCTGAATTGTTTCAATATACTGAACGCTCTGTAAAAGGACTAGACCTCGGTTATTATGAAAACAGTGATGTTAACATATGAGGTTAAGGGTAAATAAATTGAAGTAGAAATTATTTTATTTGCTTGTTTTTAAAAATCCATGACACCTCTAACTGGTTTGGCTCAGTGGATATAGTGTCAGCCTGCGGACTGAAGGATCCCAGGTTTGATTCCAGTCAAGGGCACATGTCCGAGTTGTGGGCTCAATTCCCAGTAGGGGGCATGCAGGTGGCAGCCAATCAGTGACTCTTTCATCATTGATGTTTCTATTTCTCTCTCTCCCTCTCCCTTACTCTCTGAAATCAATAAAGATCCTATCTAATAAAAGAGTAATATGCAAATTAACTATTACTCTGCTGCACACAAGCCACCTCCACCAGCCAATCATAACGAATATGCAAGTTACCAAGATGGCTGTGGCCACAGAGAGCAGGAGGGAGGCTTGGGTTTCCCTGGCAATGGAGGAAGACAAGCTTTCCACACACCCTGGCTGGCCGAGGCCTCCACTCAAGGGTACAAAGTTTCAATTATAGAAAGTAAATACATTCCAATGGAAATGGCGACAGCCACTGAGCTGGAAGAGCAGGAGGCTAGAGTTTCCCTGGACAATGAAGGAAGCCAAACTTCTGCAGCCCTGGTCAGCTCAGCCTTCACTCTAGGCTACAAAGTTTTAATTGTAGAAGATACATAAATTTCAACAGAAATGGCTGCCACCATGGAGCAAGCAGAAGGCTTGGCTCTGCTCTAGGCTACAAAATTTCAATTGTAGAAGATAAATAAATTTCAGATACTAGGGTCTCCACTTAAGTCGCCAGGGGGTGTGGCTGGCCTGAAAACCACCACAGGCCCCTGGCCCAGGCCACCCCATGCCCCAAGGGAACCCCCACACTGATCCGGGACAATCTTCAGGGCAAACTAGCTGGCCCATACCCATGCACCAGGCTTCTATCCTATCTAATGAAAGAGTAATATGAAGATTGACCATCACACCAACACAAAGGATAGCTGCCCCCATGTGGTCAAAGATGGCTGCCCCCATGTGGATACAAGATGGCTACCACAAGATAGCCAGCAGGGGAGGGCAGTTGGGAGGCACTAGGCCTGCAAGGGAGGGCAGTTGAGAGGGACCAGGCCTACAGTGGAGGGCAGTTTGGGATGACCAGGCTGGCAGAGGAGGAAAGTTGGGGGCAAACAGGTTGGCAGGGGAGCAGTTAGACATCAATCAGGCTGGCATGGGAGTGGTTAAGGGGTGATCAGGCTGGTTAGGGGCAATCAGGAAGGCAGGCAGGCAAGCAGTTAGGAGCCAGCAGTCCTGGATTGTGAGAGGGATGTCCAACGGTCTAAATGGGCAGTCAGACATCCCTCCGGGACCCAGACTGGAGAGGGTGCAGGCTGGGCTGAGGGACATTCCCACCTCCCATACCCCCCCGTGCACGAATTTTGTGCACTGGGTCTCTAGTATATAATAAAGTAAAAAAATAAATAAACATAAAAATATTAAAATAAATATGACATACTAGAATTCTTATGTAAAACTGCTGTTTATCAAGTGACTCACCGTAGTTTTCTCCCCTGGGTTTTGCACTGATATTCAATGTTATGATCTTCCCATTTTTTCTCTAAATGAGTACCTAGAAAACACAACTCAAAATTATTAGATTCTAAGTTCATGATGAGTTGTGGCCATGCTTAGTTTATTTACTAATATATTCATTTTTCCACGTCTTGGAACATTGATGTGCTTGGTCAGAAGAATGGCAGTGTGAGAGGTCCCTTTGGTTTCTCCCCTTAAAGTTTCAACAATTTGAACAGCAATCATTCAATAAAGGACTCCCTGCTCTACGCACAAACACATATGAGAGATCAAACAATGAAACATATGAAGGTGGGAAGTGAGAGCAAACTACAAAGGTGGGAAGAAAGAAGAGCTGTGATGATGCCAGAGACAGAGCCTGGAGCTCACAGCCTGAAGCTCACTGCAGGTTTCAGCCCAGAGAGGGGAGGAATCAGGTGGCCACAGACATTACCTTCAGCAGAGAGGGGCAGAGAGATATAATGAGCACTCCTGCAGGAGTGGGCAGTACTAGCTTCAGCCGAAGTTAGTGGCCTGTGCAAGGGCATAGCATAGAAGTATGGCCATGGTTGTCTGGTAATCAGCAATTTTTCAAAAGAGAGAAATTACCAGCCAAGAATAATTTATCCAGCAAAGTTATCCTTTAGATATGAAGGAGAAATAAAGACTTTTCGAGACCTACAGAAGCTCAGGGAATAAACCACAAGAAGATCCATGTTATAGGAAATACTCAAGGGGTTATAATACTTGAAACAAAGAACAAAAGGTCATAAAAGTATGAGTAAGATCACCAACAGGCACACAGAAATAGTATATTATAACCCCCTTTAAAAAAAAAGTTTTTATTGATTTCTTACAGAGAGGGAGAGTCAGAAACATTGATAAGCTGCCTCCTGCACACACACCCCCACACACACACACCCCACTGGGGATGTGCCTGCAACCAAGGTACGTGCCTTTGACTGGAATTGAACCTGGGACCTTTCAGTCCGCAGGCTGAAGCTCTATCCACTGAGCCAAACCACTTTCAGCTTATAACCCTTTTTTTAGAACAGGGTAATTATACACTTACATGCCACATAAAGGTTAGAGGAGGTAATAACATTAAAATAGAGAAAGAAGGCAATATCTACTGCAATTCAGAAATGAACTCACAGAGTAAATGGAGATAATTTGTGACAAAGGGATATGGTTAAGGTCTGAATTTGCAAAGGGGGATGGAAATTAGATGCATTCATAAGATTCATATGTATGAATCTTTTACATAAACCTAATTGTGACCACACCAAAAAGCAAAAAACAAAACTGAGACACCTAACTTAAAAAAAGGAAACAGAACAGACAACCAAGATGGCGGCATAGGGCAGACACTCGAATGCAGCCTACCACAATAAGTTTGAATTTAGAACTGAAAAACGGGTAAACATCACCCTGAAGCGCCAGACGGCTGGCTGAGGGGAGGCTCTACCATCTGGGAAGGAGAGAGAAGGCGCGCTGAACCTCAGGAACTGTGAAGGAGGAAAACAAAACCACCCTATTGCGCTGATAGACGGCCCCAGACAGGGAGAGGCCAGACTGTCGGGCAGTGGGCAGAGATCTCTCGGAGGTGTGTAGAGCCAGCGGCCATTACTGCGGGACTCAGAAACCAGGCCCTCGTTGGGAGGGGCTGAATAAAGCTTGTCTGCACCACCCGAGACTACGCCCCATCCAAGCAGAGCATAGAGGCCCTTCCAGTGGCTAGCTTCCTCGTTCGCTGTCAATAGGACTCTCCTAGGGAGGGGCAGACAGGAATCTAAAGCTTGTCTGCGCCTGTACCAAAGAGGTGCGCGCGCCTACAACCAATTGTGCCGATTCAACAAAGCTTGTCTGTGCCACCCCGAGACTCCGCCCATCCAAGCAGAATACAGAAACCCTCCTAGCTGAGACACTTCTGATCCTCATAGCCAATTGGCTTGGAGATCAACGCTTCCCAGTGATACCAACAACAAGCAAGGCTTAACAACAAGACTGCCCACCCATCCCACAAAGGGCTACACCAAGACTGTCCACCTCAGGTAACTGGGAGGCTAACTCACTGAACCATATAGGACACCTTAGCACACAAAGCCACCCTACTAACTCAGGGAAGCTGTGAAAATGCCAAGACAAGGAATTAGATCACAAACAAAAGAAATGGAGGAAAAGAAGAGACTGGATATAGAGTTCAAAACCACCCTTATAAGGTTTTTTAAGAATCTCCTAGAAAAGGTCGATAAGACCTATGAGGAGATGAAAAGGGATCAACAAGAAATAATTAGGGATCAACAAAAACTAATAAGGGATCAACAAGAACTAATAAGGGATCAACAAGAAATAAAGAATACATTGTCTGAAATAAAAAATATTATACAGAGTCCTAAAAACAAAATGGAAGATTACAAGAATCAAGTCAAAGATTTGGAACATAAAGAGCCAGAAGATACTCCTCCACACAAGCAAGAAGTCAAGAGAATCCAGAAAGTTGAAGATGATTTAAGAAACCTCTGGGATAACTTCAAGCGAACCAACATCAGAATTATGGGGGTCCCAGAAGATGAGAGAGAGCAAGATATCGAAACATACTGAAAGAAATAGTGACAGAAAACTTCCCCCACCTGGTGAAAGAATTAGACTTACAAGTCCAGGAAGCACACAGAACTCCAAACAAAAGGAATCCAAAGAAGACCACACCAAGACAATCATAATTAAAATTCCAAGAGCAAAAGACAAAGAGAGAATATTAAAAGCAGCAAGAGCAAAGCAGGTAGTTACCTATAAAGGAGCACCCATAGGATTGTCAGCTGATTTCTCAACAGAAACCATGCAAGCTAGACGAGAATGGCAAGAAATATTCAAGTTAATGAATAGCAAGAACCTACAGCCAAAAATAATCTACCCAGCAAAGCTATCACTCAGAATTGAAGGCCAGATAAAGAGCTTCACTAATAAAAAAAAGCTAAAGGAGTTCATCACAGCCAAACCAGAATTATATGAATTGCTGAAGGGGGTTCTTTTAGAAGAGAAAGTAAATAAAGATAAAAACTATGAATAACAAATATGTAACTATCAACACGTGAATCTAAAAACCAAGGGAATTAAAAAAAAATCTTATGAACAATATTAACTGGTGAATATAATAGAATCAGAGGTATAGAAGGGGAGTGGACTGACGATTCTTGGGGAAAGGGGGAGAGGAGGATGTAGGAAGAGACTGAACATAAACTGTGCACCTATGGATGAGGACAATGGGGGGTGGGGAAAGGGCAGAGGGTGGGGTGGGAACCTGGTGGAGGGGGAAAAATGAGGAACTTTTGTAATAATATGAACAATAAAGATTTATTAAACAGAAAGAAAAAAAAAAGGAAACAGAGAAAAAAATATTAAATATCACCAAACAAAAACAACAGGAACACAAAGGAAAAGAACCAATGGAAAAAGAGGACACATGTAATACTTTCAACAATAAAGATTAGAAAAGTAAAAGGAACCCATGGAGGCACAGAGCCACCGGAAAACAAAGGATAAAATGGCCCCAGGAAAACCACAGACATTAAATAACTGCCCTACATGTCAATGGGCTGAACTCACCGATAAAGATGCAAAGAGTAGCAGAGGATCAAAAAAACAAATCCCAACCTCATGCTACCTTTAGAAGACACATCTAAGCTGCAAAGACAAACATAGACTCATAGTAAAAGGGTGTAAAGTGATTCTCTAAGCAAATGGCATCCACAGAAAAGCAGATGTAACCATACTTATATCTGACAAAATAGATTTCAAGATAAGAAAGGAAATGAGCTGAAACCGGTTTGGCTCAGTGGTAGAGTGTCAGTCTGCGGACTGAAAGGTCCCAGGTTCGATTCCGGTCAAGGGCATGTACCTTGGTTGTGGGCACATCCCCAGTAGGGGGTGTGCAAGAGGCAGCTGGTCGATGTTTCTCTCTCATTGACGTTTCTAGCTCTCTATCCCTTTCTCCTCCTCTCTGTAAAAAAAATAAAACATATTATAAAAAAAAAAGAAAAAAAGAAAGGAAATGAGTGACAAAGATGGACATTTTATAAATTAATTAGAAGAACCGCAGCTCGGCAGCAAACCAGATTCGGTAACCCACGGCCAAATCGTGTGGCCCCGCCCCGTGAGGAATCAGGCTCCCTTCTCTCTGGTTCTGGCGTGTGTCACCCAGAGAACCACCGCTTGGCAGCGCCTGTGTTTGAATGTCTGCCCTCTGGTGGTCAGTGCACGTCATATATACTGGCCAGTCAGCCGGGCAAACAGTCGCTTAGCCTTTTATATATATAGAAAGGGGAAACTACCTCAGGAAGATATAACACTCCTTGCTCTGGCTGGTTTTGCTAAGTGGTTAGGGCACCAGCTTGTAGGCTCAAGGGTTGTGGGTTCAATTCCTGGTCAAGGGCACCTACCTTGGATGCAGGTTCCCCAGCTCCAATAGGGGTGCATGCAGGAGACAACCAACTAACGTCTCTCTCTCATGTCCATGTTTTTCTCCTCGCTTCCTCCCTCCCTTCCACTCTCTCTAGAAATCAATGAAGAAAATATCATAGATAAAAAAATAAAAATAATAAGTGAAAATTTAAAAGAGAAGATATAATATTTTTCTATATACACCGAGTGGCCAGATTATTATGATCTCTGAATGCATAATAATCTGGTCTGACCACTCAGTGTGTGTGTGTGTGTGTGTGTGTGTTTTATTTATTTTATTTTAATTTTTAAAAAATATATTTTACTAATTTTAGAGAGGAAGGAAGAGGGAGAGAGAGAAAGAGAAACATCAATGATGAGAGAGAATCATTGATTGGCTGCCTCTTGCATGCCCCCTACTGGGCATTGAGCCCGAAACCTGGGCATGTACCCTTGGCCAGAATCAAACTCGGGACACCCTCAGTCCTCAGGCTGATGCTATATCCACTGAGCCAAACCAGCTAGGGCTATATATTAATATATATATATTTTAGAGGCCTGATGCATGAATTAATGCATGGGTGGGATCCGGCCAACCTGGCCAGGGGGAGGGAACATGGGCAGTTGACTGGCCTGTCTGCTGCTCAAACTCCTGGTTGAGGGGACAATTTCCATATTAGCCTTTTATTATATAGGACATACACTGAGTGGCCAGATTACTATTTGTTCAGAGACCATAATAATCTGGCCACTCGATGTATATGCACCCAATCAGGGAGCACCAAAATATAAAGTAACTCCTAAGAGAACTAAAGGGAGAAACTAAACACAGAATTATAGCCTGACCCGTGTGGCTCAGTGGTTGAGTGCTGACTTATGAACAGGAGGTCAGGGCATATGCCTGGGTTGTGGGTTCAATCCTCAGTAGGGGGCATGCAGGAGGCAGTCAATCAACGATTATCTCTCATCATTGATGTTTCTCCTTGAATTCAATAAAAATTATAGGTAGATCACCCACACAGTAAATCAATAAAGAAATATCAGCCTTAAATGACACATTAGATGAAATGGATATAATTGACATTTACAGTGTCTTTCATCCCAGGGCATCAGATTATACATTCTTCTCCAGTGCATATGGAAGAATCTCAAGGACAGACCATATGTTGGGTCACAAAACTAGCCTTAACAAACTTAAGAAGATTAAACTTATCCTACTCGATGTGGCTCAGTTGGTTAGGCATTGTACCATGCATGGAAAGGTTGCTGGTTCAATTCCCGGTTCAAGGAAATGCTCAAGTTTTGGCTCTATCCCCAGTGTGGGGTGGGCAGGAGGCAGACAATTGATATTTCACTTCCACATCAATGTTTATCTCCTTGCCCCTTTCTCTCTCTCTAAAAACCAATACAAAATCTTAAAAAAAAAAAAAAAAAAAGAAGACTGAACTCATACCAATATATTCTACAATCGCAATTTTTTAAAATTAGTGATCAACTGCAAAAAGAAAGCAAAAAAAAAACCAAACAAACACCTATCTCACAAATATGTGGAGATTAAACATGCTGCTAAAAAACTGACAGTGTCAAAGAATAAAAGATGAGATAGAGACAAATGAGAATGACAATATGACATGTCACAACTTCTGGGATGCAGCAAAAGCAATTAAAAAAAAATACTTGATCTCTAATTGACAAATTAAGTAACAAAGTCGTCATCCTTACCTATGGAGGCCAGGTTCCTGAAGGTTTCCCTCATCACATCTCTGCAGAATTTCTTCTGTGAAGGATCCAGTAAAGACCACTCCTCCCGGGTGAAGTTCACAGCCACATCCTCAAAGGTCACTGAGTCCTAAAACATTGCAAATATCTATATAGTAGGATGTGTCAATCTGACAGCACTGGGCATTCACACTCAATTTATAGAAGAGTTACACAGGATTCTGTGGTTTCTCAGCATTTATTTTATGTCTTGGTCATCAGAAACAAACACTCTGTCCACACCTATTTCCTCATAAATTTAACAGCATTATGCAGTACTTGCATCCCTTACACAAAATTACAACTGAACTTGAAGCATCCATCTTATATAAAAATTGCTGTTTGAAATTTTAACCCTGCTATTTGGCTTCTGTAGATGCTTGCTTGCTTAAATAATAAGGAAAATAAGACAACTCCCACTTCAGAGAGGCCATGAAACCTTCCCTGGATGAAGTTATCGGTGCTGGCACCAGGCCAAGCCTTCGGTTGAGGTCTCAAGGCCCTAGACATAGTGGCTCTTAAGAACTTGCCACGGGGGCCGAAAACACCCCATATTTGGGAGATTAAAAAAAGGTAAAGCCGAGCCAAGTTTGGCTCAGTGGATAGAACGAATGTCCCAGGTTCGATTCCGGTCAAGGGCGTGTACCTTGGTTGCGGGCACGTTCCCCAGTAGGGGGTGTGCAAGAGGCAGCTAATCGGTGTTTCTCTCCCATCGATGTTTCTAAGTCTCTATCCCTCTCTGTTCCTCTCTGTGAAAAATCAATAAAATATTAAAAAAGAAAAAAAAAAGAAAAAAAAGGTAAAACATAAATAGGGAGAGTTCCTCCATGTTGGGACCCAGAATTTAAGAGACATTTTCCTCTGGACCCACACGTAATAAATGTAACTTCATCTCTCTAAGTGTTGCTTGGTTCTTCTCTGGTTTTCTGTAACAAGCTATAGAACATCCATCATTTAGAACCACCTGATATCTACCTGTACAGAAGTCCTACAACTAAGGATATACAGAAGAAGCCATGCCCAGATGGTAGGAGTGGAGACGTGGAATGGCTGGTCCCACACACACACTGTGGTTAAAACCGGGAGGAATATCTCGGCGGCAGAGATCTGCCCTGGCGAGTGAAAGGGTCTAGTGCCACACGAGACCCCCAGCCCAGGATTCCGGTGCCGGGAAGAGGAGTCCCTAACATTTCTGGCCATGAAAACCAGCTGGCACTGTGGCTGAGATGGAGTGTGGCTGCAGTCCCAGGTATTCCTCTTAAAGACCTGGTGCTTGGACTTATACACACTTACTCCTCTGAGCTCGGGGCGGCAGCTCGAAAGATGACAGGGACATACTGGCATGAAATGAATTGTCTGGATCAGGGCCAGGGCTGGGGAAGGGCAGCTTTCTCCCAGACGGAAGTACTGGCAGAGGTTATTGTTTCTTTGATGAGACTTCCCCGCAGTGCTGACAGGAGCCATATCTGAGTCTCCATTAACCTGGCCTACACTTAAAAAAAAAAAAAAAAAAAAAAAAATATATATATATATATATATATATATATAGATATATATATATATATATATAATTGATTTTTTACAGAGAGGAGGGGAGAGGAATAGAGTTAGAAACATCAATGAGAGAGAAACATCGATGAGCTGCCTCCTGCACACCCCCTACTGGGATGTGCCCATGACCAAGGTACATGCCCTTGACCGGAATCAAACCTGGGACCCTTGAGTGCACAGGCTGAAGCTCTATACACTGAGCCACACCAGTTTCGGCTTTATTGCCTCTTTGTAAATACGTTTACTGTATCCCAACCTCTAGTGATTTAAAAAATGTTTCATTTATTGAAAAACTGTTTCAAGTGAATACATTTTTTTCAAAGTGACAAACCTAGGGAGGGGCAGGACTGACCTGGAACTGCGCTAAAGCAGCCGCACCCAGGAGCTTCCCGGGACAATCCCCCAAGGGGCTTCCCATAGAATGTCTGTTCCCTCGGGAAAGGGGATTTCATATGATTATTCCCTACTTTCCTGACCTGTAAAATATACACAAAAATAAACTCCCGAGGACAGCCGCTCAGGGCTCAGGGGGTGAATGATAACATATGGCGACTGGTGAAATGCACCGCGGAAGACAACTAGTTACTAAAAGGCCGTGAGCCGAGGCCGGTTTGGCTCAGTGGATGGAGCGCCGGCCTGCGGACTGAAAGGTCCCGGGTTCGATTCCGGTCAAGGGCATGTACCTTGGTTGTGGGCACATCCCCATTGGGGGGTGTGCCAGAGGCAGCTGATCCTTGTTTCTAACTCTTTATCCCTCTCTCTTCCTCTCTGTAAAAAATTAATAAAATATGTTTTTTAAAATAAAAAATAAATAAAAGTCCGTGAGCTGGGGGGTAAGATGACCTCTGGAATGGGGGGCTGGACAGGATGGGGGTGGGGTTGTAGGTAATCTGGGGTTAAATGTAGGGTTTCTGCCAGCCCTCGCAGGAGTCAGGCTGAGGAAACAGGGTGGTGGATCTGAGGTCCCCAAACATTTGGAAGGTGAGGGGCAGGCAGACAAGTCCCCCGGGAGAAAGAGGAAGGGGACACACACCACTCTCCGCCACGCAGAACCCCGGGCGCTGAGCCACGATCGCCCCCTGCTGGCCGTCCCGTGTCACCGCGCCGTGCAGGGGAGGCGACCGCGCGCGGTGGTGGGAGGCGCGCCGGTGCGGGCTGCCGCCGCGGCCCCGAGCGGACCGCAGTCCCCGCCGCTCGGGTCCGGGCCCGCGGGCTCCGAAGGGACCTCGGGGGGGCGCTGTCCCCCCTCAGGTGGTGCCGACCGGCTCCTCAGCCCGGGCTCCTGACACCCGCCCCGCCCACTCACCATTTCTCGGGTTTCGGGGCTCCCTGCCTTCCACCTTCCGACTCCCTCCGGCGGGCGCCGGCCGCCACCCCGGGGGACGTTCCAGCCCTCGGGCCTTCGGGGGGAGATGGGAGCCGGGGGCGGCCCGCGGCGCGGCGGGGCTGGGAGCGACGGGCGAGCTCAGTCCCCCCAAACGCGCAGCGCTCCCGCTTCACAAAGCGCCCCGCCCACAAAGGCTACCGAGGACTCTTCTGATTGGACAGTGGCAAGGCCCCGCCCCGTCACGACTGAGTGACAGCAGGCCGAGGTCTATGAGCCAATGGCAGTGGGCCACACACAGTCTGCCCTTTCCAGCAGAAGGCCGTTCAGGGAACTAGGACGCTTCTTCACTTTCTCTTAAAAAATGACCTCGCCATAGATAAAGATCAGTCTGGGTCCATTTTGGTATGTGGCCATTTCCGGAGGGGACAGGCCGGCCCTTCTGCCCCTCACACGCACCCCCTCACCTGGTGCTTTCAAGAATCCTGTGGTGTCAGGGGCGCTGGGCTCTGGAGGGATGTTTGAAGCCCACAGTCCTAGACCAGGCCCCCGATGCCAGCGGGTGGGAAACCTAAGAGGCAAAGCAACCACCGCAAATCTGTTTAAGGAACCCCATTCAAACCCTCCTGGTAACAGAGTTCATAAACTGGGAAAGCAAGGGGCGATTTGAGCGATTTAAAAAAACAAAAACTGACACAGAGGCAGCACACCTCTGAGCAAATTAACTGAGCACAGACACACTGTAGGCATTAAGAATGAACAGTTTCATTTTACCCACATCACCTCGTTTCCAAGGCAGCACGCCTCGCTGCCAAGAGAGACTCCTTGCTGGGCCTGCGACTCCTCCCACTCAGGAAAGAGCAAAGAGCGGAGTGACCCAGCATCGGGCTCCTCCAGGGGTGTGAGCCAGTGCCCATGAGGCTCGCTGCTTTGTCTCACTTTTCCCTTCATCAACTTTATAGCAAAATGACCTTGAATAAAACCACATTACTTGAAGATCTGCTCTACTTCAGGAAAGGGTGTGCTCTCTCTTTGCCAGTGCAGGCATACCTCAGAGATATCACAGGTTTGGTTCCAAACCATCACCCTGGAAGTGAGTATAGCAGTAGAGTGAGTTGTGATCTTTGTGCTGGTGGAAGGTCTTCAGTTTGTAAAAAATGCAACATTTGCAAAGTGCAATAAAGCAAAGCCCAATAAAGCAGTACAAATAAACAATGTATGCCAGCATTGGTCATTTTTTTTCTTACAGAGAGCCTCTAACCAGCACTGTCCGGTTTATTTTATTTTATTTTTAATATATTTTATTGACCAGCTGCCTCCTGCACACCCCCCACTGGGGATGTCCCCGCAACCCCAGTACATGCCCTTGACCGGAATCGAACCTGGGACCCTTGGATCTGCAGGCCGATGCTCTATCCACTGAGCCAAACCAGTTTTGGCTGCACTGTCAGGTTTAGAAGCCTTTCCTCCATAACTGGTTGCTACATTATAGGGTTCAAGGTCCTAAGCTGAAATCAGGTTTGAACTAATCTGTTGGCTGTGCCACAGGGTGCCATGGTGTTGTCTCCTTAACCCCCAGGGCAGGTTCTGTGTTGCAGTAGAGGTAGGAGCAGCCACAGCCGACGTACTTACCTACGGTGGTGAGGGTAGGGGGTGGACTCAGTTGGCTACCTACTGACTATCTTTTACTCTCTCTTCCTCTTTGTAAGTAACTGATGTTTCAGGAGTGACCATGAGATGGACCCACCTCTCTCACAGGGTGTAGTCTTTCCCTTGACCCCTGACTCCAGGGCATGTTGGGGCCAACCCAGCCTCTATCACAGCTTCCCTCTAACACACAGATGAATCCCAGCAAAGGCAACAACCCAGGACCACGTTAGGGAGGATCTCAACCCTACACTCCTGCTCCCAAATGTCTAGAATATCTCAAAACTGCCCACTCTGGTCGGCTGCACATAGAACTGAGGCGTGACCAGCTCAGCAATGCCACACGGGGCGGCACAGCTCACAGCACCAGCCCCCAGAGTCCAGCAGCCACAGCACAGGCAGCAGGCAGCGGAAGAGGTGAGCAAGTTAAAGCAAGAGACAAATGCATATTGGTGGTCATGTGGGGACAAGTTGTTACCTTGTTACCTTTACCTTCAGAGGTGTGGCCCAGAGGGGAGGCAGGGACAGGCTTACAACTGCATAATAGAGGTCTTTGGAGAGAGCAGGGTGGGTGCTTCTGGAAGAATAACTGGGCCTTTTTTATTTTTAAAATATATTTTATTGATTTTCCACAGAGAGAAAGGGAGAGAGATAGAAACATCGATGAGAGAGAAACATTGACCAATTGCCTCCTGCACACTCCCTACCGGGGATGGGCCCGCAACCAATGTACATGCCCTTGACCGGAATCACACCTGGGACTTTTCAGTCCGTAGACCGACGCTCTATCCACTGAGCCAAACCGGTTTTGGCATAACTGGGCCTTTAAGTACTTCCCTTTGCAGGCTCCAGGTGTGTGGATATCTGTGTGCATGTGGTGGTAGCAGGGATCTTAGCTTCGTGTCACTGACTTGAGGCTCTGCTTCCCAGTGGAGCTCTCTGAACCACCATCTATGTTTTAAGCACCACATACACCCAGTGTTTGAACCATTTGGCAAAAGCACTTAATTAAACCCAGTATTTATGTGTAAAGGAGGGAAAATAATTATAAGGTATTTTGCTAACTCAAGAAAACCCTCAACTACCTACTGCTTTCAGAAAATAATGGTAATTCATTATTATTTCCATGCTGAGAAATGGTTCTGTAAACAACTGATTATACTTAAACACGTGTTGCAAGTCTAAGCCCTAGGATTTTATTTGAAATCACCCAAAAGTAATGAATAGCCCTGAGAAACAAACCACAACACCCATGGAAAGAAAAAGGGAAACACAGTTTAACACCTGCAACGTGATGCTGTACCAACCTAAGAAATGTCCAAACCCAGGGAGGATTTTTATGAGTAAATTTGAGTCAAAATGATGACATAGCCATGGAACAAGATCTCAAATGTTCCTGAGAGTAACAGTTTTACAGGCTTTTTTTTTTTTTTTTTTTTTTTTTTTTTTTTTTAAACACATTTGAAATTAAGAAGGGGATGTAAGGAAGATTGAAGAAAGGCAGGGATTGAATTAAAGAGAGTTAACAATATTATGTGCTCTTTTGAGGGTTAACACCCCACTTCTGGCATTTCAAAGGTGAGTTAACCTAGATGCTATAAAAACCATGCAGTGTCTTCCTGTTGCTCTTTCCGAAAGCGGGACCATGTGTGCGCTGGAAATTCCAGACTCAGTTTCCAGATAGAGGGACTCCCTTGTCCTGAACAGGAGGGACACCCAAGCCAGATTGAGATGAGAAGGTCTGAGGTCCTTTCTGGATGAGGGGTTGGTACAGGCTGCAAAGCAGCTTATGGAACTGTAATCCCATTTAAAAATGACCTCATCATATGTAATAATGAGTCTAGTTCTATTGTGATCTTTGCTTAGAGTGCTGAGGCTTCCACCCATTATTTGACCTGGTTACTGTAAAGCAAGATATTCCAGGTTCATTATGCCAAAGGGATGACATTGGATAAGGAGTCACTGCTATTGGCAAGACGAGCCAGCTAGATATTGGCTAATGCCAAAAAATGTGTAGATGAGTTCTGTGTCTGAAAGACACTAAGGGAGTGACTTATTTCAACAAATTCTAGTCATTGTTTTCACAATCAAAGTAAATCAATTTTTAAGTATTGTAGGAATAATTAAGGAAGCAAGTCTGATGTTCTCTAATGCTAACATGACTGTCTGGTATTTAACAGATCTGCTGCTTGTGTCCCGTCTTTAATCAGGGATGGCCTGTCCAATCTAAGGACAAAATGCCGCATCTCTGCAGTGGACCCCACCAGGTGTGGTGGGGACACACTGTCTATAAAGCATATGAATCTCATGTGCTCCCAAGAGATTCCCAAAGTGGCCAGTATGTCTAGAAGTTACCTTCTTCAAAACAGACTGCATCCATGTTAAGGAAACACACTTCCTCTTCTAGGTGAGATATACCAGGGGCAGCATTTCCAGCTCTGTGCTATAAGCACTAGTACCTCTTCAATGAGAACTATAGCTAGAAAGCTCAAGGGTCCTGCATTCATGACCTAAGGCAAAAGGAGAAGCAGACTGCAGGCTTTAACTCAAGGCCTGGGAGGGCCTCCATTACAAAAGGATTTCATCAGTTGCCAGCAATGGCTGCTCTAACTGTATACCGCCTGGGCTGAGGAAAACAGTCTCTTGAATGAGAATGCCCTGGGGAACTGATGTCCACCATAGACCTGGAGACTCTTGGATGCCTCTATAGTTAAGGGGTGTGGAGAGAAAGACACTAATGGAGGGACTTATTTCAACAAATTCTGAAGTCATTTGTTTTCTTATTTAAATCAATTTTTAAGTATTGTGGGAATAATTAAGAAAGCAGGTCTGATAAAAGTGACAGCTGTGACTAAGGGGAATCATTCTGCCACTGACTCTGACATCCTTTTAGCTCCCAACACCCTGGTGTTGCCAAGGAGAAATCCACACAATAACAATAATTCACATGAAACTACCATATGCTTAACACAAAATGCATTCCAATGGTTTATTAATGTGGAACATGAAAAGACTCCTATACTCCCTGTACCCCAAAAGGAGGTTTCTCATTTAGAAATGTGGAATATATATAATGACTAAGGATATCCAGGAACTGTCACAAAACCAGTAGGAAAATCCCAACAAAAACCAAACTTTCATTTTTCAATATTCCCTTATCACACAACAATTACATTATGAAAAAATTAAACCCAACTGCATATTAAAAATACTCTTCAACCCTAGCCAATTTGGCTTTGTGATATCTTTTATGCACTTGGAAACCTTGATGAGGATAGCGTGTTGGCCTGTGGACTGAATGGTCCCAGGTTTGATTATGGTCAAGGGCACATGCCCGGGTTGTGGGCTCAATGAGGCAGCCGATCAATGATTGGTCATTGATGTCCCTATCTCTCTCTCTCTTCCTCTCTGAAGATAATTTTAAAAATACTTTAAAAATATACTTCACCTATGAATCCAACAGGTTTCAAAATGGAAATATTAACTGATTTAAAGGTGGGGGGAAGCACTACCTATAAATTCATATATTACTAGAGGCCTGGTGCATAAAAATCCATGCACTGGAGGGGGAGACCCTCAGCCCAGCCTGCTCCCTTTCAGTCCAGGAGCCCTCAGGGGCCGGAGGCAACCTGGTGATCAGGGGAAGGTGCAGATGCCATCATACCCCTGCTGCTGCCATTGCTGGCAGCACCTCAGGTGGCCCTGGGCAGCCACCATCCAAGATTTGCCTGCATCTTGGGCCAGCCCTGGGCAGCTGGGCAGCTGGCATCTGAGGCTTGCCTACACCTTGGGCATTGGCTGGGCAGCAGACATCCAAGGCTTGCTTATGCCTTGAGAGGCTGGGAGGCTGAGGGGACTGGGGGACTCTGGAGGAAGGCATGCGGAACAGTCTGACCCGCCTGTGGATGGGCCCAGCCCTGCCACACACATGCCGCCCTGACGGGGCTCAGAGGACTGGGTAACGCCATCTTTGAGGGTGTGGCAGTAAATTAGCATATTCTCTCATTGGCTATGGGCACCATCTTTGTGAGGGTGTGATGGTCAATTAGCATATCCCCTTCTTATTAGATAGCCACAATTATCTGAATATTCAGCTTAAAAAATTAGAAATTCATAGTTCAACAATGTACTTTAAGGAGGCTTGATAAACCCAATATACTTATATCTTTCTATATAAATGCCTAAGGGACTCTCTGACCTTTAGACCAGCAGCTATGATAAGCACTGACCAACAGGAGACAGACGTTCAACACAGGAGCTGCTGAGTCGCACTGACTTGGCAGCTACGGTTCTCCAGTGACTCACCTGGAATCAGAAAAGGAAGCTTAATTCCAGTGTATGTCACCTGAGAACTGCCCTCTCGCAATCTGGGTCCCCTCAGGGGATGTCAGATACCTGGTTTTGGCCTGATCCCCGTAGGCCAGGCCAAGGGACCCCACCGGTACACAACTCTGTGCACCAGGCCTCTAGTTTATAATAGCTGTTTCATTACACATGGATTAATTTCCATGGAGCTTTTCATGTTACTCATATTGATATCTACCCCCACCCGACATGTAAGCATGTAGATCAAATGAAGTCTTTCCTATGCTATTTACATTCAACAGGACTTTTACTGTGAGTCTTTTTATGCCTCCGGAAGGAACTGGGATAACCGAAGCATTTCCCACATTCTTCACATTCATATGGTTTCTCTCCAGTGTGACTTCTTTCATGTACTTGGAAACCTAGCTGAGAAATAAAAGCTTTACCACAATGCTTACATTTATAGGGTTTTTCTCCAGTGTGACTTCTTTCGTGTATTTTTAAATAACTGTGATCTCTGAAGGTTTTACCACATTGTTTACACTCACAGGGTTTCTCTCCAGTGTGAGTCATTTCATGCCTACGTAATGTACTGGGAAAATAAAATGCTAACCCGCATTCCTTACATTGATAAGGTCTATTTCCAACATGTACTTGCATCATGTGTGCTCTGACACCTGATGGGTAAATGAAAGCCTTCCCACATTCCTTACACTGATAAGGTCTATTTCCAGCGTGCATTTTCATGTGTGTCCGGAATCCTGACAGATGCATGAAGGCTTTCCCACATTGCTTACATTTATAGGGTTTCTCTCCTGTGTGCAGTTTCTCGTGTCTCTTTAAGCATTTGTGATTGCTGAGGACTTTCCCACATTCCTTGCATTCATAGGATTTCTCTGCAGTATGAGTTGATTTGTGTAATTGTAAGGCATAGTAATAAACAAAAGCTTTACCACATTCACATTTATAGGGTTTCTCTCCATTGTGATTTCTTTCATGTAATTGGAAACCTCGGTAACAACTAAAACTTTTACCGCATTCCTTACACTCATAGGGTTTCTCCCCCTTGTGATTTCTTACATGTATTTCAAAACCTTGGTGAGAACTGAAAGCTTTACCACATTTCTTACATTCATAGGGTTTCTCTCCTTTGTGATATCTTTCATGTACTTGGAAACCTCGATGAGAATTGAAAACTTTACCACACTGCTTACATTCGTAGAGTTTCTCTCCTGCGTGAATCTTTTCATGTGCTTGAAGAGTATGATGGTATCTAAAGACTTTTCCACATTGTTCACATACATAGGGGTGCTTCCCTTTGTGGTAGCTTTGATGTATTTGGAAACCTCGTTGAGAATTAAAAGCTTTATCACACTGCTCACATTCATAGGCTTTATCTCCTGTGTGAGTTCTTTCATGGGTCTGAAAAGCCTGATGATATCGAAAGACCATTCCACACTGTTTGCATTTATAAGGTCCATATCCGGTGTGCATGGCCATGTGTCTTCGAAAGCTTGTGAGCCACATGAAGGGTTTTCCACATTCCTCACATTCGTATTGTTTTTCTCCTGTGTGAACCCTTTCATGAATTTGAAAGGATGTGAGGAAACGGAAGGCTTTCCCACATTCCTTACACGTATAGGTTTTCTCTTCAGTGTGCTTCCTTTGATGTATTTGAAATAAACTTGAAGAAATATAAGCTTTCCCACACACCTTACATTTATATGGCCTCTCTCTACATTTCAGATACTCATCTTGTTTGTGTCCAGTGTGACCTCGGATATGCATATTAAGAGAAAAATAATGCATGAAGACTTTTCCACATATGCTACACTTAGGTGGCTTCACTCCAGTAGTTTTCTTGTTCAGACTGAGATTTGGGGTAAGGTTGAAATTTTCTCCATGTTGACTGCCCTCTTTACCTTCATAGAGACTTTCTACCATTTGACTTCTGAAAAAAATTAGAAGCACATTATTAATGATTTTTTAAAATGGTATTTTTCAAACTATTTATTAGGATTTATATGAAATGTGTAAATTTCCTGCCTTGTCTGAATTCTCTGAAGTTGGATATAGTGAATGTTCTTCAGGAGGACTTCACCAAAACAGTAATAAATAGGACTTATTAATACAGTTTCCAAGTAAACTATTTTGTAAACACTGAGTATTTATGTCACATATAAATAAAGTATTTCTGGTTAAAATTAAGAATAACTAAATTTGAAAAATTGTTTATTTTGTTTCCTTCTTTTAAAAATTCATAACACTAGGATTCTCACATGAGACACTACTTTATCAGGTTTTTAAAAAATATTTTATTGATTTTTTACAGAGAGGAAGGGAGAAGGATAGAAAGTTAGAAACATCGATGAGAGAGGAACATCGATCAGTTGCCCCCTGCACACCCCCCACTGGGGATGTGCCTGCAACCAAGGTACATGCCCTTGACCGGAATCGAATCCAGGACCCTTGAATTCGCAGGCTGACGCTCTATCCACTGAGCCAAACCAGTTTCAGCGAGACACTACTTTCTATTGTGAATGTGACTCACCTTAGTTTTCTCCCCTGGCTTTTGTACAGATCTTCAATGTAATGATCTTCCCAGTTTTGGCCTAAAATATAAACCCAGAAAAATGATTCCAAAATATTAATAAATTATAAAAAAATTGTTAGATTCTAATTTCATTATTAGCTGTGACTATGCCTAGTTTCTTTTCTTTTCTTTTTTTAAATATAATTTTATTGATTTTCCACAGAGAGGAAGGGAGAGGGATAGAGAGCTAGAAACATTGATGAGAGAGTAACACCGACCAGCTGCCTCTTGCACACCCCCTACTGGGGATGTGCCTGCAACCAATGTACATGCCCTTGACTGGAATCGAACCTGGGGCCTTTCAGTCTGCAGACCGACGCTCTATCCACTGAGCCAAACCGGTTTTGGCATTTTTAAAAATATATATATTTTATTGATTTTTTTTTTACAGAGAGGAAGGGAGAGAGGTAGAGAGCCAGAAACGTGGATGAGAGAGAAACATTGACCAGCTGCCTCTTGCACCCCCCCACAGGGATGTGACCGCAACCAAGGTACATGCCCTTGACCAGAATCGAACCTGGGACCTTTCAGTCCACAGGCCGATGCTCTATCACTGAGCCAAACCGGTTTCGGCCTATGCCTAGTTTCTTAACCAATGTCCTCCTTTCCATAATCTGCACCTTGGGAAAAAGATGGTGAAAAAGTATTTGTTCTCTAGTGATAACTGATGAGTCCCCTCATTCTTACCTATTGAGTCCAGGTTCCTGAAGGTTTCCTTCATGACATCTCTATACAGTTTCTTCTGTGGAGTATCCAGTAAAGCCCACTCCTCCAGTGTGAAGTTCACAGCCACATCCTCAATGGCCACAGAATCCTAAAACATCCCAAGTAGGTTTACAGTAGGATGCATGAGATTGACTGCACATGACATATATATTCCATTTATAGGAAAGCTTATGTATGATTTTATAATTTCTAAACACTTATGCCATGATTTGATCAACAGAAACTTACTCTCTGTCCATAACCCACTTCCTCTTATAAATTTTTATTAAATTTATTGGAATGACATTGGTTAACATGAATATACTTCCTTATAAATTTAACAGCATGATGTACACATGGAAATTATTTACACATTTTTACTGTGATCACATTACATCTTATTTCAGAGCATGTTGACAGAAATTCTATACAAATCAGCCAGGACAGGTTTGGCTCAATGGATAGAGCGTCGGCTTGGGGACTGAAAGGTCCCGGGTTTGATTCGGGTCAAGGGCATGTACCTTGGCTGCGGGCATATCCCCAGTAGGGGGTGTGCAAGAGGCAGCTGATCGATGACTCTCTCTCATCGATGTTTCTGACTATCTTTCTCCCTTCCTCTCTGTACAAAATCAATAAAATATATTAAAAAAATAAAATAAAATAAATAAAATAAATAAATAAATAAAATAAAATAAATAAACTCCTCAGGCATAAAATAAAAAAAAAAAGAGAGAGAGAGATGGGAATAAGAAAGATGGCATTGCAAAGGGGGAAAAAAAAAGAAATTCTATACAAATCAAACAAAATTATCATTTTAAGACCATCAATACCTTGTGAGAAAAACTCTTCATCTCCTCTATTATTATAATCACTTAGAGCCCTCCAAGAGGCAGAAGGTCAGATATGCATACAATTTTAATGGGGGGTGGGGGAGAACAGGAACCCTTTTCTCATCACCGAACATGAGAAGTCTAAGACAGTGTTTCCCAACCTTCTCTCATGATGAGAATCACCTGGTGGAGTTGTTAAAACACAGATTCCCGGATCCCAACTAAGAAGTGCTAAACTAGAATTTTTGGGAACATATAGGTAAAATTGTATACTTAACTAGTGCTCTAAGACAGATTTTATATACAGAGCACTAAGTTAGGTATGCAATTTTACCTATATGTTCTCAAAAATTCTAGTTTAGCACTTCTTAGTTGGGATTCGGGAATCTGTGTTTTAACAACTCCACCAGGTGATTCTCATCATGAGAGAAGGTTGGGAAACACTGGTCTAAGAGACCAGTGGAAATCTGACTTTTAATAAGGTACAGCTGGCCATTATCATCCCTAAAGTATCCTGGGCCTTTAGAAGTGTCAGGGCACAGCTCACAAAATCAAAATATTTTTGTGAAAAAGTACTGCTTTTGCCTCTGCCTTTCTCTCTCCATCCAGTGTGATGGGCTATAAAGATAACTGGAAGTCAGAGTTCAGACACCAGGTAAAGGACCTAACTCAGACCACAAATTCCCTGTACTAGTGTGCCTCAGGGCTGCATGGGGACCATTTATGGCAGACATGGGTACATACAGTAACAAATGTCCCAGAAGAGCTCTTTATGGCAGTCCTGAACCCTCTTGACCCTGAGGAAGACCGAGAGTTGCCAATGCCAACTGTAACTGCGTTCAGTGAAATACACAAAGGTTTGATTGCAAATTTGCCCATGAGCATAACAAACATCGCAGGACTCAGCAGTGCTTTCCTTCAAAAGAACATATAATCTCCATTAAAAAAATAAATATATATATTATTTTTTTATTGATGAAAGAGAGAGAGAAAGAGAGACAGACAGACAGACAGACAGAGAGAAAGAGAGAGAGAGTCATGAGCCATGACCGGGAATTGAACTATGACCTCCTGGCTCATGGGTTGACGCTAAACCACTGAGCCACACTTGCTGGGTCATATAATCTCCATTTTTAAATTGCAGAAGAAAGTGTTTCCTGACCAGCCACCCTAGAGGGTACACTCCCAAGTTCTCTAATTCCCAAGCTCCCACGTGGAGTAAGGCAGCAAAATGTCTCAAATCCTGAGCACATTTCAAATCCCATAGCTGATTACACCACATGTTGCAAAGAATGTACTCCCATAATTGAGGCCTATGGAAAAAGCAAGGCAGGCTTCTCTATTATTCTTGAGATGGTGTAAGAAAGCAAATATAGATCCTGGACCATTTGTAAAATTAAGGTTAGTGGATGGGTTATAGTTCACACACGAGAGCAGGACCTTAGAGGACCAAATCTCCTGTCACCTTTAAAGAAAGGAGCACCAAGGAACTCTTGTCACTTAGTGTAGTTGTGAGTCAAAGGGAAACGAGGAGGGATGAGACTGGAAAGCTGTCATCTGTCAATCATCAACTGGAGTCAGAGAATTCCAGTTTGTTTTGGACATTTAAGGAACTTACAAGCCATCACTACTGACCTCGTAGAAAAAGCAAAAAAAAAACAAAAAAAAAAAAACCAAACACTTGTAATGAACACCTTTTCTTAGATCTATCAGAGGATTGAAGTAAAAATCAAACCACTCTCTTCAACATTGCAGAGAGAAATAGTTGCTCTTTAGACACAGCCCCACCTCCCTGCTGTCACATCTGAGATGCAGGTGAATGAAAGTCCTGGCTATCAGGCTGCTGAGAGCTAACTGACCAACGGCTGATTCTGGCTAATTCTGTGGGGTGGGACTTCCTCCTCTCTGTTGTCAGAGTCTCCGTGGTGGCGATGATGAAGCTAACTTTATGCCCAGCCGCTCTGAGCCCAGCCTGCTTAGAGACCCTCTGCAGCCATGCCAGAATGCTAGCTTCATTGCCAGGGTGACAACGCAAGCATTCTCCCCTCCCGCCGCTCCGCACCCAGCCTGCCCAGAGACCCTTCATGGCCTGGAATGCTTGCCTCATTGCCAGGGAGATGAGGCAAACGTTCACTCCAGCTGTTCTGTGCCCATTGCCCAGAGGCCCTCTGTGGCTGGGGTGGAATACTTACCTCGCTGCCACAGCGATGAAGCAAGCATTCCGCCAGGCCACTCACATGGCCAGCTCTCACCCGGGACTGGGTGACTCCAGAGGCGCTGAGAGGACTGGGCACTGCCATTTTGTGGCTATGGGCACCAGCATCTTTGTGATGGAGTGATGGTCAATTTGCATAGTCCCTCTTTATTAGATAGGATTATACTCTATCCATTTAATAAAGAGGAACTATGCAAATTGACCATCACTCCAACACACAAGATGGCCGCCACAAGATAGTCAACATGGGAGGGCAGTTGACAGTGATCAGGCTTGCAGGTGAGGGCAGTTAGGGGCGACCGGGTGGCAGAGGAAGGCAGTTGGGGGTGACCAGCTCTGCAGGGGAGAGCAGTTGGGGATGAACAGGTTGGCAGGGGAGGACCAGCAGGAAAGCAGTTAGGCATTAATTAGACCGGCAAGGGGAGTAGTTAGGGGGTGATCAGGATGACAGGCAGAAGTAGTTAGTGGCAATCAGGCAGGCAAGCAGGTGAGTGGTTAGGAGCCAGCAGTCCTGGATTTTGAGAGGGATCCCAGATTGGAGAGGGTGCAGGCTGGGCTGAGGGACACACACACACACACACACACACACACACACGAACAAATTTTGTGCACTGGGCCTTTAGTTTAATATGATGAAAAACTAGATGTTTTTCTAGTAAGATGAGAAAGGAAAGGTTTTTCTCTCACTGTCCCACTCAACCTTGTACTGGAAGCCCTAGCCATGTAATAAGAAAAGAATATACCTGGCTAGAGTGGCTCAGTAATTGAGCATCAACCTATGAACCAGGAGGTCATGGTTCAATTTCTGGTCAGGGCACATGCCTGTGTGGCAGGCTCAATCCCTAGTAGGGGGAGTGCAGGAGGCAGCCAATTGAAGATTCTCTTTAATCATTGATGTTTCTATCTCTCGCTCCTTCTCCTTTCCTTTCTAGAATCAATAAAAATATTTTTTTAAAGGAAAGAATATACAAGGTACAGAGATTGGGGAGCAAAAATCAAAAATGTCTTTCTTCCATTTGACATGAGTGTCCATGTAAAACATCTGGGGGGAAAACACAGTAACAGAGATAATGCCTGGAATAGCCAGGTTGAAGAATATACAAGTCAACTGGTTCCCAATAGACACACAGTAAACTGATCTTTGACAAATGAGTTAAGAATATAAGTAAACCGGGACCTGTTTGGCTCAGTGGATAGAGCGTCAGCCTGTGGACTGAAAGGTCCCGGGTTCGATTCTGGTCAGGGGCATGTACCTTGGTTGTGGGCCCATCCCCAGTGGGGGGTGTGCAGGAGGCAGCTGGTCGATGATTCTCTCTCATCGATGTTTCTAACTCTCTATCCCTCTCTCTTCCTCTCTGTGAAAAATCAATAAAATATATTTTAAAAAAAAGTCTTTTATTTATTTATTTATTTATTTATTTTTATTTTGTTTTTTAAAAGGTAGTCTTTTAAATAAACCATAACTGATATCCACATAAAAAATGAATGTACATACAGAACTTAAACTTGGCACAACAATTAACTCAAAATAGATAATACATCTAAATGTAAAATGCAAAAGTAAAAACAATTCCTAGTATTTAACATATAAGAAAATCTAGGTGACCTTGTGTTTGTGATACATTTTTAGATAAGACACACACACACACACACACAAAAGTTTCACTTTATTAAAATAAAAAACTCCTGCTCTAGTGGGTGGGTCAGTTGGTTTGGAGCATATTCCCGAACACCAAAAGGTTGCGGGTTTGATTCCCAGTCAGAACACACACCTAGGTTGTGGGGGACAGGAACTTTCTGTCAAAACTAAATATGGTGCCCTCGCTCCTGGGAGCATGCCTGCACTTTGCCCTTCCCTCTCTTCCCCGCAGGCATGCATCTCCTAAACTCCAAGGGACCCCACGAGATTTACAACCAGGGGAACAATGGGCAGCAGCAGCTCGTCCTGCGCTAACCCCTGAACCTGTCTCCAAGGTCTCCTTTCTTTGACTTCTTAAGGAGCCAAAGCAGCCCTGCCTAGGCTCTCTCCTATTGATTCTTCTATGCGAAACCCTTCCCTGTTTCACTGTCCCAGCTTTAATTACTACATATACCGTGTTTCCCCGAAAATAAGACATCCTCCAAAAATAAGACCTAGCGCAACTTTGGGAGAAAAAATTAATATAAGACACTGTCTTATTTTCGAGGAAACGGTAGTAAAAGCCAGCAATCACACACCTTGGTATTGACTAATTGTTGAAACCTTGTTTACACAAAAACCTACATGTCAATGTTTTTAGGCCCTTTATTCATAATGAGCAAGAATTAGAGTTGTGAGATGTCCTTCAAGACACAAACATCCAGTGGTAAATCCATGCAATGAAATACTGTTCAGTGATAAGAAATGAGGTATTAAGCCATGAAAACACAGGGAGAAACCTTAAAAGTACTAAGATAGCCGAAACTGGTTTGGCTCAGTGGATAGAGCGTCGGCCTGCAGACTGAAGGGTCCCGGGTTCAATTCCAGTCAAAGGCATGTACCTTGGTTGTGGGCACATCCCCAGAGGTGTGCAAGAGGCAGCTGATCGATGTTTCTCTCTCATCGATGTTTCTAACTCTCTGTCCCTCTCCCTTCCTCTCTGTAAACAATCAATAATATATATATATATATATATATATATATATATTTTTTTTTAAAAGTACTAAGATAATTAGCACTGTATGTAGGTATCTATTATTGCTAAGAGAAGGAAAGCAATCTGACAAGGTTATGCACTATATAATTCTAAATATAGAGCATCCTGGGAAAGATAAAACTATGAGGCAATATAAGAATCTCTGGGGGAAAAAATCTCTGGTTGTCAAGGTCTTGAAGTCAGAGGGAGGGATGAAACAATAGGTAGGGCTTAAGAAATTTTTTGGGAAGTGAAAGGATATGATACAGAAATACAGGATACATGTCATTAAACATCTGCCAATCGGCATGGAGGGGATGAGGGGGTGGGGTGGAGCGCATGGGGCTCCCTGCTCCCTCACCCCCAGCACCCTCAGGAATAAAAGCAAAAATAAAAACAAACACACAAACAGGAAACCATCTGCCAAAACCCACATTATCAATAAAACAAATCAATGCCCTTATAAACAGTGCATTTTATCAATCCTGGTTGAGCAATTGTTATAAATGTACCAGTCATACAAGATGTAAAAAAAAAAATTGCCTGGCCAGTTTGGCTCAATGATTAGAGTGTTGGCCGCAGACCAAAGGGTCTTGGATTTGATTCCCAGGCAAGGGCATGCATCTCGGTTGCAGGTTCGATTCCTGGCCCCAGTTTGTAGCAACCAGTTAATATGACTCTCTCACATTGATGTTTCTTTCTCCTCCCCACCCCACCATCACTCTCTAAAATTCAATGGAAAAAATATCCTTAGGTAAAGATTTAAAAAAAGCCGAGACCGGTTTGGCTCAATGGATAGAGCGTCGGCTTGGGGACTGAAAGGTCCTGGGTTCGATTCGGTCAAGGGCATGTACCTTGGTTGCGGGCATATCCCCAGTAGGGGGTGTGCAAGAGGCGGCTGATGGATGACTCTCTCATCGATGTTTCTAGCTCTCTATCTCCCTTCATCTCTGTACAAAATCAATAAAATATATATTTTTAAAAAGTGTGCAAACTGTGGGGATACTCAAGTTGCTCTAAAAAAACTCACAAATACACAAAAATTTGTGGTAGAAAAAAAAATGAAGACAGACTCATTACAATTCACACTGATACTACCGTGTTTCCCCGAAAATAAGACATCCTCCGAAAATAAGACCTAGCGCATGGAAAGATAAGACATTCCCTGAAAATAAGACCTAGCGCAACTTTGGGAGAAAAAATTAATATAAGACACTGTCTTATTTTCTAGGAAACAGGGTATGACTGAAATAGGGCATTTTTCATTCAACTCATTTGAACTCATTTGAACCAGTATGGTACTATATAAATCTAGACCAGTAAGGGAGGTGAAATCAATAAAAATGTATTTTTAAAAAGCCCACAAAAAACTTCATTATGTGTAATTCAGAGAAATTAAGAAAATTTAAAGTCATAATGGGCAACTAAGAGAAATTAAGATAAACCATTATGCTCTTTAGGGGTGTCGAACTCAATCAGAGAAGGGGCCAAAATCTAAAATCCAGCCTAAATCGCGGGCCGAGTGGTTTACTGAACAGTCATAAACTGTCATTGTGATGGAAACGCAGCGGAGTGCAGTGATGACAGCGCGGTGCGGGCCACATTGCAAGGCCTGGCGAGACGGATTTGGCCCGCGGGCCTTGTGTTTGACACATGTGCTCTAGCTGGTTTGGCTCAGTGGATAGAGCGTTGGCCTGTGGACTAAAGGTTCCCTGACTTGATTCCGGCCAAGGGCACAAGCCTGGGTTGTGGCCTGGATCCCGCACAGTGGGGTACATGCAGGAGGAGCCAATCAATGATTCTCTCTCATCATTGATGTTTTTATCTCTCTAGCTCTCTCCCTTCCTCTCTGAAATCAATAAAAATGTTTTTAAAAAAGCCAAGAGCTTAAAAAAGCCCCCAAAAACCTCATTACATTTACCAGTGCATCAAAAAGAAAAAACAAAGTTGGAGATATCTCACTATCTGATATCAAACTATACCATAAGGCTATAGTAATAAAACAACATGGTACTGGCAAAACAACAACCACATAGATCAATGGAACAGAATAGAGTCCAGAAACAAAAACACTTAGCATCATGGTAACATAAGAAGACCTCCAGGTGAAATTATAACTTGGACAGCTTTAACTCAACAAAGAAGTCCCTGCTTAACACACAAACTCATCTGAAAGACCCATGTATTCAGACATTTGAAGATGGGCATATGGGAGCAAGCAGGGAATTACAGACAGGAGAGTCACAGACTCAGTCCAGGGCTTGCTGAGGCCCCAGAGGATGCCAGCACAGTGAAGGCTAAGTCCAAGATCAGGGGCAGAGAAGTGATGCAAAGGGTGGCAGTGGTGGACCAGCCCCCATCACAGTCAAACAAAGCCACAGACATGGGAATCTGCCCACCCTCACATTTCTGAGTCCCTGTCACCACCAGCCCCTCTCCTGCCTCCAGCATTATAACCCTCGCTTGGCAGATCTCCAAGGGGCAGAAACAATATTCTAGTCTAAGTTGTCCTGAAACTCATTGTGATTGACCCCACGGGAAAGAACAGAGCTACAGTCACACAAACCTACTTTGTCCTGCCATCACCGCCCTACCCACCATGGTAGAGAGAGTCCTGACACAACACAGTACAGTGTAGCTGGCAGTTTCTGGTTGCAGGAAATTGGTGCTGGGAATATATGAACCATGACCCCATCATTTGCCACATTCCATCAGAGGGCGGTGTTCTGAGACTGAGGCAATTGGACTCTAAAGAGGACACCCATCTGGTCAAGCAATACGGCGTATTTTCCCCTTCTAAGGCAACACCACTTCACCTAGTCCAGAGTTACAAGTAGTGCAGGTAAGAGAAAATGAAAACTTGTACTACAGCACCACCTACTGGCTATGCTAAGTGAAATAAGCCAGCCAGAGAAAGACAAATGCCATATGATTTCACTTATAAGCTGAAACTAATCAACAAAATAAACAAAACAGATTCATATACAGAGAACAACTGACAGATGTTAGAAGGGCAGGGCGGGGAATTAGGGGGCTGGGGGCAAAAGGTGAATGGATTAAGAAAAATTTTTTTTAAAAAAAGAACTGAGGTACAGACAACAGTATAGTGATTACCCAAGACAAAGAAGAGTGTGGGGCAGGGGCAGGTAGAAGGTAAAGTGGGATAAATGATGATAGAAGATTTAATTTTGAGTGGTAAATATAATACACAGGCGATATATTATAGAACTGCACACTTGAAACATAATTTTACCTCAATAAATTCAATAAAAAATTTAAAAACCTCTATTTACCAACTTGCTAAAAAGTTAAAATAAACAAATAAAATAAAAATAAACAAGTACTTAAAAATAGATTTAATTCAATTAAAATCCCAAGCAGAGAAATAACCCACCTATCATGAATAGCCAACGTAACAAGGTAGTTCAGAAAGATAATAAAAATAAACCTAAAGACATAGAACACCACGACTTAAATGACAGAGAACTTAAGACTGCAGTTCTGGAAAAACTCAATGAGATATAAGAAAACTCAGAAAGTTGGTTCAGAGAGCTCAGGCATTAAATCAATGAACAAAAGAAGTAAGTACTTCATTAAAAATTTGAAAAGAACCAAATTGAAAATCTGGAGGTGAAGAACTCAATAAATGACATGAAAAATAAATTACAGAGCTTAGGAAATAGAGCAGACCAGAAGGAGGAAAGAATTAGTAATATTGATGATATCTAGAAATGACTCAGATATAAGAGAGAGAATTGAGAGTAAAAAAAAATAAAATAAAATAAAATAAAACTTCTACAAGAATGATCTGATTCTATTAGAAAGAACAATTTAAAAATACTGGGTATACCAGTAGGAAAAAAGAGGAATAAAGGAACAGAGTGACTATTCAAAACTCAATGAGAACTTCCCAAACATATAGAAAGAGATAGTCTGGACCCTTGAATCCAAGAAGCCAACAGGATACCTAATGATCTCAATGCAAAAAGACATTCTACCAGGCACATTATATTAAAATTGTCAAAAACTGCCGAAACCAGTTTAGCTCAGTGGATAGAGTGTCGGCCTGCGGACTGAAAGGTTTGATTCCGGTCAATGGTATGTACCTTGGTTGCGGGCACATCCCCAGTGGGGGCTGTGCAGGAGGCAGCTGATCGATGTTTCTCTCTCATCGATATTTCTAGCTCTCTATCCCTTTCCCTTCCTCTCTGTAAAAAAAATCAATAAAATATATATTTTTAAAAATAAAAAATACAATAAAATTGTCAAAAATTAGTAACAAAGAGTTCTCAAGTCAGCCAGGGAAAAGAAGTAATCAGAAAGGAAACCCCATTATATTATACTTGAATTTTTTCAGCAGAAACCATGCAAGCCAGGAAAGAGTGGAATCAAATATTCAAAATATTGAAAGAGAGAAATCCCCAGCTCAGAATAATATATGCAGCAAAGTTATCTTTTAGATATGAAGGAGAAACAAAGGCTTTTCCAGATATACTTAGCTGAGGGAGTTTACTGACAGTAGTTCTACACTACAAAAAATGCTGCATGTAGTTCTACCTAAATAAAAAGACAAAATGATATAAAACGGTAAGATGACAAAGATAACAGAGACAGAAGCAGGAAACTGTAACATCTATTGTTCAGAATAGGGTATTAAACTCAAATATAATAAAGAGATTAAAGGGGTAAAAATAATTTTAAAAGACAATAGGCCCTCAGTGTGGCTCAGTGGGTGAATGTCAACCCAAGAACCAGGAAGTCACAGTTGAGTCCTGAGTCCTGGGCAGGGCAATGCCTGGGTTAAGGGCTTTATCACCAGGAAATTTGGGAATGAATAGACAACATGAAAAGGGATAATTTGTGACAACAAAAACATTTAAAAGGGGAGAGAAAGAACTAAATGTGCATAGATAAGTGGAGATAAGATACAATTAGAAGAAAAAAAGACTACTGTATCTCTGAACCTTTTTTGTGTAAACATAATGTTAATCACAAAACAAAAATCTAGAATGAGACCCATAACACAAAGAAGAAATGCAGTGGATAGGGCGTCAGCCTGCTGAGGGTCTCGGGTTCGATTCCGGTCAAGGGCATATACCTTGGTTGCGGGCACATCTCCGGTGGGGGGGTGCAGGAGGCAGCTAATCAATGATTCTCTCTCATCGATGTTTCTAACTCTCTATTCCTCTCTGTAAAAAATCAAGAAAATATATTTTTTTAAAAAAGAAAAAGAAATGAAGCCTGGCCAGTGTTGCCAGTGGTTGGAGTGTAGGCCAGAGCATCGAAGGGTCTCAGCTCCAATCAATTCATCTCTCTCACATCAATGTTTCTCCCTTCCACCTTCTCTCTCTCTCTCTCTCTCTCTCTAAAAAAGAAGAAAAAGTAAAAAATATTCTTAGGTGGGGATTAAAAACAACAACAACAAAAAGAGAAGATAGGGAAAAATCACAGAATACCACCAAACTAAAATCAGCAGAGAAGAGCTCCCCTCCCCCAGGCTTCCATTCACATCGGGCAACTCTCAGCCTGATATTGTTCAATGTTTTGACCCAAATGAACTCCCAAAATCATAAACCCTCTGTCCACAGACTATGTGCAAAAATTATACCTTGGTGCACTTATACTGTGGCTGCAAAACTAAAAGAGGATCTAAAAATGTCTAGACTTAAGAGACCACAGCCTCAGAGCCTCATGCCCCCTCTCCCTCCTTGTGCTCCTGCACCCCCAGCGCTCCAGGGCTGTATCCTCTCAGTGTAAAGGCTCCTTCCCTGCCCTGTGCGAGGAGGCAGGACACCTGCAGGGGAGGCCCCCCAGGAAGAACAAATGGGGGGGGGGCCTTGTGCAGACTCAAGGGGGCCTTAGAGTGTGCGACAGGCCACAAGTCTCTGCTCCCCTCTGGAGACCTCCACTGAAGGTACTACCCCTGATAGTTAAATTACATCAATGTTTGAACAATACAGCAAAATCACTCAAATTTAGTAATAACGTGGAAAGGGGAAAGAAGACTGTAACCCACTTTTTATCAGTTAAACCAGAAAAGCCCAAGTATCTGTTCCATTCAAAAAAAAAAAAAAAAAAAAAAAGCTGTCTGTTGATTATGATTTCCATGGCAACACATTGTTTTGAAGTAATTAATCACACTTGAACACCTCTGCTCTGCAAGTCCAAGCTCTGGAATTTCACTTGAAAACATGCAAAAGTAAAGAGACCTCGGGACTCACTACACCTGCTGAAGGGAAGAAAAATAGTGAAATCAGAATTCTTTACAAATTGATTGGGAATACTGGAACTTTTTTCTGAAAGTCTCCACTCGCTTGCCTCTTTAGACCTATTTTCACACTGCCATTCTTGCACTATTGACGAAATACATGCTATCCCCACTGAAAAACAAAGACAAATAAATCAATAAATCTCATTAGGGTGACAAATCCAGAAAAGATTTCAAAAAGGAACCCCCAGCTCTCACCGGTTTGGCTGGGGGGCCAGAGCTTCCGCCCGGGGACTGCAGGGTCGCCGGGCACGACCCCCCAGCCCCAGGTGGGGCAGGTGCGGGAGGCAGCCCATCCATGAGTCCCTCTCAGGTGCACGTTTCTCCCAGTCGTTCCCCCTCCCTTCCGCTCTCTCTAAAAATCAATGGAGAAGATAGCCTCACCAGAGGATTAACAACAACAAAAGAACCTCCATCCAAAGGATTCCCAGAAGATGCCTGAGCCCAGCCAAGCTCCTGGGGGAGAGGAACGGGAATTTCATACAACGTGTTCCTGGTGGTTATTCTCAGATTTCCTCTCACGTAAAAATATACAGACCACCACCACCAACAAAACATATCCTCATGACTATGTGAAAAACGGATAAAAAAAAAAAAAGTAAAATACTGCCCTAACCGGTGTGGCTCAGTGGATAGAGCGTCGGCCTGCGGACTGAAGGGTCCCAGGTTCCATTCCGGTCAAGGGCATGTACCTTGGTTGCGGGCACATCCCCTAAGGAGGTGTGCAAGAGGCAGCTGACCGATGTTTCTCTCTCATCGATGTTTCCAACTCTCTATAAGAAAATCAATTAAAAAATATATTTCTTAAAAAAGTAAAATACTGGGGCTGTCTCAGATGCACCACCGATGACAAACGGCGGATGACGACGTAGTGAATCGGTGAGGGGAACCGCATTTGGGAACGAGGGAAGGGACCTGGAAATCCAGGGATTTTTATTTTTATTTATTTTATTTTTTTGCCAGCCCCAGGAAGAGCTTGGCTGGGGGACCGGGACGTGGATTTGACACCCTGCTCCCCCAACATTTGGAAAACTCATGAAAAAAACAAAAACCACCAAGGCCGATGGGGAGAGATGAGAGCTCCTCCCCCAGACAAACTCGGGAGCGGGAGTCAGGACGGTCTCCCCGCGACCCTCCCCGCGGCCGCACCGTCTGCGGAGACGCCGGGCGGGCAGCGGGCGCCGAGCTGCCAACCGAGGTTCCAGGCCCGACGGGCCCCGCGGAGACCGGACAGACAGGACGCCCGCGGCCCGGCGGCGGTCCAGCCCCCGCGCCGCGGGCCGGAGGAGCCGGGTGCGGGCGGCGGGCCGGGTGCGGGCCGTGGGCCGGGGCATCAGGGCGGCGGACCCGGACCGGATCCCGGGGAGGTTGGCTGGCCTGCCGGCCAGGCAGGTTCCGGCGGTTCCGACTACCAGCACCATTTCTCCCCCTCCGTGCCCGGCCCGCACTCACCATTTCTAGGCTTCCTGGTTCTCCCCGAGTCCGGCCCGCGAATCTCAGGAGCGGCACAGACCACGGCGCGGCACCGCCGCGGCCAAGCCCCCGGGACGGTGTGAGGCGGCGGCGGAGCGACCCAGCGCGTTGCCACGGGAGAGACGACCTCCACGCCGGAGCCGGCCGGAGCCCCGCCCATCCGCTCCAGGGAGGCCTCTGATTGGCCGGTTTTGAAGACCACGCCCCAGCGTGCCTGAGTGACAACCGTCGGGCTGACCCGGCGTTCTGCAGACCTTAGCTTCGGTCTGAGACTGGAGATCTACGCCCGCCCCTACCCCCACCCTCACCCTCACCCTACCCCCCTAACATTTGCTTTTAAAGTTTAAAAGCCGAACTTTTTTTTTCCTGACCCGGGGCTGCACTCCTTTGTCTTTTCCACTGCTTCATGGGGAGGCGTGGTCAGAGGTGTGCACGGAGAAGTCGTGATTCAGTTTCAAGATGGAGCAAGTCCAGACAGGAGAGTAGGCCAAGCCAGGCCGCCCTAGCGCAAAGATGGTTTGATGTCTCGTAGGGGGTCCACGATTTGGCTGAAGGCTGGGACTTCGCTCATGGAACGGTGACCCTTGTTTAGAAACACAGACAGTCTGGCCGTCTGTAAGAGTCTGGCTCCATTTGGGTCTTTGGTTCTTGCAAGCCTTGAACCTTCCACCTGTCCCTTTCTCACCGCCTCTCATTTGGTCCTTAAGAGAGCGACCCCAGACCACTGGGCGCTGATGGGAAATTTGAACCCCGCTGGACACAAGGACTCATCTCAATCTAACCACAAGGTGTGAGATGTGCTCATTGCATTTCTCAGGTGTATGTTTTGACACCAAAGGGAATTTATTTTAGGTCAGTTTCTCTATGTGACCCTAGAAAACTTCAGCATGTCAACGGATTTCATATCCTGAAGGTTTAATGACTGATATAATAAGCAAAACTTTTATAAATTGTCATCTAACTTTGGGATGAGCTTGAAAACATCTTTCTCGGGTTACAAAGATTACAATAAGATGATTTGATTTACATATACTGCATTGTACAGTTGAGCTCTCACTCTCAGTCTTCCCATCTTCCTTCTCCAATCCCCACCCCTGAGCAATCACTAATCTAAGAGTTACTATTGGGGTCTTTCATATGCGTGGTATTATATAATATATGGTCTTCATGACTGACTGCACTCACTTAGGCTCATTTTTTTCAGGGCACATTCCTATTGCCGCATGTATCAATACTTCATTTGTTTTTATGGTTGAAGAATATTCCATTACGTCCACTGAAAATCAGTATTGACCAGGTGTTTCTGTTATCGGCACCCTGGGTTCTTGTGATCTCCCAGGACAGTGGTCAAAAGAGATCACTAAAAGCAATATAGAGTTTTGGCTGGAAATTAAAACAGGGGCTCTTGTATGTCAGGTGAGAATTCTACCACTAAGCCATCCTGGCTTCTTTTAAATTTTTTATCCTCACGCGAGGATTCTTTCCTTCCTCCCTCCTCCCTCCCTCCTCCCTCCCTCCCTCCCTCCCTTCCTCCCTCCTTTCCTTCCTTCCTTTCTTCCTTCCTTCCTTCCTTCCTTCCTTCCTTCCTTCCTTCCTTCCTTCCTTCCTTCCTTCCTTCCCTCCTTCCAATACATTTTTTATTGATATCAGAGAGGGAGAGAGAGAGATGGAAAACATCAATGAGAGAGAATTATTCACCGGCTGCCTTCTGCACACCCCCTATTGGGGATTGAGCCTGAAACCCGGGCATGTGGCCTTGACCGAATCAAACATGGGACCCTTCAGGCTGCAGGCTAGCGCTCTATCCACTGAGTTAAACCGGCTAGGGTGAGAATACTTTCCCGTTGATTTTCAGAGAGAGTGGAAAAGACAGAAACATGGATCTGGACTGGGGAGGAGCCTACACCTGAGGTACATGCTCTTGACCAGAATTGAACCTGGGACCCTTTGGTCCTCAGGCAGACACTCTATCCACTGAGCCAAACCGGTTAGGGCCCATCCTCCGTGCCCCTGCCTGGCCCCTCCCACCACAGCCCCCGGTCCCCTGTCTGCCTGCAGCCCAGTTCCCTCCGCCACTGCTGCCCCATCAACCCCCCCTCAGGAGCTGGGGGAGGTGGAGAAGCCCTCAAGGGCAATCAGGGCCAGCAGCTGCCACTCCTACCCCCTGACAGCGCTGAGCGATTGGGTCCGGCGCTGGGCACTAGCAGCGGGTGCGAGCGGGGGCCGGCAGCAGGTGCGAGTGCCAGGCAGGACTGCGGCGCATGGAGTAAAGAATTTTCAGTAACCACCAGAGGCTCGCCCGGATGACAGCAACCAGCGCCCCGCCTCGGTCTGGCATGCCCGCTCACCTGCCCCACCATCCCGCCATGACCAACACCTGCCATATTCCGCGCATGTCCCATGGTGGTCAGCACACATCATAGAGACTGGTTGTTAGGTTGTTCCGCCATTCGGTCTATTTGCATATTAGCGACACACATATATATGAAAAAATGGGCAAAGAAGCAAAACATATTTAACAGAAAATAAAAGATCACGTATGAAAAAAATGTCCATCACCTTGGCAATGAGATCTTAGTTATAAGGAATATATATATTCCCTATGCTGTACTTCACATGCCTGTGACTGTTTTGTAAGTACCAATTTGCACATCTTAATCCCCATCTCTTTCACCCAGCCCCCAACCCCCTCCCTTCAGGTAACCACCAGTCTGCTCTCTGGGTCTGAATCTGCTTAAACTTTGTCTGTTTATTTTGTATTTATTTGTTTATTTATTACATACATTTTATTGATTTCAGAGAAAAAGGGAGAGATAGAAACATCAATGATGAGAACCATTGATGGGCTGCTTCCTGCACACCCCGCTCCTGGGAATCTAGCTTATACCCAGGGCACATGCCCTGACTGGGAATGGAACCATGGACCTCTTGGTCCATGGGACCATGCTCAATCTACTGAGACACTCCACTGGGCTATTTTGTACTTTAGATTCCACATAAAAGTGAAACAAAATGGTATTTGTCTTTCACAGTCTGGCTTGTCTCACTTCCATAATACCCTCTAGAGCACATGTGTCAAACACAAGGCCTGTGGGCCAAATCCGTCCCGCCAGGCCTTGTAATGTGGCCCGCACCGCGCTGTCATCACTGCACTCCGCTGCGTTTCCATCACAATGACAGTTTATGACTATTCAGTAAACCATTTGGCCCACGACTTAGGCTGGATTTTAGATTTTGGCCCCTTCTCTGATTGAGTTCGACACCCCTACTCTAGCGTCTAGATCCATTCATGCTGTCAAAAATGGTAAGATTTCATTTTTTTTTTATTATGGCTGAGTAATATTCCACTGTATATATGATTCTGGACACTATACCACTCCAAGGTTGCCTGTCACTCTCTGAGCCCAAATAAGCAAACAGGGTTGAATAATATATGAACACTTATTCCAATAATGCTGGCAGTATGGGGAGAGCAGCGGTCATCCTGGAAATTCAATACTAGAGGCCTGATGCGCAAAATTCGGGATCAGACTTAAACTGGCAGTTGGACATTCCTCTCACAATCTGGGACTGCTGGCTCCCAAGCACTCACCTGCCTGCCAGCCTGATCACCCCCTAACTATTCCCCTGTAAGCCTGATTGATGTCTGACTGCTCCCCTGCCAGCCCCAATTGTCCCCAACTGCCCTCCACTGTAGGCCTACACCCCCCAACTGCCCTCCCCTGCCAGCCTGGTTGCTCCTAACTGCCCTCCCCTGCTGGCCTCATCACCCAAAACTACCCTACCCTGCCGCCATCTTTGACTACATGGGGGCAGCCATCTTGTGTGAGGATGTGGGGGTCAATTTGCATATTACCTCTTTATTATATAGGATTATTGATTATATTCCTTATGCTGTAATTTATATCCCCATGCTATTCTGTAACTACCAGTTTATACTAAAAAAAAAAGAAACATTTCTTTTTAAAAAATATTTTATTGATTTTTAAAAATATATATTTTATTGATTTTTCACAGAGTGGAAGAGAGAGGAATAGAGAGTTAGAAACATCGATGAGAGAGAATCATCGATCAGCTGCCTCTTACACACCCCCTACTGGGGATGTGCCCACAACCAAGGTACATGCTCTTGCCTGGAATCGAACCCGGGACCTTTCAGTCCACAGGCCAACGCTCTATCCACTGAGCCAAACCGGTCCCAGCTTTATTGATTTCTTACAGAGAAGAAGGAAGAGGTATAGAGAGTTAGAAACATCAATGAGAGAGAAACATCAATCAGTTGCCTCCTGCACACCTCCTACTGGGTATATTCCTGCAACCAAGGTACATGCCCTTGACCAGAATCGAACCTGGGACCTCTCAGTCCACAGGCCAACACTATCCATTGAGCCAAACTGGTCAGGGCCAATTTGTACTTTTTTTTTTTTTTAAATATATTTTATTGATTTTTTACAGAGAGGAAGAGAGAGGGATAGAGAGCTAGAAACATCAATGAGAGAGAATCATCAATCAGCTGCCTCTTGCATACCCCCTACCGGGGATGTGCCCGCAACCAGGGTACATGCCCTTGCCCGGAATTGTACCCAGGACCCTTCAGTCCTCAGGCCGACGCTCTATCCACTGAGCCAAACCGGTCCTGGCCATTTTGTTCTTCTTAATTCCATCATCTTTTCCACTGAGATCCCCAAATCCCCTCCCTCTGTTTACAATCAATCTGTTCTCTATATCTGGAATCTGCTTCAATATTGTTTGTTTCTTTTGTTCTTTAGATTTCACATAGAAGTAAAATCATATAATATTTTTCTTTCTTTGATTGACTTACTTCATTTAGCAAATTACCCTGCAGGTACCTCCATTTTTTAGAGCAAATGGTATCAATTCATTCCTTTTTATGGCTGAGGAGGATATTCTTGATTTGCAGAGCAAAGAATAAAGAAAATAGTCTGGAAGCAAGTGTTCACAGAGGCCCTATGCATATGTCTGTGTTAGCTATACAGGTGCATCCAAAACCTGCCTAATCCTATTTTACTTCTGTGTTCCAAGTTGCATCTTCAATGAATTCTAACATGGAATAAGGAAGGCAACATTTGTATTTCACGTTACTCATGTTGTTATAACAATTAAGAAGGCTCATTTAAAAGTCTATTGTCTTATAGCAGATCTCTTCTTCTTCTTCTTCTTCTTCTTCTTCTTCTTCTTCTTCTTCTTCTTCTTTAATATATTTTATTGATTTTGTACAAAGAGGAAGGGAGAGAGATAGAGAGCTAGAAACATCGATGAGAGAGAGTCATCCATCAGCTGCCTCTTGCACGCCCCCCACCGGGGATATGCCCGCAACCAAGGTACATGCCCTTGACTGGAATCGAACCCGGGACCCTTCAGTCCACAGACCGACGCTCTATCCACCGAGCCAAACCGGTCTCGGCGGCGGCGGCTGCTGCTGCTTCTTCTTCTTCTTCTTCTTCTTCTTCTTCTTCTTCTTTTTTTGTATAGCAAAGGTGGAGATTTATGAGGAACAAATACAGACTCCAACATAAGGAGGGGGAAGAGTCTCCAGGTCTCTCTTCTTAATGCACATCCATAGCCCAAAAAGAAGGAATAATAAAGAACAAGAAACAACAAATGAAAATAATTCATGAGATTATACTCCATGATGAATTTTGCATACTTACAAATGTATTTATTGGCAAAAAAAAAAAAAAAAAAAAGCAAAATAAGGCTCTTCAGGCAAATGAAAAAGTAGTTTTCTATTAAGAAAGGTGGAATACACATGTATATAAAAGGGTAAAACAGCCGAAACCGGTTTGGCTCAGTGATAGAGCGTTGGCCTGTGGACTGAAAGGCCCCGGGTTTGATTCCGGTCAAGGGCAGGTATCTTGGTTGCGGGCACATCCCCAGTGGGGGGCGTGCAGGAGGCACCTGATGTTTCTCGCTCATCAATATTTCTGACCCTCTGTCCCTCTCTCTTCCTCTGTAAAAAAATCAATAAAATATATATTAAAAAAAAAGGGGGTAAAACATATCCAGTACTTGTCACCAGAGGCCAGTAGGAAAACAAAAAACAACAAATACAAAATGTCATTTTGTAATGATCAACTACAAAACTATATAAAAATTAAACCTACTTGCATGCTAGAAATACACTTCAATTCACCCACAGATCTACAGAATTATCGCACTTTAGTATTTACTTACAGAAGTAGGACCCCATATTACAGAGAATTACTTAAAGAATAAGTCAGTAATAATAAGGCCATATATGTATAACTTTTATAATATTTCGTTCATGTCATGAAAATTTTAGAGTAACCTCATTTTCAACAGGTTATCCATATTATATTAATATGATTTATTTCCAATGCAGTTTTCATACTGCTTTGAAAATATTTGTTAAAACTAAAAATTATGTCTTATTTTTTTGACGTATATAGTTTCTACCCCGTATTCATTCTCACATGGTTTTGTAGGAATTTGAGACAAGTGAAGGTTTTCCTATATTGTTTACATTTATATACATTTATATACACATATATACATTTACAACTCTTTCCACTGTGAGGTTTTTGTTATATGTTTTTAGGCGTGGCTTCCCAAGGAAATGAGACAGCTAATAGCTTTCCACATAGGATATTTCTCCAGTATGCATTCTTTTTTTTCCTTCTTTTTAAATATATTTTATTGATTTTTCACAGAGGAAGAGAGAGGGATAGAGAGTTAGAAACATCGATGAGAGAGAATCATCAATCAGCTGCCTCTTGCACACCCCCTACTGGGGATGTGCCCGCAACCAAGGTACATGCCCTTGACCGGAATCAAACCCGGGACCTTTCAATCCGCAGGCCGACGCTCTATCCACCGAGCCAAACTGGTCCCAGCTCCAGTGTGCATTCTTACACGTCCACAAAAGGTTCTCACACATTCCTTATGTTCACAGACTTTTTCTTAGTTATGAGCTCTTTCATGACTTCGTAAAGAACTGGGATGACTGAAGGCTTTACCACACTTTTTACACTGATAGGGTTTCTCTCCAGTGTGAGTTCTTTAATGTGTTCGTAATGAACTAGGACAATCAAAGGCTTTCCCACATTCCTCACATTTACAAGGCCCATCTCCAGTGTGCTTTATCATATGTCTTTGAACATTGGAAAGGGAAATGAAGGCTTTCCCACATTCCTTACATTCATAGGGCTTCTCTCCACTATGAGCTCTTTCATGTTTTTGAATGGAACTGAGATAAGTGAAGGCCTTCCCACATTTCTTACATTCATAGGGTTTCTCCCCAGTATGACTTCTTTCATGTCTTTGAAGGGAACAGGGAAAACTGAAGGCTTTACCGCATTTCTTACATTCATGTGGTTTTTTTCGGGTGTGAGTTCTTTCATGATTTTGAAGGGATCTGGGAGTACTGAAGGATTTACCACATTCCTTACATTCATATGGCTTTTCTTCACTATGTGTGCTTTCATGATGTTGCAAGTAATTTGGACAGTCAAAAACCTTCCCACACTCCTTACATTTGTAATGCCCATCAATGAGAGAGAAACATCGACCAGCCGCCTCCTGCACACCCTCACGGGGGATGTACCTGCAACCAACGTACATGCCCTTGACTGGAATCGAACCCGGGACCTTTCAGTCTGCAGACCGACGTTCTACCATTGAGCCAAACCGGTTTCGGCAGAGCTCCTGACTTTTACAGACTTTCTCAATGTGCATGAATTACACTCTGACTGCACCTACACCCTGGATGCAAAACGCCAACCAATATGTCTAGAAACAGGGCCGGGGGGACCACAACTAAAACCTCAGAAGGAGCATCAACCTCTCTCCCAGGTGCACCTGCACCCCCAGCGCTCCAGGGCTGTAGCTTCTCAGTGTAAAAGCTCCTTCCATGGCGGGTGTGGGCAGCGGGGAGGACGACTCCCCAGGAAGAGCCAACTGGGCCTTCAAGCACTTCCCTTTGCAGGTTCTGGGGGTACGTGTGCTTAGTTTGGGTCACGGACCACAGACCTCTGCTCCCCACTGGGATAGCTTTGGGCAACCATTGCCATTTTAAGACACACCCAGTGAACAACCCATAAATAAAGCAAGTATACCTCTGAAAGGTGACAAACCCAAAGAGGGGGCAGTGTTAACAGGACAGATCACCCAGGAAAATTTGCCAAGAGGAACGTCAGGAATGATCCCGGGAGGTCGGGCATAAGAATTTTATACAATGTAGTTCCAAACGATTGTTCGCTACGTCCTTTTCACGTCAAATATCCACAAACAAAAAAATAAATCCAATTAAAAGACCATCCATGGACCATGGAAAAATAAACAGTTAAAATATGGGTCTGTTTGAAACGGAAGACAAATAGTGGACTCTGACGCTTGAATTGGGAAGGGGTGCGTTGGCTTTCGAGAATTGGGGGAGGAATCTGGAAATGTAGGCAGTTACTGCCATCCTTAGGAAGACTGGGGTGGGAGTAGGATTGGGGATTTGAGACCCTGCTTCCTAAACATTTGGAAAACTCAGGGGAAAACGGGAGCCCCCCATCCTGGAGAGAAAGCAGGGACCGAGGACCCCCCAGATCAGCTCCTCTCCCGCACGGGCCCCAGGTAATAAGTTGCGGTTGTTCTCTCACGACCCGTCCCGCGGTCACCGCGCCATCTGGGCGGACGCGGGGCTGCGGGCGCAGAGCTGCCCCGCTGAGCTCCGGGGTCGGGAGGAAATCGCCGAGCGCGGAGACGGGACAGGGCGCCCGGGGCCCGGCTGCTGGTCCGAGGTCCGAGAGGCGGCTCCGGGGACTCTGCACTTGACCTTGGGGAGGCCAGGTCCGCTAACGCCGTTTCCAGCCAGCATCTCGCCCACGGCTCCGCACCCTGGCCGCACGCACTCACCATGCTTAGGTTTCTCGGGTCCCCTGGCCTCCCCCGTTAGAATTTCTGGTAACCGAGCGGGTCCCAACGCGACGGAGCCTGCGGCGCAGCGACCGGGGCCTTGAAGGGCGAGCGACCCCCGAGCTCCCGGAGGGAGGACGTCCGGGCCGGCGGAGGGGCATCGCCCCGCCCACCGCCCCGCCCACCGTCCCGGGCCACCCCTGATTGGCCGGTTCGAAAGGCCGGTTCTTTCGCTGCTGAGTGACAGCCGGACAGCGCTGTGGAGCCTGGGCAGACGGCCCGCGGGAACTCGTCATAGGTGGGACTTTTGCATTGAAATATAATTGCCAGAGCCTGGCGGAGCTGGGATTTTTTTTTTTTTCAAGTGCACACTTAAAAGTCTCCTAACCATATGGAATGTGTCTGGCTCCATTTGATCGCTTTTATTTATTTATTTATTTATTTATTTATTTATTTATTTTTACAGAGAGGAAGGGAGAAGGATAGAGAGCTAGAAACATCAATGAGAGGGAAACATCGATCAGCTCCTCCTGCACACTACTGAGAATGTGCCTGCAACCAAGGTACATGCCCTTGACCAGAATCAAACCTGCGATCCTTCAGTCCGCAGGCCGACGCTCTATCCACTGAGCCAAACCGGTTAGGGCCATCTCTCAGTTCTTCATGGGGAATGCCCACAGACCTCTCTTCCTGCTGTGTGTGGTGACTGAGGCTGCTCCTGCCCGTGGTGGTCCTCCTGCTAAGCTGAGTCCCGGGTGAAACGTGTGCCCTCCTTTCCTCTCTCCAGTGAGGTCACCTGTGGGTCTGTGGCTCTGCCTTAGGCTGCCTGTGTCAGGTGGCCTCCAGGTTCTTCAGAGTCCCAGGCTCGATGGGGCTATTGGTGCAGGGTGGGTGGGCTGCTTGTCTGGGATGGTACTACGTACATGTGAGCACTTCCTCAGGGACTGAGAGAGGCAGTGGGCGGAGCCAGGAATCTGTGCATACTCTATGGAGAGGCTGCCGGGCAGGGAGTGATTCCATCCTTGTCAGAATGAATGTTATGCTAGTATCACTGATTCACCAATCTGGGGGATTATTACTTTGATGAAACCCAGATTTCTAAGTCTCGCTATTGTGGATTAAACGGTGTAACCACAAGTAAGTAATCGAGTCACAAGTGAGAAAACCTAACCACCTACTTGTATTTTCCATGTCAGGAACATTTTCTCTCTTTACCGTAATTAAAAATGTTTTTAAATAGTTTTTAAAATTCTTTTTAAAAATGTGTTTCTTTCTTTCTTCCTTCCTTTCTTTCTTTCTTTCTTTCTTTCTTTCTTTCTTTGTTTGTTTCTTTTTTATCTTGTTAAACCTCAGCCAATGATATTTTTTCCCATTGATTTTCAGAGAGTGGAAGGAAGCTGTGGAGACAGAGAAACATGGATGTGAGAGAGACACATCTACAATCACTGGAGAACAAAACTCATGAGATTTCAGTCCAAGGGCTGATGCTCTTAACCACAAATACAGCTAGGGCTAAATATGTTTTTATTGATGTCATCGAGAAAGGCAGAGGGAGAGGGAGATAGAAATATCAATGATGAGAATCATCCAGGGCTGCCTCCGCCCCCTAATGGGAATCAGTCCGCAACCTGGGCATGCGCCCTGTCTGGGAATCAGACCAAGACCACCACTGAGCCATACCAGGGGGCATGTCAGGAACATGTTTTAAAGTTAACCATTCTGCCCAGCTGGCATGGCTCAGTGGTTGAGCGTTGATATATGAACCAGGCGGTCACAGTTCGAATCCTGATCAGGGCATATGCCAGAATTGTGGGCTCAGTCCTCAGTGTGGGGCGTGCGAGAGGCAGCTGATCAATGACTCTCATCATTGATGTTTCTGTTAGATCCATGCTGAGAGGAGCCAGGCCAAGAGACCGTTGTGAGAGTTTAAGAACCTTTGCTATCTTCTCTCACAGCGGGCTGAGACCATTGTGTGGGTGTCAGCGGGGCAGAATAGGGAGAGCGGGATATTTGTGTCTCTAGTAAGGGTCAGAGTGACCAGTCCGACCAGGTGCAGGTGGGGGCCAGGTATAGGCGGTCCTGGGAACTGGGTGAGGCAGTTTACTGCAAGCTGAAGACTGATATCATGAAACCTACAATGAGGATAACAGGAAAAACGCAGGGAGGGGCAAGAGTCCCAGCAGGGCCCAATGGAACTCATGAATATGCCCAACAGTTTCTATCTCTCCCTCCCCATTCCACTCTGAAATAAATACAAATATATATATATATATATATATATATATATATATATATATATATATATATTTCAGAGCGGAATATATATATATATAAAATATAGAGAAGAAGGGAGAGAGATAGAGAGCTAGAAACATCGACCAGCTGCCTCCTGCACACCCCCCACCGGGGATGTGCCCGCAACCAATGTACATGCCCCTGACCGGAATCGAACCCGGGACCCTTCAGTCCGCAGACCTCTTTGCTCTTTCTGGGAATCTGGCTGTAGTTCTGGAAGGATCCCTCCCCAAGGCATCCCTGGTCCCTGAGCCTGTGCACCTTCTTGGCAAATGCACACGTCAGACTCCAGCTGTCAACAAAGATCAAAATGGAGCCGAAACCGGTTTGGCTCAGTGGATAGAGCGTCGGCCTGTGGACTCAAGGGTCCCAGGTTAGATTCAGGTCAAGAGCACGTACCTTGGTTGCGGACACATCTCCGGTAGGGGGTGTGCAAGAGGCAGCTGATTGATGATTCTCTCTCATCGATGTTTCTAACTCTCTATCCCTCTCTCTTCCTCTCTGTAAGAAATCAATAAAATATATTAAAAAACAAAAAGATCAAAATGGAGCCAGATTCATGAGGTGTCTTTTCAGGGTGTGTGTTTCCAAGGAAGGACCTCTGTTCCCTGGGGACTCTCAGCCCTGCCTCTCAGGGCAAACGTCCTGGACAGGAGCTGTGGCTGCTTTGGGCTCAGGCCTGTGCACCTCGGGCGCTAGGGGGCGCTGTCTGCGAAGTGTGTGCAGCTGAGCTGGGCGCCGGGTGGGCGGAGCTGCTGTGGGGCGGGTGGGGGCTATTTGGGGAGCGGGTGGGTGGTGCTCTTCTCCGCTTCCACACGGAAGTTCCCGGGGGTCGTACATCCCTCGCACTTCCGTCTTTCTCCTGTGATCTGTCCGGGCGGTGGGGCCGCAGGGGACTCGGGCCGGGAACGGACATGGTGAGTGACGGCCGGGCGCGGAGGCGGCAGGAGGGCGGGGAGCCGCCGGGGACCGTCTGTCCGCGGGCAGGTCCGGGCTGCGGACCCCAGGCGCCCGGGCTCCGCGGAGGCTGCAGGCCCCTCGGGCTCGCAGGGGGCCCCGCCGGGACCCGGGTCCAGGGCGTCCCCGCGGCGGGGCCTGGGGCTGCGGAGCGAGTCCGGGCGGCTCCGCGCCCACAGCCCGGGCTCCGCAGCGGGTGCGGGGCCGCGCGGAGGGTCCGTGGGGACAGGGGGCTCGGCCTCCGCGGTCCGTGCACTGGGGGAGCTGTGGTCTGTGGCCTGTCCCTCCTTTCCCCCCAGAGGGACCGTGTTCTCCTGGGTGTGATGTGTGTGGGGCAGGCTCTCCAGTCCCCCCGTCCCCAAGGCCCTGCTCTGCAGCCAATGCCTGCATTCCCAGCCTCTCCCCGGACCCTGAGCCCCATCTTCCCTCCTCTGAGTCACAGTGTTGGAGACCGGGTGTAAGCTGACAGTCCTTGCCCCCAAAGGGACTGATGAGATTCAGTCTTCTGCCCTCAGTGTCCCCTGACTTTTTTTTTTTTTTTTTAATGTTTTATGACATTTTTACAGAGAGGAAGGGAGAGGGACAGAGAGTCAGAAACATAGATGAGAGAGAAATATCCATCAGCTGCCTCCTGCACACCCCCCACTGGGGATGTGCCCCCAACCAAGGTACATGCCCTTGACGGGAATCTTTCAGATGCTCTATCCACTGAGCCAAACTGGTTTCGGCTCCTCTGACTTGTTTTGATGGCACTTTTCTATTGTCAGCAGAATGAGAGCGACCTTCATAGCTCATCAGAAGTCTGTAAGTATTTACCGAGAATTTGGCTTCCTGCTTTATCTCCACGATTGGGAGGAGAGTGCCATTGCGCAGTTAATACGCTGCTGCAGTCTGTGGATCCCGCTTTCCTGTCTTTCTCCCCCCCCACCCGCGCCCCCCTAATTCCCACCTCCCTACCTCAGTCCGGTTCACCTGTCAGGCTGGCCCTGACCTCATAGCATCTTTATCAGCTATTTGTTTTTGTGGTGCTTTTCAAATGCTTAAAAACAAGATTCAACTGCCGGAACCGGTTTGGCTCAGCGGATAGAGCGTTGGCCTGTGGACTGAAGGGTCCCGGGTTCGATTTGGGTCAGGGCGCATGTACCTTGGTTGCTGCCACATCCCCAGTAGGGGACGTGCAGGAAGCAACTGATTGATGTTTCTGACTCTCTCTCTCCCTTCCTCTCTTTATTTATTTTATTTTTATTTATTTTTAAAAAATATATTTTATTGATTTTTTACAGAGAGGAAGAGAGAGGGATAGAGAGTTAGAAACATCGATCAGCTGCATCCTGCACGCCCCCCCCCCCCCCCCCCCATGTGCCCGCAACCAAGGTACACGCCCCTGACCGGAATCTAACCTGGGACCTTTCAGTCCACAGGCCGACATTCTATCCACTGAGCCAAACCGGCTCCCTTCCTCTCTTTAAAAAAAATCAATAATATATATTTGAAGACAAAACGAAACAAAAAACAAGATTCATCTGAACAAATTGAAAATACTAATTGGTTTGATTCCCTTTCAGGCATTGGGCAGCAACCCATCTAGAAAATAGAATCTGAGCGGCTTTTCAAAATGGAAGGCTTTTTACTATTCTAGGCAGAAAGGAAGTGGTTTTGAGAGGTTATTATTGTTCCCCTTTTTAATAGATATTGTAAATTGTGCTGCTATGAACATAGGGGTGCATATATCCTTTCTGATTGGTGTTTCTGTTATCTTAGGATATATTTCTAGAAGTGGGTTACTGGGTCAAATAAAAGTTCCATTTTTAATTTTTTTGCGGAAATGCCATACTGTTCTCCACAGTGGCTGCACCAGTCTGCATTCCCACCAGCAGTGCACGAGGGTTCCTCTTTTTCCGAATCCTCGCCAGCACTTGTCATTTGTTGACTTGTTGATGATAGCCATTCTGACAGGTGTGAGATGGTACCTCATTGCTGTTTTGATTTGCATCTCTCAGATGATTAGTGACTTTGAGCATGTTTTCAAATGTCTCTTGGTCTTATTTATGTCCTCTTTTGAAAGGAGTCTATTTAGGTCCTTTGCCCTTTTTTGACTGCCTTCGTTTTGTTGAGTTGTATGAATTCCCTATAAATTTTGGAGATTAAACATTTATCGGAGATAACATTAGCAAATATGTTCTCTCATGCAGTGGGCTTTCTTTTTGTTTTGTTGGTGGTTTATTTTGCTGTGCAGAAGCTTTTAATTTTGATGTAGTCCCATTTGTTTATTTCCTCCATAGTTTCCATTACCTTAGATACTGTATCAGTAAAGATATTTCTACAACAAATGTCTGTTATTTTCCTGCCTATGTCTTCTAAGATTTTTATGATTTCCCATCTTATGTTTAAGTCCTTTATCCATTTTGAGTTTATTTCTGTGTATGGTGTAAGTTGGTGGCCTAGTTTCATTTTTTTTTTGTTGTTGTTGCATGTATCTATCAAATTTTTCCAACATCATTTATTGAAGAGACTGTCTTGGCTCCATTGTATGCTCTTGCCTCCTTTGTAAAATATTAATTGAGCATATTGGCCTGGGTCAATTTCTGGGTTCTCTGTTCTGTTCTATTGGTCTATATGTTTGTTCTTGTGTCAGTACCAGGCAGTTTTGAGAATAGTGGCTTTGTAATATAGTTTGATATCTGGCATTGTGATCCCTCCATTTTTATTCTTCTTTCTCAAGATTGCTACAGTTATTTGGGGTCTTTTTTTATTCCAGATGAATTTTTGGATAGTTTGTTCTATATCTTTGAAGTTTACCTTTGGTATTTTAACAGGGATTGTATTGAATCAATAGAATGCTTTTTGGTAGGATGAACATTTTAATGAGGTTTATTCTACCTATCCATGAACACTGAATATTCTTTCATTTGTTTATTTCTTCCTCTATCTCTCTTTTTTAGCATCTTATTAATTTCTGAATACAGTTCCTTTACTTAATTAAATTTATTCCTAGATACTGTAATTTTTATGTTGCAATGGTAGATGGGATTTTTTTTTAGGTTTCTTTCTGTGAGTTCATTACTGGTGTATAAAAAGGCCATAGATTTCTGGGTGTTAATTTTTAAAAAAATATATATTGATTTTTTTACAGAAAGGAAGGGAGAGAGTTAGAGAGTTAGAAACATCGATGAGAGAGAGTCATCAATCATCTGCCTCTTGCACACCCCCTACTGGGGATATGCCCGCAACCAAGGTACATGCCCTTGACTGGAATCGAACCTGGGACTCTTCAGTCCCCTCCCCAAGCCGATGCTCTATCCATTGAGCCAAACCGGTTTTGGCTTTGGGTGTTAATTTTGTATCCTGCTACATTGCCAAATTCATTTATTAAGTGTAGTGGTTTTATGATGGAGTCTTTCGGGTTTTCTGAGTATAATATCATGTATTCTGTGAATAATAACAATTTTACTTCTTTTCCAATTTGGATTCCTTTTATTTCTTCTTATTGTCTGATCGCTATGGCTAGCACTTTCAGTACTATGTCAGACAAGAGTGGTGAAAGTGGGCATCTCTGTCTCATTCCTGTTCTTAGGGGAAATGGTTTTAACTTTTGCCCATTGAGTATGATGTTGGCTGTAGGTTTGTCATATAAAGCTTTTATTATGTTAAGGTATGATCCCTCTATTCCCACTTTACTGAGAGTTTTTATCAGGAAAGGTTGATGGATTTTGTCAAATGCCTTTTCCGTATCAATTGATATGATGATGTGATTTTTGTCTTTCAATTTGTAAATGTGATGTATTACGTTTATTGGTTAGCGGATATTGTACTAGCCTTGCGTTCCTGTGATGATTTCCACTTGGTCATGGTGTGTGATCTTTCTAATGCAATGCTGGATCCAATTGAGCGTCAAGTTTTTGGAGAAAATCACTTTTGTATGTTTTATGTTTTCAAACCTATTGGGATGACATTGGCTAGGAAATGTATATGTTTCAAATGTACATTTCTATACTACATCATATGTACCTTGTATTGTGTGTTCCCCACCCAAAGTCTCCTTCCATCACTATTCAATACTCACCTTTACCCTCTTCTACCTCCTCACACTCCCCTTTTCCTCTGGTACCTCATGCTGTTGTCTAAGTCTAAGAGTTTGTTTTGCTTAATTACTCCCAACCCCCTTCTCCTCTGACAGTTATCAGTCTGTTCTCTATATCTATGAGTCCCTGTAGACTTTGTTAATTTCTCTTCTTTACATTCCAAATATAAATGAAGTCATGTTTGTATTTTTTAAAAAATATATTTTATTGATTTTTCACAGAGAGAAAAAGAGAGGGATAGAGAGTTAGAAACATCGATCAGCTGCCTCTTGCACACCCCCTACTGGGGATGTGCCTGCAACCAAGGTACATGCCCTTGACCGGAATCGAACCCGGGACCTTTCAGTCTAGGCCGACGCTCTATCCACTGAGCCAAACCGTTTTCGGCTGTATTTTTTCTTACTGGTTTACTTCAGTTACCTTAATGCTCTTCGTTTTCATCCATGCTGTCACAGAGGGTACGATTTCCTTCATTTTTAAGGCTGGGTAATATTCAGTTGAGTTGTACTATAACTTTTTTATCCACTCACTTACTGATGGGCACTTGAGCTTTCATCATATCTGGGATATTGTAAATACTGCTACAATGAATGTGGGGGTGCATATTTTCTTTTGTATTAGTGTTTTGACTTTTTTTAGAAAATATATATTACCAAAAATGAAACTGCCGGTTTATTGCCGGTGCTGACAAGCAGACCCTGAACGACGGATTTATGGATTACTTTGAGACATTTGCTGTGAAAGAGAGGTTAAGGGACTGCCCTGCTAAAGGAACCAGATAGCCTCGATTGCCTGCCTCGTTGGGCTTTTATTGTACCGTATTTTCCAGCGTATAAGACGACCTGGCGTATAAGATGACCCCCCTAATTTTACAGTTAAAACATAGGTTTAGGCCTATATTCACTGTATAAGACTACCCCTCCACTTCCGAGGCAACACCAATTCTTTTTTTAATAGACCGCTGCTCTGACTCTGGCCAATCTGAGCAGGCTTTTTACTAGAACACAGTGTCATCTTATATGCCGGAAAATACGGTAACTGCAGTTTGAGATAAAGTTTATCTTTTATTTTATTTATTTTTTCATTTTTTTAATTAAATTATTATCTGTGTACATATACCATTGCCCGCCCCCCTTCAATACATGCCCGTCCTCCCCATAGTTTTGTGTCCAATGGTTGTACTTATATGCATGTAAACAAGTCCTTCGGTTGATCTCTTATCATCCCCAGATCTCCCTACTCTCCCTGCTGTAATTTGACAGTCTGCTTGTTGCTTTACTGTCTCTATATCTATCTTTTGGTTCGTCAGTTTATAATGTTCTTTATTATCCATAAATGAGTGATGTTTCTCTTTCATTGATTGGCTTATTTCACTCAGCATGATGTTCTCCAATTCCATCCAGGTTGCTGCAAATGATGAGAATTCCTTCTTTTTTATGGCAGCGTAATATTCCATTGTGTAGATGTACCATAGTTTTTGGATCCAATCATCTGCTGATGGGCACCTAGGCTGTTTCCAAATTCTAGCTATTGTAGATTGTGCTGCTATGAACATAGGGGTGCAAATATCCTTTCTGATTGGTGTTTCTAGTTTCTTGGGATATAATCCTAGGAGTGGGATTACTGGGTCAAATGGAGTTCCATTTTCAGTTTTTTGAGGAAATTCCATACTGTTCTCCACAGTGGTTGCACTAGTCTGCATTCCCACCAGCAGTGCATGAGGGTTCCTTTTTCTCCGCAACCTCGCCAACACTTGTCATTTGTTGATTTGTTGATATTAGCCATTCTGGCAGATGTGAGATGGTACCGCATTGTTGTTTTGATTTGCATCTCTCGGATAATTAGTGACTTTGAGCATGTTTTCATGTGCCTTTTGGCCTTCCTTCTGTCTTCTTTTGAAAATATTCTATTTAGATCCATTGCCCATTTTTTAATTGGGTCATTTATCGTCCTTTTATTTAGTTGTGTAAGCTGTCTGTAGATGTTGGAGATTAAACCTTTATCAGTGATAACATTTGCAAATATGTTTTCCCATACAGTGGGCTTTCTTGTTGTTTTGTAGATGGTTTCTTTTGCTGTAAAAAAGCTTTTTTACAGTTTATCTTTTAAATACAATTAGTAGGCTAAGTAATTTTGGGAGAACACATGTGTTTGTAATGTCCTTTAAGTAAGAACATCCAAATATTAAGTATAAGGATTCCTGTAAACACCTGGTTTCAGTACATGCACAGTCTTGTTTTTGAAAGGTCAAGAAATAATTAGAAGCATTGCCTTTGGCACTCCCCTAAGTCAGAATTCTAATAAGCAGGGCAGGCGGCTTTCTGCACAACTTCTCGTTTTTCAGCATGTCCTCTTTGCTGACTTTACAGCCAAGTCTTGTGTGTTTCCCAACATCTCCACCTTTTTTGTTTGATGAATGTAGAAGACAGAGGGAGGGAGGTGGTGAACTTTCTGCTTCAGAATATTAGGATCCCGGAAGTGCATTTACTGCTCCAGTTCCAATTTTACAGATTATAAAAAAAACAAAAACAAAAAGAGCAATGGTTGGTTATCTAGAATGGGTGGAGTGTGAGTATGCTCCGCTTCATCATGATTTCCCAGGTTATTCTGGGGGGCCACCTGGGTCCAGGGAAGGTGCATTGTTCGAGGCTTCAGATCCGCAGGTCCAAATTCTTCATTTCTGGGCGAGGATTGGTCCCATGCTATGCCATGGCAGGTTTTAATCTGGCGAACTGGAATCCACAGCAGCCCTGGGGGATTGAAACACAAGCATATCCTCTCCCCCATGTTAATAACTCATTGGGTCCCCTCCAGTGTCCACATCTCGCCACAAGACTTGTAGTTTCTGAGATGGAGTTATTGAGGTAAAGTACTGTTCTACAGAGGATTGAAAAGTATTATTCAAATTAAAAAAAATTAAGGGTAAAGAATGCTTTAGATAGCATTACAGCAGGGTCTTTGAGTCCCATATTCCCCTTTTTTGTTTTACCAGCAGATCCTTCAGGGTACCATGGGCACGTTCAATGGTGGCCTGCCCTTTTGGATGTAAGGAATTCCCATGGAATGTTGGATGGACAAAGTTCTGCAAAAGGTGGTGAAGCCAAGGCTGCTATAAGCAGGCCCATTATCAGTTTATCTTGATATAGCTACAATTGGACACAGGTCTTATTGAATTCATGCGAAGAACTGTATTGCTACTTATTAAGTATTGCCAAATACTGTAGGGATGGGTAGGGAGAGAAATAAATAATTTACCAAATTACTTTAAAAATGCCTTTTTTAAAAAAAAATATATTTTATTGATTTTATACAGAGAGGAAGGGAGAGAGATAGAGAGCTAGAAACGTTGATGAGAGAGAAACATTGACCAGGTGCCTCCTGCACACCCCCTACCGGGGATGTGCCCGCAACCAACGTACATGCCCCTGACCGGAATCGAATGTGGGACCCTTCAGTCCGCAGACCGACGCTCTACCACTGAGCCAAACTTATATCTGAAACACAAAAAGTTTAAGAATCAGTAATACTTGCAAATGACATTGAATATTGTCTTTTCTGCATAATACAATATTCTTGAATAACTCAGCTGCAAATGAAAACATAATATAGTTATATTTGACAAAGCTTCCCATTTTCTTTAAGGAGAAAATTTCCTTTATGAGAGAGAAAGCAAATATTTGAGACATTCCAGAGCCAATTGTAGTGTTTTAAAGCCAATTCTAGGTAAAGGAAAAGTTTCTTAAAATTCAAACTTGGGAAGAATTGTCAAATTTCTTTTACCAAAATTTCATATATCAAAATGTATTAGGCCCAAACATAGGCTAACAAACTTCAGTCTCCATGATTAAAAGATGGCTTTTAAGAAATTTTCTGGTTAATACAACATATAACAATTTTAATAATTTTTGTATATTTGTTCTAGTTATGTGAAATACACCATTGGTATCTTGAAAGGAATTGCATTGAATCTATAGATTGCTTTGGATAATACGAACATTTTAATGATATTAGTTTTTCCTCTCCATAAACACCATATATGCTTCCATTTATAGTTTACATTGCAATTATAGTTTATATTTAATTTTATTTTGTGTTAATTTCAGGTGTAGAACATAGTCTTTAGACAAACTACAATTTTCTGCTTGATATTTTTAGTACCCCTAACACCCCTCATGTATTTTGAAATCATGTGCCACTTCAAAATATTGCAGATTTCAATAAGGGTCCTTGTACATGCTAAGTCTTAAATTATTCCTAAATGTCCAGGCACCGGTTACAGTGTTAGAATTCTATTGGAAAGACTTCTTTTGAGTGTGATCTTATGATTTCAATATATGTGTCCATGTGTCCTAAAGATCAGATGGAGTAACCTTCAGGATCATGAGCAGGGGACTTTTGTAGAGGGCTACGTTGACCTGCCTTGCTCATGCCTGAGCTCTTAACTTCCTATCTCCATGAAATGAGAGAGGCAAAAGGTCCAACTGAGTTACTAACAAATAATATAAAAACAAATGATTATTCATACTTTTTCACAAGAATATTTTCCTTCATTCAGGTGTATCTGAATACTTCTAATAATCTGGAGTACTTCAGGACAATATGGTCAAGTACCTTTTGTTCCAAGTTGAGTTTTCACACACCTCCTGGTCTCTTCTGTTTGATGATAAGTATAGAAGAGAAAGCTAGCTACAAGGCCCTTATTGTATTCATAGTCATTAAAGCTTTATGGAGATATGACAGTATGCTTCATGGATTGCTGCATCAAATGGTGATTATAGTGGAGATGAGTTTTTTTCCTCAAGGAATTGATGGGCTTAAAATAGAAGTATTTTAATGTATTAGTATAGAAGTTGTTCAAGGCGCTCTTTAACCTGACATTAGAGAGCAATGAAGATGAAGTGATCACAGTAAAATCATATCAATAAATTCCATGTGTGCCCTAGCTGGTTTGACTCAGTGGATAGTGTTGACCTGCGGACTGAAGGGTCCCAGGTTCAAATCCAGTCAAGGACACATGCCAGGTGTGAGCTTGATCCCCAGTGGGAATGTGCAGGAGGCAACGGATCAGTGCTTCTCATTATTGATGTTTCTATCTCTCTCTTCCTCTCCCTTTCTCTCTGAAATCAATAAAAATATATTTAAAATAAACAAACAAATAAATAAATTCCATGTGTTCTTCTGAAAGTGATTGTGGCAAATTCATAATAGTCTTAAGATCATGCCATAGACTGAATGTTGGGGACCACATGTCCTGTGTGAACTTCCTATGAATTATGTATGTATAGATCCTCAGTGCTGTCTGTCTGACCCATTCTCCTATATGCATATGTGGGATGTTGTAGGACTCCGTGGCCTTTGAGGATGTTAATGTGGAGTTCACCAAGAAGGAGTGGGCATTCCTGGATCCGACCCAGAAGAAACTCTACACGGATGTGATGCTGGAAGCCTTCTGGAACCTGGCGTCAGTAGGTAGGTATCACAAATTCTTTTGTTAAAATACATTTTTATTCATTTTAGAGAGGAGGGAGAGAGGGAGAGGGAGAGAAAGAGAGAAAAATCAATGATGGGAGAAGAGTCTCTAATTGGCTACCTCCTGAGCCTCATATTGCAATAGATCAGAGAAAAGCTAAGCAACGCTTTAGAGAAAAGGAGTGACACTGTGTATTTACGCCGGCAGACTCGGGATAACTTGTCAAGTCTGAGTAAAGAAACACGTAGCGGGTTTCTCTTTTATATCTTTCTGGGGTCTTTGTTCTCCAAATATGGATTATGCTTCTGGTCTTTTTCGCAGACTTTGCAAGAAGGCCCCTGGGTGTTGGGGGTCTCCAGGCCATATCTGATGGTTTGTCCTGGCCCCAGTGTTAGTAACCCTCCCTCTGGGGCCGTGCACTGTTCAGTTTTATGGCCTCTGTAATAGGTTCTGCAAATCCAGTTTCTGTGAAAGAGGTAGTGACTTAATTATAGATTATCAAGAATGTACACTGAGCTGAAACTGGTTTGGCTCAGTGGATAGAGCGTCGGCCTGCAGACTGAAAGGTCCCAGGTTCGATTCCGGTTAAGGACATGCGGGCACATCCCCAGTAAGGGGTGTGCAGGAGGCAGCTGATTGATGTTTCTCTCTCATTGATGTTTCTAGCTTTCTATCCCTTTCTTTTCCTCTCTGTAAAAAGTCAATAAAAATTTTAAAAAAAGAATGTACACTGAGCTTGCTGGCATGGATTCAGATTGCTAGTCCTCCCCACCCTCCTCCAATTATCAGGGTTACATCGGAATTAGCCTTTTAACCTCCTCACTTCACACTCTAAGGATCTAGCCTGCAAACTGGTCCTACTGGGAATTGACCTGTGACCTCCTGGTTCATTGGTTGACCATCAACCACAGAGCTACTCTGGCCTGCAACAGTTTACTTATTTAGTCATTTGGAAAACTATTAGAATTGCTTGCTCATCAATGCTGTTTCAAAACCTGAAATACAGAAAGGGAGTACAATGGTAATTAAACTAGGAATGATCACAGCTCATTGTGTCCCTAAAATCTAACCATTTTTAATATTTAATAATGTTCTTTCTAGTGTGTATTTTAGAAGAAAAATGTGAAGACCATGATAGTGAAGATCAGTATGAAAATCAGGGGATGAATCATAGGTGAGTCACATTAACACGAGAAAGCATTAAGAGCATCATTGTTGTTGTTTTTAAATGTTTTTATATACTTATTTTATTTATTTATTTAATATTTTAAAATTTATTTCAGATAGGTAGGGAGAGGGTGAAAGAGAAACAAACATCAGCGATGAGACAGAATTATTGACGCCTGCCTCCTGCATGCCCCTCACTTGGAATCAAGCCCAGAACCTGGGCATATGCCCTGACTGGGAATCGAACTGTGACCTTCTTGTTCAGAGGTTGGCACTCAACCACTGAGCCACACTGGAGGTGCTAAAATATATTTTCATTAATTTTAGATTGTGGAGGTGAGATAGAAACATCAATTAGCTGCCTCCTGCATGCTCTGTTCTGGAGTTAATAAGTCTATAGTCAGGCCATGTTCCCTTTCAGGGAATTGAACCATCAATCTCTGGTGCATGGGTCCATGCTGAACCAGTGAGCCACATAGGCCTGGTCCACAAAACAATCTTAAAGACAGGTAATCCAATTGCATCAGCCCAGTTTTAAATATATTGGTTCTTAGAATTATCTCTAAATGTTTTTTTTCTGAAATATGACCTAATGTTTAATGTATATAAAAATAATTACTCTTGGAAACAATATACAGAAGTACCATTAATGAGTATAAGTGTTTTCATAATATCTATGATCCAGACTATTTCAGAGATTTTAGGATATCCACTTTCAAAAATCAGAATGTACAGAAACACCACACTTTTCTTGACAACAGTAAAAATATCATTGTCATATTATTATTAAATATTAAATAACTAACAGAGTATTAATAATATGCTTCTGATTTTTACAGCAATCATACAGTAGAGAGACTTTGTACAAGGAAGGATGGTAGTAAATCCAGAGAACACTTCAGCCAGATTCCAAATCATAATGAAAAGAAGGAAACTCCTACTGAAAAAAAGCAATCGAAGTCCAGATTGTGTAGGCAAATCTTCATGCATTATTTATCCTTGAATAGCCACCTGAGTTCTCACATTGGACCCAAGCTATACCTGTGTCAGGAATATGAAGAAAACCCTTATAAGTGGACGGAACCTGAGAAAGCTTTCAAGCACCATCAGCATATTCGAAGACATGAAGGCAGCCCCAGTGGGAAAGCTTTTCACTACTCAACTTCCCTTAGAAATCATGAAAGGACACATATTGCTGGGAAACTATATGGGTGTGGAAAAGGCTTTGGTCATCTCGTTTACTCTAAAGTTCACAAAAATACTGATAGTGGAGAGGAACCATATCAAAGTAAGCAATGTAGCAATGCTTTCAGGTCTCCCAAGTACTCTGGAGAAAATGAAAGAAGACACACTGGAGAAAAGCCCTACCAATATCAGAAATCTGGAAAAGCTTTCAGTTCCACTTCTTTTACAAATCATAAAACTACACATACTGGCAAGAAACCTTATAAATGTAAGCAATGTGGCAAAGTCTTCAATTTGCGCAGCTCTCTTAGAAAACATAAAATAAGTCATTTCGAAAAGCAGCCTCATGAATGTAAGGAATGTGGTGAAACATTTCCTTATCCCTCTTTACTTAGAAGTCATAAAATAATTCATACTGGTGGAAAACCCTATGAATGTAAGCAATGTGGTAAGTATTTATCTAGTCCAGCTTCCCTCCGACGTCATGAAAGAATTCATACTGAGGAAAAGCCATATAAATGTGAGCAGTGTAGTAGAGCTTTCTATGATCAGGATGTCCTGCAACGTCATAAAAGCATTCATACTGGGCAAAAACTATATAAATGTGAGCATTGTGGTAAAGTTTTATCTAATCAAACTTCCCTCCGACGTCATGAAAGAATTCATACCCGGGAAAAGCCATATAAATGTGAGCGGTGTGGCAGAGCTTTCTATGATCAGGATGTCCTGCAACGTCATAAAAGCATTCATACTAGACAAAAACCCTATAAATGTCAGCATTGTGATAAAGTTTTATATAATCGAATTTCCCTCCATTGTCATGAAAGCACTCATACTGGGGAAAAACCATATAAATGTGAGTATTGTGGCAGAGCTTTCTATGATCAGGATGTCCTGCAACGTCATAAAAGCATTCATACTGGGCAAAAACTCTATAAATGTGAGCATTGTGGTAAAGTTTTATCTAATCAAACTTCCCTCCGACGTCATGAAAGCATTCATACTGGGGAAAAACCCTATAAATGTCAGCAGTGTGACAAAGCTTTCTGTGATCGAGGTGCCCTCAATCGTCACGAAAGAACTCATACTGGGTTAAGACCCTATGAATGTAAGCATTGTGGTAAAGGTTTTGATTTTCCATTTTCTCTCCAAGATCATGAAATGATTCATAGTGGGGTAAAACCCTATGACTGTAAGCATTGTGGAAAAGCCTTCAGTTATCTACAGTCCTGTCGAAGGCATGAAAGAACACATATGAAAGAAGACCCTGGAAATAGTGGGGTAAAACCCTATGTATGCATTCAGTGTGATAAGGTTTTCAGTCTTTCCGGTTATCTTAAAATTCATGAAAGAATTCATACTGGGGAAAAACCCTATGAATGTAACCATTGTGGTAAAGCTTTCTCTGATCCAAGTTCCTTCAAACGTCATAAAAGAATTCATAATAAGGAAAAACCCTGTTAATGTAAGCAATAGGGGAAATTTTTTATTCATCCCAGATCCCTTCGAATTCACAGAAACCTTCATAGTGTAGACAAATCATAATGAAAGAACTCATACTAAAAATAAGCTCTATCGTTGTAAAGATTGTAGAAAAGCCTTGGAGTATTCTAGTACTTTTTTTTATCCTCACCTGAGGATATTTTTCCATTGAGAGAGTGGAAGTCAGAAAGACAGCAATATCGATGTAAGAGAAACACATCAATTGGTTGCCTCTTGTACACGCCCAGACATTAACCTGTTAACTGAGCGGGACCTATAAATACGTCAAACGTAAACAATATCAGGAATGGGTAGGATGTATGAATACGTCCTGGAAATACATGTTGTGCCCTGAGATGGACGGTATATATTTTTTGTAATCTTTATAATTGTTTGTAAAATTTATAATTTTTTAATTTGATGTTTCCACTTTTTTGTTGGTATATATTATAGAGGATAAAATAAACTTTAAAGACAATTTGATTGTCTGAGCAAGTTGCCTGCTTTGGTGTTTTGTGGATATCAATGCTACCATTCAGTAAAAAGCTAAAAATGATCTTCCATGTCATAGGCCTAGACACTTTTTTTTATGTAGAGGAAGGAAGAAGGATAGAGAGTTGGAAACATGCAAAAAAATGTATTCCTACTTATTATTTTTTCTTTAAAAAATATATTTTATTGATTTTTTAGAGAGAGAGCGAGAGAGCTAGAAACATCAGTGGGAGAGAAACATCGATCAGCTGCCTCCTGCTCACCCTCCACTGGGGATGTGCCCTCAACCAAGGTACATGCCCTTGACCGGAATCAAACCTGGGACCTTTCAGTCTGTATGCTGACGCTCTATCCACTGAGCCAAACCGGTTTCGGCAGGCTGAGTTTCTTTTCAAGAGCCCAATGGTTGGCAAACGAGCTCGTGAGCTCAGCCTAACTCGATTCCAGTAATTATAGGCTGTTGTTCCTTGTGATTAAGCCCTCATCCTTACTCCTCTACAGTATATTGTATAAGGAAATACAATTGTCCCTCTACCCTCCTAGGTTCTGAGTTGAGGAATTCCTGTAATAAAAAACATACTTAGCCTGAGCCAACTCTGCTGAGTGGAGAGAGGGTCAGCCTACAGACTGAAGGGTCTCAGGTTCGATTCTGGTCAAGGGCACCTGCCCAGGTTGTAGGGATGGTCCCCATTAGGGGAACTGCAGGAGGCAGCAGATCAATGATTCTGTCACCATTGGTGTCTCTATTTCTCCCTTCTCTGAAATCAGTAAAAAACATGTAAATCAAAAACTATTCCAGTGTTAGAAACCAAAATCTTGGATAATATTTGGAAATTACTTGAGAGCATTGGTAGAGGGGTAAAAGACAAATGGCTTCTTGACAGGGGAGGAGACAAAGAAATAGATTCTTTACTTCTCTTTGTCCAGAAAACTCTTTCAGTGTGGTAATAATTGGTGTGTGTGTGTTTTTTGGAATATGATGTCACAGGTGAAGTAATCAGGTTTCTGTATTTTATTATAGAGTCATTGTATCTAGTTTCTCTACCATATTATAGATGAAGAAAATGATCCTCACTTGAAGTGGTAATAGCTATCGTGTAATTTGTTCTTTCCAAGTTCCAGGCACTGTTTTTAAAAAGTTGGCAGATAGTGTGGCTCAGTGGTTGAACGTCGACCTACATACCAGTAGGTCAGGTTAGACTCCTCAGGGCATATGCCCTGTTTGGGGTCTTGATCTCAGGAGGCAGCCGATCAGTGATTCTCTCCTATCATTGATATTTCTATCTCTCCCTCTCCCTTCCTATTTGAAATCTACAAAAATACATTTAAAAGATATAAGACAGCCCTAGCCAGTTTGGCTCAAAGATTAGAGTGTCAGCCTACAGACCAAAGGGTCCTGGATTTGATTCCAGTCAAGGGCAGGTACCTTGGTTGCTGGCTCTTCCCTAGCTGGGGCATGGTCAGGGCTCATGCAGGAGGCAACCAATAGATATCTTTCTCTCATATCGATGTTCTCTTTCTTTCCCTCTCTCTTCCTATCTCTAAAAAATCAATGGAAAAAACAAGAAATAGGTTACTTTGGTATTATTTAAAAAAAAAAAAAATATATATATATATATATATATATATATATATATATATATATATATATATTGGGTCGGCAGCTAAGTAATTGCGGGTTTCACACACATATGGGTTCAGCAGCCTGGATACGTGGGTTCTGGCTAGGAAAGAACTCAGAGCAAGACCCAAAGGGTAAGAGAACGTTTACTGGGTAAATTACAGAGGTGTGAGAGGTAATTTTTAGAAGAAGTGGGCTTAGGAAAGGAGTTAAGGAGGTAACATAAAGCCCCTTGGAACTTGGGTGAGCAAGCTAAAGGTAACCTGCCTGGAGGGGGTGGGGGGAAAGGAGATGGAGAGGAAAGGGAAGGTACAGGTGTGCTCCAAGGAGGGAGAGCGCACTGGGTCCTCCTTCCTAAAGGTTTTAGGGTGGAGATTACAGGGCTATTTCGCAGGGGACGAGCTGATGGAATATTCTGTAGCTTTCCAGGTGTGTCTATTGAGGGATGTGGTCTCTACTGATGGATTTGCTGGCACAGTGGTCAGCAAACTCATTAGTCAACAGAGCCAAACATTTCTTTTGAGAGCCAAATTTTTTATTTATTTATTTTAAAAAAATATATTTTATTGATTTTTTAGAGAGGAAGGAAGAGGGATAGAGAGCTAGAAACGTCAATGAGAGAGAAACATCTACCAGCTGCCTCTTGTACACCCTTTACCGGGGATGTGCCCGCAGCCAAGGTACATGCCCTTGACCGTAATCAAACCTGGGACCTTTCAGTCCGCAGGCCGACGGAGAGCCAAATTTTTTAAACTTAAACTTCTTCTAACGCCCCTTCAAAATATCCTCGCCCAGGCCATGGTATTTTGTGGAAGAGCCACATTCAAGGGGCCAAAGAGCTGCATGTGGCTCATGAGCCACAGTTTGCCGACCACAGACCTGGCACCAGGGCAGGGGTCATTGTTCAGTGCAGCTGGTCCTGATGTCAGCCCTGGCATCTTGTTGCTTATTTGGGCCAGGAGCCAAAATGCAATGAGGCATAGATGTTATCTCTAGGTCAGGGGGTCCAAACCACAGGACCAGTGATCTGCTAGAGGGGGAAAAGTCACCCTGGGGACTAGGCAATGGGCTGGACACCTGGCCTTCCACCCTGGTGACCTCTGTACCTGGCCCATCTCCCTGCTCTGCGTGGGTGTGTACATCTGCCCACAAGATAACCACAAGTAAGGGGTGGCTCATGACCTCCAGTGGGAACACATCTTTTCATGTGAAAAACATTTGCAAAAGGTAACCATTCTGAATACGCAGAAGTCACTTTTACCGCTGGACATGATAGCCTGGTTTCAATGCTCTTTCTGGGAATCTGGCTGTAGTTCTGGAAGGATCCCACCCTAAGGCATCCTTGGTCCCTGAGCCTGTACACCTTTTTGGCAAATGCACACGTCAGACTCCAGCTGTCAACAAAGATCAAAATGGAGCCAGATTCATGAGGTGCCTTTTCAGGGTGTGTGTTTGCAAGGAAGGACCTCTGTTCCCTGGGACTCTCAGCCCTGCCTCTCAGGGCAAACGTCCTGGACAGGAGCTGTGGCTGCTTTGGGCTCAGGCCTGTGACCTCGGGCGCTAGGGGGCGCTGTCTGCAAAGTGTGTGCAGCTGAGCTGGGCGCCAGGTGGGTGGGGCTACGCTCTGTTACTACACGGAAGTTCATTCAGCTCGAATACCCTTCGAATTTCTTTCCTCGGTCCGCGTTCTGTCTGGGCGGTGGATCCGCAGGGGACTCGGGCCGGGAACGGACATGGTGAGTGACGGCCGGGCGCGGAGGCGGCAGAGGGCGGGGAGCCGCCGGGGACCGTCTGTCCGCGGGCAGGTCCGGGCTGCGGACCCCAGGCGCCCGGGCTCCGCGGAGGCTGCAGGCCCCTCGGGCTCGCAGGGGGCCCCGCCGGGACCCGGGTCCAGGGCGTCCCCGCGGCGGGGCCTGGGGCTGCGGAGCGAGTCCGGGCGGCTCCGCGCCCACAGCCCGGGCTCCGCAGCGGGTGCCGGGCCGCGCGGAGGGTCCGTGGGGACAGGGGGCTCGGCCTCCGCGGTCCGTGCACGGGGGGAGCTGTGGTCTGTGGCCTGTCCCTCCTTTCCCCCCAGAGGGACCGTGTTCTCCTGGGTGTGATGTGTGTGGGGCAGGCTCTCCAGTCCCCCCGTCCCCCAGGCCCTGCTCTGCAGCCAATGCCTGCATTCCCAGCCTCTCCCCGGACCCTGAACCCCATCTTCCCTCCTGAGTCACAGCATCGTTATCAGCAGTTTGTTTTGTGGTGATTTTCAAACGGTTAAAAACAAGATTCAGCTGAGTAAGTGGAAGGTTAACTGGCTTGATTCCTATTCACGTATTGGGCTGCTTCCCATCTGGTAAATAGAATCTGAGGAGCTGTTCAAATGGAAGGCGTTTACTATTAAATGCAGAAAGGAAGTGGGAGAGGCGGAACTGCAGTTACACACAGGCAAGCACCCCTGAACCTTGAGGCAGTTTTGTTGTTTTCAGTTCTTGCAGGGTGTAGCCTGCTACACACCTAGGCCACATGGGGTAGCCTGTGGATCCCAGGCAGCAAACCTGTACAACGTGCCAGTGTACTGAGCACTGTAGGCAGTTGTAACGCAGTGGTGGTGAGCATTTATGAGAAGGCGCAGTAAAAATGTGGTGGCAAGACAGAAAATGGTCCATCCGTGTGGGCACTGACCCTGAATGGACTACAGGACTGGAGGCTGCTCTGCAGGAGTCAGTGGTTGGTGAGTGAATGTGAAGGCCTAGGACGCTCCTGTGCACAGACTGTAGACTGTATCACACTGCGCACTGAGGCCAGGAAATGTACAAAACACAGATCCATCAAGCCCAGGAGGCAATGATGTGATCAAAAGGCTCAGTCAGCACAAGGCCTCTGAGGCTGTGCCCGCATAAACCAGCACACTGCTTCACAGCAGAGTTTTCTTTCACTCAGTAGAAAGCTTACATGGATACAGAGGACAGTAGAGCAAATCCATGAACCAGCTCACCATCATCAGGTTTCTGTGTAGTGACCGTAACTGTATGTCCTGGGTTTTCACAGGACTGGCTGCACAGGCAGCTTGCTTACACCAGCGTCATCATAAACATCTGAGCAATGCATCTCCCTGTGACATTGTGATGGATATGACGTCACTAGGTGATTGCAGTTTTTCAAATCCACTAATCTTTTTTTAAGTTACAGTTGACTTACTTTATATTAGTTTCAGGTGCACAGCATAATGATTTGGTATGTGTATGTATTGTGAAGTGACCATCACAATGAGTCTAGTTAGCGTCTGTCATCGTATAGACTTACAGAATATTTTTTTTCTTGAAAATAGAGCTTTTAAGATTTACTCTTAGCAACTTATAACTGGAAGTTTGTACTTTTTGGCACCTTTCATCCATTTGACCCCCACCTCACCCCGTACACCACTCCTGCAACCTCTAGCAACCATCAATCTGTGCTGTGTATCAATGGAGGTCTTTTTTTTTTTTTTTTTTTTTTTTTTTTTTTTTTTTTAAAGGTTCCACAGATAAGTGAGAACACATGGCATTTCTCTTTTTCTGGCTTTTTTTCCCACAAAGCATCCTGCCCTCAAGGTCCAGGAATGTGTTGTTACAAGTGGCAGAATTTCTTTTTCTAATGGCTGAATAATACAATAATATTCCTGTGTGTGTGCACCATTTCCTTTCCTTTCTATTGTTTAAAGTACTACATATATCTCTTTTCCCCCTAATGACACCCACCCGCACCCCCACAGTCCTCAGGAGAAGCCCCAGTGTCCATGTCCATTGGTTATGCTAATATGCATGCATACAAGTCCTTGGGTTGACCTCTCATCCTTCTCCCCGCCCCTCCCTTCTTTCTGAGGTTGGACTGTCTGTGCAGTGTTTCTTAGCTTCTGGATCTATTTTTGTTCATCAGTTTATGTTCATTATATCTCACATATGAGTGTGATCATGTGATGTTTATCTTTCTCTGACTGGCTTATTTCACTTAGACTAATGCTCTCCAGGTCCATCCATGCTGTTGCAAATGGTAAAAGATATATATATATATATGAGGCCTGGTGCACAAAATTCAGTTATAGAAGGTAAACAGCCCAGCCTGCACCCTCTCCAATCTGGGATCCCTCTCACAATCCAGGACTGCTGGCTCCCAACTGCTTGCCTGCCTGCCTTCCTTCCTAATTGCCCTTAACCACTTCTGCCTGCCAGCCTAATCACCCCTAACCACTCCCCTGCCAGCCTGATTGATGTCTAACTTCTCCCCTGCCAGTCTGTTTGCCCCTAATTGCTGTCTCCTGCAGGCCTGGTCCCCCTGTCCCCTGCAGGTCTGGTCACCCCCCAATTTTCCTCCCCTGCTGGCCTGGTGACCCCTAACTGCTTTCCCCTGCAGGCCTGGTTCTCCCCAACTGTTCTCCACTGCAGGCCTTGGTGTCCGTCCCCCCTGCCCCCCCCCATATGCCCTTTCCTGCATGCCCGGTCACTCCCAACTTCCCTCATCTGCCAGCCTGGTCCCTCACAACTGCCCTCCCCTGCTGGCCATCTTGTGGTGGCCAACTTGTATCCACATGAGGACAGGATCTTTGACCACATGGGGGCAGCCATCTTGTGTGTGGGAGTGATGGTCAATCTGCATATTACTCTTTTAATAGATAGGATAGAGGCCTGGTGCATGGGGGGGGGGGGGCACGGCTGGTTTGCCCTGAAGGATGTCCCAGATCAGGGTGGGGGTTCCCTTGGGGCGTGGGATGGCTTGAGTGAGGGGCCTGTGGTGGTTTTCAGGCCAGCCATGCCTGTCGGTGACCCAAGCAGAGGCCCTGGTATCTGTGGTTTATGTATCTTCTGTAATTGAAATTTTGTAGCCTGGAACAGAGCCAAGCCTCCTGCTCACTCTGTGGCTGGCAGCCATTTCTGTTGGAATTTATGTATCTTTTAAAAAATATATATATTTTATTGATTTTTTACAGAGAGGAAGAGAGAGGGATAGAGAGTTAGAAACATTGATGAGAGAGAATCATCAATCAGCTGCCTTTTGCACACCCCCTACTGGGGATGTGCCCACAACCAAGGTATATGCCCTTGACCAGAATCGAACCTGGGACTTTTCAGTCCTCAGTCCGATGCTCTATCCACTGAGCCAAACCAGTTTCTGCTCCTTTGCCTTTTTTGTTTGGATCGTTTATCTTCCTTTGGTTAAGTTGCATGAGTACCCTGTAAATGTTAGGGATTAAACCCTTATCGGTGATAATATTGGCAAATATGTTCTCCCATGCAGTAGGCTTTCTTGTGGTTTCGTTTGCTGTGCAAAAGCTTTTTATTTTGATGCAGTCCCATTTGTTTATTTTCTCTTTTATTTTCCATGCCCTAGGAGTGGTATTGGTGAAGAAATTGCTTCAGCATATGACTAAGATGTTGCTGTCTGTGGATTCCTCTAGTATTTTTATAGTTTTCTATCTTATGTTTAAGCCCGTTATCCATTTTGAGTTTATTTTTGTCTATGGTAAAAGTTGGTGGTCTTGTTTGATTTTTTTTTGCATGTATCTGTCCAATTTTACCAACACCATTTATTGAAGAGACTGTTTTGACTCCTTTGTCATGCCTCCTTTGTCAAATATTAATTGAGCATAGTGGTTTGGGTTGATTTCTGAGTTCTCTATTCTATCCCATTGATCTACATGTCTGTTTTTGTGCCACTACAAGGCTGTTTTATGAACAGTGGCTTTGTAATACAGCTTGAAATCTCGTATTGAGATCCCACCTAATTTTTTCTTCTTTCTCAGGATTGCTGAAGCTATTTAGGGTCTTTTTTTTTTATTCCATATGAATTTTTGGAAAGTTCATTCTAGGTCTGTGAAGTATGCCATTAGTATTTTAATGGGGAGTGCATTGAATCTATAGATTGCTTTGGGTAGTATGGACATTTTAATGATATTGATTCTACCAATCCATGAACATTGTATGTTCTTTCATCTGTTTGTCTTCCTCTGTCTCTTTTTTTCAGTATCCTGTAGTTTTCTGCGTATAGGTCTTTTATCTCCTTAGTTAAGTTTATTCTTGGGTATCTTCATATTTTTGGTGAGATGGTAAATGGGTTTGCTTTTTTAGTCTCTCTTTCTATAAGTTTACTATTGGTGAATAGAAATGCCATAGATTTCTTGGAGTTAATTTTGTGTCCTGATACATTGCCAAATTCATTTACTAAGTTGAATAATTTTTTGATAGAATCTTTAGGGTTTTCTATGTACAGTATTATGTCATCTGCCAATAAGGACCGCTTTACTTCTTTTCCAATTTGGAAGCCTTTTATTTCTTTTTCTTATCTAATTGCAATGGCTAGCACTTCCATTACTATATTGAACAGGAGTGGTGAGACTGGGCATCCTGTCTTGTTCCTGTTCTTACGAAAAATGGTTTTAGTTTTTGCCCATTGAGAATGATGTTGGCTGTGGGTTTGTCATATATGGCTTTTATGTTGAGGTATGATCCTTCTATTCCCACTTTGCTGAGAGTTTTATCAAGAAAGTGTGTTGGATTTTGTCAAATGTTTTTCTGCATCAATTGATATTACTGTGATTTTTTTTTAATCTCTCAATTTGTGTATGTGAAATATCACTTTTATTGATTTTCGGATATTGTGGCATCCTTGCATCCCCGAGATAAATCCTACTTGGTCATGGTGTATGAACTTTCTGATGAACTGCTGGATCCAACTTGCTAGAATTTTATTGAGGATTTTGGCATCTGTGTTCATGAGAGATATTGAGTTCTTCTTTGGTTGAAGAAGAACTCCCCTGTGAAGCCGTCCAAACCTGGGCTTTTGTTAGCTGGGAGTTTTTTAATTACTACCGTGTTTCCCCGAAAATAAGACATCCTCCGAAAATAAGACCTAGCACATGGAAAGATAAGACATCCTCTGAAAATAAGGCCTAGCACAACTTTGGGAGAAAAAATTAATATAAGACACTGTCTTATTTTTGGGGAAACAGGGTACTTCTATTTTATCAGTTGTTATTGGCCTATTCAGGTTTTCTGATTCCTTCTGATTCAGTTTTAGGAGATTGTATTTTTTTAGGAATTTCTCCATTTCATCAACATTGTCCAGCTTGTTGTCATATGGTTGTTCATATATTTTCTTTGTATTTCTATGATGTTGTTGGTTACTTCTCCAGAGTTACTAACAAAGAATATAAAAACAATTGATCATTCATACTCCTCCACAAGAATATTTTCATTCATTAAGGGATATCTGACTACTTTTAATAATCTGGAGTACTTTAGGACAATATGGCCAAGTACATTTTGTTTTAATTGAAATTTTCACACACCACCTGGCCTCTCCTGTTTGGTGATGAAAATAGAAGAGAAAGCTACCAGGCCTTAATTATATTTACAGTCACTAAAACTTTATGCACACATGACAATATGTTTCATGGACAGCTGCATCAAATGGTGGTTATAAGGGGGATGAGTTTTCTCACAAGGAATCAATGGGCTTAACATAGAAGTATTTTAATGTATTAATATAGAAGTTGTTCAAGGTGCTCTTTACCCTGACATTTGAGAGTAATGAAGACTTAAAGTTATCACAGTAAAATCATATCAAATCCCATGTGTTCTTGAGGAAGTGAGTTTGGCAATTTAATAATAGTCTTACTATAATCAAGTCATAGACTGACTGTTGGGGACCATGTGTCCTATGTGAACTTTTTATGAGTTATTAACGCACTCAGGTCCCCAGAGCTGTCTATCTCACCTATTCTCCCATATGCATATGTGGGGTGTTTTAGGACTCAGTGGCCTTTGAGGATGTTAATGTGGAGTTCACCACAGAGGAGTGGGCTTTTCTGGATCTGACCCAGAAGAAATTCTACACAGATGTGATGTTGGAAACCTTCTGGAACCTGGCATCAGTAGGTAGGTATCACAAATTTTTAAAAATATATATTTTTATAGCTGAAACCGGTTTGGCTCAGTGGTAGAGTGTCGGTCTGCGGACTGAAAGGTCCCAGGTTTGATTCCGGTCAAGGGCATGTACCTGGGTTGCGGGCACATCCCCAGTAGGGGGTGTGCAAGAGGCAGCTGGTCCATGTTTCTCTCTCATTGATGTTTCTAGCTCTCTATTTCTCTCCCTTCCTCTCTGTAAAAAATCAATAAAATATATTTTAAAAAATTAAAAAATAAAAAATAAATAAAAATATATTTTTATTGATTTAGCGAAGAAGGAGAGCAAGAGAATGAGAGAAAAACCAATGATGAGAGAGAATCATTGGGGATCTAGCCTGCAAACCGGTTCTACTGGAAATTGACCTGTGACCTCCTGATTCATACTGGTTCATAGGTTGATGGTAAAACGCAGAACAGTTCTTGCCTGCAATTACTTGTTACTTAGGCAATTAGAAAACTAGTGTTGCTTGCTCATTAATGCTGTTTCAAGAACTGGAATATGGAAAGGGAGTACATTGTTAATTAAACCAGTAATGATCATAGCTCATTTTGTACCTAAAATCTGACTATTTTTTATATTCTTTAATAGTTTATAATGTTTTGGTTTTTTTTTAGCATGTATTTTAGAAGACCAATATGACAACCATGACAGTGAAGATCAACATGAAAATTATTGGATGAATCTTAGGTGAGTCTCATTGACATGACAAAGCATTAAGAGCATTTTTGTGTAGGTGTGTTTTTTTTTTTTAAATAGGTTTATATTATATATATGTTATTTATTTATTTAATATTTTAAAATTTTATTTCAAAGAGGTAGAAAGAAGGAGAAAGAGAAATATCAATGATGAGAGAGAATTATTGATGGCTGCCTCTTACATGCCCCAAATTTGAAATCATGTCCAGAACTTGGCAATGTGCCCTGACCAGAAATTGAATATGACTACCTGGTTCAGAGGTCAGTACTGAGTTTCGCTGGTAGTGCAAAAATATGTTTTTCTTGACTTTCATATGTGGAAGTGAGAGAGAGAGATAGAAAAATCAATAGACTGCTTCCTGCATGTCCTGTACTGGATTTAATAAGTCTGTAGTCTGGCCATGTTCCCTTTCAGAGAATTGAACTGGTTAGCCCCTAGTGTGTGGATTTATCCCGAACCACTGAGCCATATCGGCCCAGTCCACAAAAGAATCTTAAAAACAGATAATCCAATTATATCAGCCCAATTTTAAATATAGTTGTTCTTAGAATTATCTCATTAAAAATTTCCCCCCCAAATATGACCTAGATGTTTAATGTATAAAAAATAATTCCACTTGGAAACAATATAAGAAGTACCATTAATGAATATAAGCGTTTTCATAATACGTATGATTCAGCCTATATCAGAACTTTTACGATATCCACTTTTAAAAATGGAATGTCCTGAAACCCCACCCTTTCTTTGGAAATGGTAAAAATGTCATTGTCATAATATTAATAAATGTTAAATCATTCACAGAGTATTAATAATATGCTTCTGATTTTTACAGCAGTCATATGGTAGAGAGACTCTGTACAAGGAAGGATGGTAGTCAATGCAGAGAAAACTTCATCCAGATTCCAAATAATAATAAAAAGAAAGAAATTTCTGAAATAAAACAACCTAAATCCAGGTTGTGTAGGCAAATCTTCATGCGTTATTTATCCTTGAATAACCATCTGAGCTCTCACATTGGACCCAACCTATACCTGTGTCAGGAATATGAAGAAAACCTTTATAAATATGAGGAACCTGAGAAAGCTTTCAAGCCTCACCAACATATTCAAAGTCATGAAGGCAGTCCCAGTGGGAAAGCATCCTTTAGAAATCATGAAAGAATGCATATTTCTGGGAAACCATATGAGTGTAAGCAATGTGGGAAATGCTTTAGTTGTCTCATTTTCCTTAAACTTCACAAAAATACTCATAGTGGAGAGAAACCATGTCAAAGTAAGCAACATGGCAAAGCTTTCAGATCTCCCAAGTACTCTGGAGAAAATGAAAGAGTGCTCTCTGCAAAAAAGCCCTATCAATGTCAGAAATCTGGAAAAGCTTTTAGCTCCACTTCTCTTAGAAATCAGGAAAGAACACACACTAGTGAGAAACCTTATGAACGTGGAAATGTCTTCAGTTGGCTCACCTCTCTTCGAAAACACAAAAGAAGTCAGGCCAGAAAGCGGCTTCATGAATGTAAGGAATGTGATAAAACTTTCCGTTATCCCTCTTTACTTAGAATTCATGAAAGAAGACATACTGGGGAAAAACCCTATGAATGTAAGCAATGTGGGAAAGCTTTCTTTCATCCAACTTCCTTCCGAAGTCATGTAAAAGCTCATAATAAGGAAAAATTCTACGAATGTAAGCAATGTGGCAAAACCTTCAGTTCTCTAGGCTCTCTTGGAAAACATGAAAGAAATCATGCTGGAAAGAAGCCTTATGAATGTAAGGGATGTGGTAAAACTTTCCTTTATCACTATTCCCTTAGAATTCATGAAAAAACTCATACTGGGGAAAAACCCTATGAATGTAAGCATTGTGGTAAAGATTTTTTTCATCGAACTTCCCTCCGTCGTCATGAAAGAATTCATACTGGGGAAAAACCCTATGAATGTAAGCAATGTGGGAAAGCTTTCTTTTATACACGTTCCCTCCAAAGTCATGAAAGAACTCATAATAAGGAAAAACCCTATGAATGTAAGCAATGTGGTAAGACTTTTAGTTGTTCTAAATCTCTTAGCAATCATGAAAGAACACATATTGTGGAGAAACTGTATGAGTGTAAGCAATGTGGAAAAGCTTTCAGATATTCCATATCTCTTAGAAATCATGAAAAAATTCATACTGTGCGGAAACCTTATGAATGTAAGCAATGTGGGAAAGCTTTTAGATATTCTACATATTTTAGAAATCATGAAAGAATGCATACTAGGGAGAAATCCTATGAATGTAAGCAATGTGGGAAAGTTTTCAGACATTCCACTTTTCTTAGTAATCATGAAAGATTGCATAATGGGGAGAAATCCTATGAATATAAGCAATCTGGGGAAGCCTTCAGTTCTCCTAATTCCCTTGCAACACCTGAAAGAAATCATGATGGAAAGAAGCCTCATGAATGTAAGGAATGTGGTAAAACTTTCCTTTACCCATCTTTCCTTAGAATTCATGAAAGAATGCATACTGGGGAAAAACCCTATAAATGTAACCATTGTGGTAAAGCTTTCTCTTATCTATCTTCCCTCCAATGTCATGAAAGAACTCATAATAAGGAAAAACCCTATGATTGTAAGCAATGTGGGAAAGCTTTCAGACATCCCATTCTTCTTAGAAATCATGAAAGGATGCATACTGGGGAGAAACCCTATGAATGTAAGCAATGTGGGAAAACCTTTTGTTCTCCTAATTCTCTTGCAACACATAAAAGAAATCATGATGGAAAGAAGCCTCATGAATGTAAGGAATGTGGTAAAACTTTCCTTTATCCTTCTTTGCTTAGAAGTCATGAAAGAATGCATACTGGCGAAAAACCCTATGAATGTAAGCATTGTGGAAAAGATTTCTCTCAACGAACTTACCTCCGTCGTCATGAAAGAACTCATACTGGGATAAAATGCTATGAATATAAGCACTGTGATAAAGGTTTCTATTATCTGTTTTCTCTCTAACATCGTAAAAGAACTCATATCAGGGAAAAACCTCTATGAATATAAGCAATGTGGTAAAGCTTTTCTCTTATACACATTCCCTCTCAAGTCAAGAAAGAACTCATAATAAGAGGAAACCCTATGAATGTAAGCAATGTGAATAAAAACTTCAGTTTGCTCACACATCTTCAAAGACATGAAAAAACTCGTGATGGGGTTAAACCTTATGAATGTAAGCAATGTGGGAAAACCTGTTGTACCTCACATCTTCGAAGATATAAAAGAACATATGATGGAAAGAAGCCTCGAATAAGGAATGAATTAAACCTCTTTTTTATTCCCTTCTTTCTTGTATATCATGATATGTATACTGGGGGGAAACTTATGAATGCAAGCAATGTGAGAAAACCTATAATCATCCCAGATCCTTTCAAATTCACAAAAGCTCCCACTGTGGAGAGAAACCATAGCAATGCAAGGAATATGGTAAGACCTTCAGCTTTTGAACCAGTTTTAACAGACGTGTGAAAATAAATCCTGTTGATAAACTGTTAATGTAGAGAATAGGGAAGTGCCTTCATTATTACTCAGCTGTGCCATCATGAACGATTATCCACATTGGGGATGGGCCCTAGAAATGTAAAAGGGTTAGAAATCATTCATTTCTTCTAGTTTATTGTAAAGAATGAAAGAACTCACTGAAGAGAAACCCTGTCATGTAAAGATGGTAGAAGAGCCTTTGGCCATCCTAGTTCTTTACAAAATCATGAAGAGACTCACACCCAACAATAAGTGTATGAACATTAGGAATGTGGGAGAGCCTTACTTAGACATGTGAAAATGCACCTGGAGAAATAGTGCATACATATGGAGAAGGTGAAAGCCTTCAGCTTCCCTCTTCCTTGGGAAGTTCATGAAAAAAAAAACTCAAAGTGGAGAATTGTATTGAATGTAAAAATGTAGGAAACCTTTCTGTTGCCTCATATCCCTACAATACCATGTGAGAATATACACTGTTTAATTGACAATAAAAATAAACCTTAAAATTCTAACAAATACTTCCAAAGTAGTTTGAAAACTGCACTGAAAAGAAATCTTGTTAGTATAACTAATTGGTACATATAGGCCTGTTGCAAATTAAGTCATACACTTCCCAAAACTCATAGCATTAAAGTTCTATAAACTTTTGACATATTTGTTCATTATCAGTACTCATTCTTTGTTATTTTTTTATTTATTTATTTATTTTTTATTTTTATTTTTTTTAAAATATATTTTATTGATTTTGTACAGAGAGGAAGGGAGAGAGATAGAGAGTTAGAAACATCGATGAGAGAGAGTCATCGATCAGCTGCCTCTTGCACACCCCCTACTGGGGATATGCCCGCAACCAAGGTACATGCCCTTGACCGGAATCGAACCCGGGGCCCTTCAGTCCCCAAGCCGACGCTCTATCCATTGAGCCAAACCGGTCTTGGCTCTTTGTTAGTTTTTTAAATTGATTTTTTGGAGTGAGGAAGGGAGAGAGAGAGTAGTGGAGAGAAATATCTATGTGAGAAACACATAGTTATCCTCCGGTGTGCCTGTCCAGGGATTGGCCCTGTTATACCCAGTAATGTGCCCTGACAGGTATTGAATGAATAGGCCCTACACACATATTAATTCTTTTTTAATTTTTTAACAGCACTTGAAATGCACTATTATTTCAGTTAATACGTATTTGTTTTACATTTATACTCAGTCACTGTAGAGTCCCATGTGAATTATTTTCATGTTTGGTTTTTGTGTTTCTTTTAGCTGGGAATTGTGCTATAAAGTTTACACTAAAAAAATAGTTTGTTTTTCTCAGTCTTGGCCTTGACAGCCAAGAAGATCGTCAAAACTGCAAGCTAGTGCTTTACTTCCACTGATGTTGGATAGAAGCTTTACATTTGTTCAGAATTCAACATTAAAGATCCAGCATAGGTTGGCTTTTCCTGCAAGCCCATAGGTGTCCAGCAGGCAACACACGTAGACTGTCATGGTTGGGGCTGTTTTCTGAAGAGTACGCTCTCTTCTCTAGATTGCATTTGCATGAGGTCTAATTTGACTGGTAATCATCTTGTCCTGTTGGTTCTACTGCTGACTGTGATTCAGATCCCACTGTGACAGCTGCAATGGTGCAGTGCCAAGGAGCCCCGTGACAGTTTGTTCTTGTGCCACCCTCTGCAGTGAGGGCTCTGAGCCAGTCCTTCCATGTGAGAATCGGCACTTTCCTCATTTCAGGCAGACTCTGGATGTGTGCTGTCACTCAGAGCTGAGCCTAATCTCTCAATGTTGTCAGTTATCTTTGGTTGTATTTATTAAAGTTATGTACATTTTCCTGTAATTGCATCTGAACTTTTAAAGGAAGTATTAACTGTTTCCTAAGCACTCTTCTGTGAAGAACTATTCTGGTTTTTATTTTCTGAGGATTTATTTAAATATTCCATTGGAATTATTTAATTTCAGTCAATTTGTAATTTTTTTCTTTTTAATACATTCTGAATCAAAATTATATGTGTACAAATTCAGATGTTTTCCTCAAGCTACATTTTTAATTTCTTTTATCACTTTTGGCATTAGACTTCTCTGTTATGCATAATATTAAAAATTCCAATTGTGCATTTTTTACAAAGTTCCCTTTAGCCAAACATCAACCAAATCACATCTGTATTTATAAAAGTGTAATGAAATGTATTCAAATAATATGAATAACTGCAAACTACCCTGGTCAGTATTGTTCTGTTGAGCATCCTCCTGTACACTGAAATGTCATGGTTTCCATTCGTGGTCAGAGCACATCCCCAGGTGTTTGGTTTGGTCCCTGGTTTGGGTACATAGGAAAGACGACCAATCAATGTTTCTCTCTCATATAGATGTTTTTTCTCTCAGAAAAAAAGTCAATAAACAGCAGGGGGACATCAGTAATATTTTCAACAGTAAAAAGAAAATTTAAAGTATGTACAGTCAAACCTCATTTCTCAAGTATCTCTCATCTCAGAAAGTTCTGTTCTTGACCAAGTTGTACTGTGTCCATGGTGGAACCCAACCTCTGTTTTGTAACTGACCATCTTTCCAAGCTGACACCTCCGCATGCCTAAAAGCTTCTTTCAGGCAACATAGGAGAGGGTGCTTTTGTTGGGAGTGAAATCAATGATTAGGACAGGATTTCTAAATTTGGTAAAGGTGAGTGAAACAAGGATCTCAGGCCACTGAAGAGGTATAACATTTGTTCATTTGGATAAAGGGGAAGCAGCCAGTGACAGCCAATTTGGAGGCAATGGAACAAGTAAAGATAGTGACCTGAAAGACACCCCCACCTCCATGATAAAAGTGATTCCTTTACAGGTAGTAGGGGATGGTTCAATAAATTGAAGGAAAGAAGTGTTTATAGATTAAACAATACATTACACATGTGCAGTATATAAGAAAAGTTTTGGCAGAATTATTTTGGCATCTGGAACAGATTCAATTTACTTTTAAAGGGGGAAAAGGATTCAGTTTTCATTTTTTGAACAGCCTTCCTGAACAAATTTTGTTTGAGAACCTCGGTTCTACTGTATCCTACCCTAATATATAAAAAGCCAGGGGCCATCATGGCCCAAATGACCAAACCTGAGGCTGCATGGGGAAACCAGACCGGCAGTGGAGACAGTGATGGACAACCAAATGACTGGACCCTGGACCCTGGCCGGGGCATGGCAGCAGAAGGGAGGTCTGGGCCCCGGCCAGTAACTCTGGGTCTCCCACAATTGGGGGCATGGCTGGCCTTCAAACCTGGGGCCAAGAGCTCCCTGTACGTATAAAATAAACATACATAAAAATATACATGCAGCTGAGACTGGTTTGGCTCAGTGGATAGAGCGTTGGCCTGCGGACTGAAAGGTCCCAGGTTCGATTCCGGTCAAGGGCATGTACCTTGGTTGCGGGCACATCCCCAGTAGGGGTGGTGCAGGAGGCAGCTGATTGATGATTCTTTCTCATCGATGTTTCTAACTCTATCCCTCTCTCTTCCTCTCTGTAAAAAGTCAATAAAATATATTTTAAAAAATTATATATATATATATAGTCTTCTGAGCTTCCCCTGCCCTCCACTTAATATTTGGCTATGGCCTTCTTCTCATGTCAACAAATTGGATGTATAGGCATAATTTTTAATGGCTACAGTGCTATCCCTGACTTGGACATTTCTGTGGTTTACTTCACTAACCCTTTATTGTGGGGCAGGCTGTTTCTGGTTTCCCCTGGCATCAACAACTACAGCAAATGTAAATTGCTTATTTGACTTTACATAGGACACATTCGCAAACACGGAACTCCTGGCCCAAAGCTAATTCACTTGAATTTTGACTCACATTTCCAAACTGACTTTCTAGAAAGTGCTTCTCTTTGTTTAGTCCATTGGTTTTCGATCAAATTGCACTCCCACAAACGGGGTAAGAGAAAACTGTTCATCGCGCCTTCGGCAAATCATGTACTCATGCTGAACTTGAGCGACCCCTTCCTGACATAGCTGTATGCGTGCTTTTCAGGGCACTTTTGAAGGAAGCAGTGGGATCCCGTGCTCCTATGGCTCTCCCATGTGGACAGAGCTGGAACAGCAGTTTCCCAGGAGGTGGAAGCACAGTGGGTCCCTCTCAGTCTGGGGAGGGGCGCACCCAGACACCCCCCTGCACTTGGGCTGGGGCGGGGCACACAGGGCAGGACATCAAGTGGTAAAGGTCCAGCAGACACCCGGCCTCCACACCGCTGGACGAGGGGTGCCAGACACATGCAGGAAAGGCTTGGCACCTCTGTCATCGCCTTGGTTTTCGGAATTCCCTGATCCCCATCTGCCAGCTTCCTCCCTCTGAGGGGCGCTGTCGTCATCACATGGGTGCAACTGGAATATTGTATCTCCAGAGGATTGCCCCAATGTATGTATCCTTTTATCCGATGATGAAAAAGTCGCAAAGAACAAGAATGGAGACAGACTACTGTCCTTTAGGCTTAAAAAATACCCGGGAGGGTCCTGCGAAGAGCTGAGACTCGGTTCTTTCCATGCTCTTCAGAGAATGGGTGAGGAAATGGCCCGGGTTGGCCCTGACTTTACCCACTTACGTTACTCTTGAAGGTGTCCTTGCCACAGTGTGAATAAACTGCCGCCTTTTGGAATGGGGGCTCATACAAAAGTCTGCATTCCCAACTTTTCTTGAAACAGATCTATGTTCTGCAGCTGCGGCCACCATCCCGTGATCAGGTTCTATAGACCAGATCCTGGTGCCGGCAATCGGCACTGGAGTGGATGCCCGCCCCCATGCCTTTTTACATTCAGGGATTGAGCTGAACTCACTTTGTGGGAGGCCTGGCAAGGGTGATAGGTGTCACAGATGGAGGACGGAGAGTTGGCCAGCCCACCCCGCAATTGGGTGAGAAAGCATCCTCTGTGTCCACCTCTCACCTCATGGGCACAGCCTCTCCCCTCAGCTCCAGGCAGCCCTCTGGGTTCCACAAGAGCCCGCTCTGCCCTCACATGCTGCTTGCCCTAAATGACAAGGCCCACAGACAACTACACAGAAAGATAGGGCTCATGGCTGGCAAGCACAGTGTAGGCAGCAGGAAATAAAAAAAGTTCTTGCACTCCTGGTGATTATGGTTTTGTGGGAAAGGAGTGATGGTTCAATGAGAAAGCTTTGGTTTCTCACAAAATAAAGGTGTTGAAGGTAAGGGAACACAGGCAAGAGAATAGGGAACTGGGGTGGATTATATTCTGGAATATGGAACTGCTCAGACACAACACTGGGGAAAATGGGGACCAGCCCGGCACAAATGAGCTCACAAGAGAGGAATGGGGGCCAGTGGTTGACCTGCACCTGTGGCCCAGGAGAGGGACAAGCAGCCCGATCTGTGGTTCTGGGTGCTAGCGCCTGAGCCTGTGGTTTGGGAGAGGGACAAGCCACCTGCCCCATTGTTCTGGGTGCCTGAGGCTGTGGCCCAGGTGAAGCCACCTGCCCACAGTCCCTTGTGGCTGCAGCCAGCAAAGACGAAACCGGCCTGGGTCCTAAATCTGATCATAAATTTCTAACTGGGCATGTCATAGTGCATTTGGATAAAGGGCCTTATATCTTCCTTATAAAACGTTTATCTTTGCCTAAGGCATGCCCTGTCCCATATTCTTATGCATCTAGGTTAACACACACACACACACACACACACACACATATATATTATTCACACACACACACACACACACAAGTAGATAGATAGATAGATAGATATTGATTTATTTCAGAGAGGGAGAGACAGAGATATCAATGATGAGGTAGATTGGCTGCCTCCTGCAAGCCCCCCACTGGGGATTGAGCCATCCCCTGGCATGTGCCCTTGAGTGGAATCAAACTGAGGACACTTCAGTTCAGGCTGGTGCTCCATCTACTGAGCCAGATGAGCTAGGCCCAACTGCTAGGACATGGAAACACTCTAATACACCTTTGGGATTCCGGACCCCTCAGAATGAGCACGTGATTTTGTTGCCTGTATACCATCCCTATTCTCTATAAATGTTAACATTTGAATCAATCAGAGATATCCGTATTTTGCTTTTTCCCACCTCCTTAACCTCCTACCAGCAATGGATTTCATATAATCTTTATGTTCCCTCTGATTCAAAATGCAGAAAAAGAAACAATTGCAAAACTGCCCATCTCTGGACCATGTCTCACTCCACTGGGAACTTATTTCCAGGCATTTCTTCAATTTGCCTCAAATAAACTTTTTTTCTTTTCTTCCAAAAATAGCTTGTCATTTTAATGATCACCTGAGAATAAATTTATTGATTTTTTTGTTTTTTTAATCCAGTTTTTCCCATTGGTTTTTAGAGAGTAGGAGGGAGGGAAGGAGAGAGAGAAACATCAGTGTGAGTGAGAGAGACACATTGGTTGGTTGCCTCCTGCACAGGGATGCAACCTGCAACCCATGAATACTCCCTTGATTGAAAATCAAACCCAAGCCCATTTGGGTCATGGAACAAAGCTCTAACCACTGAGCAATGCCAGTCTGTGATATTAGTTTTTTTTCTCTATTTTACTTTTTCCGTTTTTTTTTCTATTTTAAGAAAAACTATTTTTATTATATTTATAATAATCCACTTGCAATAAACCTTAATATCTCAAGAAAAACTATTATAAATATGATAATGTTACATGCAACAAAGACCAAGTATTCAAGAAAAATGATCTTACATGTAATAAGATTACATGCAATAAACATTAATATTTCAAGAATAGAAGGATTTTAAGTATAATAATATTACCAAAATTGTACTAACACGGTATGATATCACAGGAGTTGTAGGAAATATTAAAAGTCTGCAAATAACAGGATTCTATTATATTCTAAAATATTTTTTTCCTCTGGCTCTGTTTTTGTTCATCAGTTTGTGTTGTTCGTTATATTCCACAAATGAGTGAGATCATGTGATATTTATCTTCCTCCGACTGGCTTATTTTGCTTAGCATAATGCTCTCCAGTTTCATTCATGCTGTTGCAAATGATAAGAGTTCCTTCTTTTTTACTGCAGCATAGTATTCCACTGTGTAGATGTACCAGTTTTCTAATACATTCACCTGCTGATGGGCACTTAGGTTGTTTCCAAATCTTAGCTATGATGAATTGTGCTGCTATGAACATAGGGGTGTATATATCCTTTCTGATTGGTGTTTCTGATTTCTTGGGTTATACTAGTATTCCTAGAAGTGGGATTATTGGGTCAAATGGGAGTTCCATTTTTTAATTTTTTGAGGAAACTCCACACTTTTGTGAATGATCCATGTGCACTTGAGAAGAATGTATATTCTGCTACTTTGGACTGAAATGTTCCATGTCTACCAAATCCATCCGTTCTAGTGTGTCCTTTAGAGTCTCTGTTTCCTTGTTAAGATTTTGTCTGGAGATCAGTCTGGAGGTCAGAGGTGTATTAAAGTCTCCTATTATGGCTGTGCTTTTGTCAATCTCTCTGTTAAAGTCCTCTACAAGTTTCTTTTATATATTTAGGTGCATCTATGTTGGGTGCATAAATGTTTACCAGGGTTATATCCTCTTGTTGGATCGATCCCTTTAGGATTATATAGTGATCTTTGTTGTCTCTTGTGATGGCCTTCATTTTAATGTCTATTTTGGCCGAAACCAGTTTGGCTCAGTGGATAGAGCGTCGGCCTGCGGGCTGAAAGATCCCAGGTTCAATTTCGTTCAAGGGCATGTACCTTGGTTGTGGGCACATCCCCAGTAGGGGGTGTTCAGGAGGCAGCTGATCAAGTTTCTCTCTCATCGATGTTTCTAGCTCTCTATCCCTCTCTCTTCCTCTCTGTAAAAAAATCAATAAAATATAAAAAATAAATAAAGTCTGTTTTGTCAGATATGAATATTGCTACCCGAGTTTTTTTTGTTTTTTTTTTCATTTGCATGGGAACTTTTTTCATTCCCTTCACTCTCATCCTGTATGTGTCTTTTGTTTTGAGGTGGGTCTCTTGTAGACAGTATATAGTTGGGGTGACCAGGCAGAGAGAGGAGAGAAGTTGGGAGCAGCCAGGCTTGCAGGGAAGGGCACTTGTGGGGGACCCAGGCCTGCAGGGGAGAGCAGTTGAGGTGGAGGGATCAGGCCTGCAGGGGAGGGCAGTTAGGGGTGACCAGGCCTGCAAAGGAGGGCAGTTAGGGTAAAAAGGCTGTCATGGGAGTAGTTAAGCATCTATCAGGCTGGCAGGGGGGTAATCAGGCTGACAGGCAGAAGTGGTTAGGGGCAATCAGGAAGGCAGGCAGGCAAGCAGTTGGGAGCTAGCAGTCCTGGATTATGAGAGGGATGTCCAAATTGAAGAGGGTGCAGGTTGGGCTGAGGGACACCCCCTCCACAGTGCATGAATTTTGTGCACCGGGCCTCTAGTTTTAATATAAAAGCAGGTAGTTCTTAACCAGATCTGTAACTTGTTAACTGTTTTATGAGTCAACTGAGGTTTGTACAATAAATCTAGGAATATTGTCAAAGAACAAAAACCTAGCAAGAAAAAAAAAATTAGGATCTCTCTTCCAAGAAGGTGTTCTTGCTAACAGAAATTAACTCTTTTTGTCCCCCACCTTTTTTTTTAAAAAAAGTTGTTTTGAGAGAGAGAGGAAAACAAAACAAAACATCAATCTGTTTTTCCAGTTATTTATGCAATCATGGATTGATTCTTGTGAGTGACCTGTGAATGAACCCACAAGCTTGGCATATTGGGAACAATGCTCTAATCCAGTGTTTCCCAACCTTCTCTCATGATGAGAATCACCTGGTGGAGTTGTTAAAACACAGATTCCTGGATCCCAACTAAGAAGTGCTAAACTAGAATTTTTGGGAACATATAGGTAAAATTGTATACTTAACTAGTGCTCTAAGACAGATTTTATATACAGAGCACTAAGTTAGGTATGCAATTTTACCAATATGTTCTCAAAAATTCTAGTTTAGCACTTCTTAGTTGGGATCCGGGAATCTGTGTTTTAACAACTCCAACAGGTGATCCTCATAATGAGAGAAGGTTGGGAAACACTGCTCTAATCAACTGAGTTGCCTGGCCCAGGTGAAAGTAAAATCATGATGATAATGTCAACTTCCTGCATGTGCCAGGCAATTTACATGGAAAACATACCCAATTTAGCACACCTGCCTCAGTCATAATATACAGGCATGAAAGAAAAAATGTCTTGCATTGCTGGTGTTTATGTGTTTGTGGGAAAGGAGATAATGGTTAAATAAAAGAGCGTTGCTGTCTTAGAACATGAAGTCGTTGCCAGGTGAGTGTGGCTCTGTAGTTGAGCATCAGCCCAAGAACCAGGAGGGCATGGTTTGATTGATGGTCAGGGCACATGCCCAGGGTGGGGGCTCAAGCTCCAGTGAGGTGTGTGCAGGAGGCAGCTGATGTATAGTCATCCTCATTGTGGTTCTGTCTTATTGTCCATCCTGAGAAACAAAAAAATATAATTTAAAAAGAAAAGGAAAAAAGTTGAAAGTAAGCACAAACACTGACAGATGAGACAATTGGGGATGGGGGTGGATTATATATCCTCATTATGGAGGGTAGGAGCCTCAGTAAGTGGGATGTCATCAATGATCATCTTTCCTCCATGTAATACTTCTTAAAGACTGTGGATCTGCTAGAATGTGGATTTAAACAATGGACAAACATCCCCAAAGTTCTGTCCAGAGTTGGAGGACTGTGTTCCTTTGGGTTGATGGAGTGTTATCCGTCTTGATGGTAGTATAACTGCATTCGTGAAAACTCATAACTGCTCTTGAAACAGTGTGTGCACATACGGTATTAAAAACAATGTGAAACAACAAAGATGGTAAACTTGTTCTGCACGAGTAACACCTCCTTCCACCACCTTAGCGTCCTTCTGGTAAAGGCCTGAGAGGTCTGGAGAAGAACACAGGCCACAACAGGATGTTCTTGATACTGAATTTGACTTCAGGAAACACCTTTGGGGCAGCCTCTCCTCATTCACACAGCTGCTGAGCAGAGATAGGGCTCCTGGCCCCCACCTTTGAGGTGACGCCAAGGTTCCTGTTCAGGAAATGCTAGGATCTGAAATGGGGAGTCTAACTGGCCTGCACAAGGGAGGTCAGCCTGGGAATGTCCTTAACCTCATCCTTGGGCATCAGCCTCATGTTTTCCCAGGGAAGGTCTTGAGGCCTTTTCCAGGCCTTACATTTCCCATCTCAAGCCGGATCTGTGCCTGCTCTCTGGGAAACATGTTTAACTGCAACACCTGTCCCACTTTGTCAGATTCCTGCCATGGGGTCAGTTAGGTGGGAATAGCCAAATCTAATGCCAAAATAAGCACAGGTGGTCCCTGTAGTTTAATGTTCATATTTTCTTCTTTCTAAGTGATTGGGAAAACAACCAGTGTTGGCAAAATGTAGCCCCAGGTGACTCTGAGGTGAAGCGGGCACAGAACCCAGAGCCCCTGTCTTGAAGAACACTCCCCTCTGCCACAAACGCCCCTGTATGCCATCACCAATGTCAAAGGGCATACCCTGCCTTTTCCTGGCCTCTAGGAGTCCCCCAGGAGCCTATGGGTCCCTAAGGAGCCTTCTCTGAGTCTGTGCACACTCCCTGTGTTTTCACAAGTGCATGTGCCGCCTCACCTGGCCTCCTCACCTCAGACCTGCCTCCACAGTGTGCAGCCGCCCACCAGAACTGGTAACACTCCAGGATTCCGTCTCCATGGCCTGTGGCAAATGACACCTCAGCACCCCAGGGTCACTCTCACCTCACTTGTCTCCCAGAATGCAGTGCAGCACCACACCTCACTAAGGGGCTCAAAATGCTAGTGATTTCCCCCTTCCCTGAAGTGCACAGGTGCAGGAGGTGGTATCCTGACCCCTTGTTGGAGCCACCCCCACCCCTGAACTTGAAGAGTCAAACAGAGCCTCACCTCCTCCCATGGTCTTGTAACAACTCCCCCTGGTTTATTGTGTCTCCCGGGTCACCTGTCTGTGGTTCAATGTCCCTAGGCTGCCCCCCTTCTCACGGATCACTAAGTGAGGGGGAAACAGGTAATCAAATTCATCAAATTAATGAGTTACGGTTGGAAGGACACCATCACACTCTTTGGAACCCGGTGTGCTACTCCTGGGGATACAGTATTTTGTCTTGGTATGAAAAACAACAGAGTACCGTAATTACTTAAAAATTACAAACTGATGAGCAGTTCTACTTCTCAGACTAGAAGTAGAATAGAAAGCAGGGACTTAAACAGATACTGTTCACTCATGTTCTTATTAGCATTATTCACAACAGCCAAAAGGTAGAAGTAAATAACTTCTCATCAAGAGTAGAATGCATCGCCGAAACCGGTTTGGCTCTGGTAGAGCGTCGGTCTGCGGACTGAAAGGTCCCAGGTTCGATTCCGGTCAAGGGCATGTACATTGGTTGTGGGCACATCCCCGGTGGGGGGTGTGCAGGAGGCAGCTGGTCGATGTTTCTCTCTCATCGACGTTTGTAGCTCTCTATCTCTCTCCCTTCCTCTCTGTAAAAAATCAATAAAAAAGAAAGAAAAGAGTAGAATGCATTAAAAAATGGATACACACATCAGGAGTATTATTCAGCTTGAAAATAAAGCAACTCTGACATGCTGCAACAGGGTTGACCCCTGAGGGCATTGTGCTAAGTGAATTGCATGAGGGACCTAGAGTAGTGGAATTCACCAAAAGTAGAATGCTTGTTGCCAGGGCCTGGGGTAAAGAGAGAAGGAGGAATTGTCATCTAAGAAGCAAAGAGTTTCGTTTTGTAAGATGAAAACAGTTCAGAAGATTCGTTTCACAATGTCCATGCATTTTACACTCCTAACTACACACTTAAAATGGTGAACGTGTACATTTTACTCTGTGTATATTACCACAGTTAAAATAAAATTTTTAGGGAAATAGAGTGAGAACACAATCCACAGAATGGAAGAAAATTTTGCAAATCCTATATCTGATAAAGAATTTGTATAAGTTCGAAACCGGTTTGGCTCAGTGGATAGAGCGTCGGCCTGCAGACTGAAACGTCCCAGGTTCGATTCTGGTCAAGGGCATGTACCTTGGTTGTGGGCACATCCCCAGTAGGAGGTGTGCAAGAGGCAGCTGATCAATGATTCTCTCTCATCGATGTTTCTAACCCTCTATCCCTCTCTCTTCCTCTCTGTAAGAAATCAATAAAATATTTTTTTTTAAAAAAGAATTTGTATAAGACCTCTTATAACCTAATTCTTTTTTAAATATATTTTGCTCAAGATATATATATATAATTTCAGAGAGGAAGGGAGAGGGAGAGATAGAAACATCCATGATGAGAGAATCATTCTGCACGCCCCACACTGGGGCTTTAGCCTGCAACCTGAGCATGTGCCCTCATTGGAATCAAACCCAGGACGATTCAGTCCTCAGGCTGACACTCTCCACTGAGCCAAACCAGCTAGGGGGCAACCTAATTCTTAAAAGTGAAATAAATCAATCTAAATATGGTAAAGTATCTGTGTACACATTTTGCCAAAGAAGATATGCAAGTGGTCAGGAGCATGTGAAAAAAAAAATGCTGGACATCATTAGTCACCAAGGAAATAGAAATCAAAGCAGTGAGACATCCCTTTCAATTTTAGCACACTGCACGATTTAGAAAACGGCCGTCACACAGTGGAAAATGGTCAGAGATTTCCTACGTTCAGGCCTTTTCACCCTCCATTCTCCACCCTCTCTGTCAGTCCTGCTCTACCCATCAGATTCTTCTCCTTCACACAAAACATCATACCCTAACACTTCTGAATCTGAATCTACTTTGGACCCAGCAGACCACTGACCTTCACCCCCTTACACATCCCTTCTGTCACCTGCAGTAGATTCCTAGGGAATCAGGGGACTTGGTTGGAAAGTTTGTAAGGAGTAATCTCCGAAAGTCAGGGGGAACCTTGCCAAAGATGGCAGACCCTGCCTGGACTTTTCCAAGCAAGTCTGAGCCCCTGAGTGTTTTACTGGAATCTCTATGCTTAATCTTTAGGTGCCCTTGCTTAAAAGTCACTGGAGACAAGTGTGTCCTCCCAAGATTACTTACTGTACCAACTGTATCTAACAGATAAACTTTATCTCAAACTGCTGTTAAAAAGCCTGAAGAGGCGGGTGTCTGGTTCCTTTAGCCAGGCAGGCCCTGATTCCTCTCCTTCACAGCAATCCTGAGTCAGAGTAATCCTTCTCTGTAGCTCAGGGTCTGCTGGTGAGCCCCGGCAATGTGGTACCCCATGTCAGGACCTAGGAATGTAAGGAGACCCGGTGGAAACCTCGAAAAGGAAGAGGAAGAACACCAAGAGTAACTGTGCAATAAGTCACTGGAGTCCCCTTGGGATTGCCAAGTTCGAGGGTATCTTTTCCAGCCAAGGTTTCACAATAGGACAGCAGCTGTCCACCGACTCACAGATTTCTTTGTTACTTGGTCAGTTATTAAAAGCAAACAGTGCATCGGTTACAGGAGAACAATGAAAGGGCCTTTGGCGGACTGTTATAATTATAACCCTTTATTTCCCAATGCTGGCGCAGGAGACCTTGATCTCTGGGACCAAACTGGTAGGAATTTAAAGAGAAATCAGGCTCCAGGAAAATGAGTGCCCTTGTCATCATTACCTATGTGGGCTCTTGTTCGAGCTGCACTATGCCCGCTTCATATTGAGGATCAAAAGCCTACAGAACGCCAGGAGGGTTTACAGCCCCCCACCCCCACCCCTTCTCCTGAAGCAGAGCCTGCAGAGCCTGTAATAAATACCTAAGGCCCTGCCTTCAGAGGAACCCTTTCCTGACCCTCCGCCTCAGGCGTGGGACGGCTCAGCAACTAGATCCTCCGTTATGGGATCCTGTGTCAGGCAAGCTATGTGAGAAGGAGAGCTTTTTGACTTGCCCAGTCATACAAGATCGACAAGGTAATAGGATTCATGAGCCGCTCCCCTGTAATACCTTTAAAGAAATAAGGAAAAGTGTTAGAGAAAAGGGGGCTAACAGTCAATTTACAAAAGGGACTCCTTAATGCCTTGTCTGAAAATTCCCACATGACACCTTGGGTCTGGCAGATTTTGGCTAAAATTACTTTAGACGCCAGTCAATATTTATTATGGAGAGCAGAATACGATGAGATCAGGGAACAGAAGGCTAAGCAAAGCCATCTGGCAGGTGCCGGTCACTTTATGGCCCCCATGCAGCAGGGGCGGGACCATACGTTAATGTACAACAGCAATTGACTCTGCACCCTCCAGTGTTTACCCAAGCCGCTCTCTGTGCACGGCGGGCCTGCAGTGTGTTCCGGAAGGCGGGATACAGCAAGAATCGTTTGTTAACGTACAGCAGGGGCCCCAGGAATCTTGGGTTGCTTTTGATCACCTTACCCAATCCGTTCCCCGGCAGATCAGTCATAGCCAGGCTGCAGATAGTCTCTGGCGTATGAGAACGCCAACGTTGAAGGTCAAAAGGCTGTGCAGCCCATCAGGGAAAGGCCACCACGGTGGGGGCATTTATGAGGGCTTGTCAGCTAGTGGGAACGGGAAGCCACTGGACTCAATGTTGGCCATGGTTCTCCAGGCAGGGACTAAGGGCAAAAGAGATTCCAAATGCAATCCAAATGGAAAAGCAGGACATTTTAAAAAGGATTGCCGGCGAAACCGGTTTGGCTCAGTGGATAGAGCGTCGGCCTGCGGACTGAAGGGTCCTGGGTTTGATTCCAGTCAAGGGCATGTACCTGGGCTGCGGGCACATCCCCAGTAGGGCTGGTCGATGTTTCTCGCTCATCAATGTTTCTGGCTCTCTATTCCTCTCTGTAAAAAATCAATTATATATATATATATATATATATATATATATATATATATATATATAATTGATTTTCTTTCTAATATATATATATATATATATTAGAAAGAAAATCGAAAATAAAAAGGATTGCCAAATCCAAATGCAGGGAGCCTTTCAATAACCGGCCGGCTGACTGCTCTCCCTACGCAGCCCCGAGAGCAGCCCTGGCCCTTTGTGTCCGACCATATTTAAACCCAGTCACTACCTCCTGTTTTTGCAGAGCAAACAATTGTAAAACAATTTAAACAAAGTAGTTTTTCTTAGCTAAAGTCAACATGCCATTTACAGGGTCCTGGCGCTGGTGGAGGAAGTCACTGCGTCCCGTTATCAGGGAAGTTGGCAGTGATCTGTCTTGCAAGGCTGTTTTGTCAGTTGCAGCTGGGATTTATGGCCAAGTGGACTAGGAGAAAGCATGCTCAGAAATCCCCACTCTCTAACACTACTTGTCTCCTTTGCCATAAGGGGCGTCATTGGGCCAGCCAATGCAAATCAAAATTTGGCAAACATGGCAATTCTCCTCCACCGCTGCAGGGAAACGCCCAGTGGGGCCGGTGCCAGGCCCTGCCACACACCGGGGCACGGATGGCCTTCCCAGGGCAGACGGGAATTCCACTGTCTACTCCCTCCGAGCAGGTGCCACGAGGAGTGCAGGACTGGGCTTACTCCAGCAGAACTGATTCTAAAGGAAGGGGACAGCCCTAAAAGGGTCCCTATGGGGACTTGGGGGCCATTGCTACTGGGCATGGTAGTATTATTTTGGGTGCTCCAGCCTTAACTCAAAGGAGTCACTGTAATACCAGAGTCATTGATAGTGATTGCAAGGGAGAAATCCAGGTGCTCATGACATGCAAGGGGTTGCATATTTTCCCCTTGCAAACGAAGACAGTGCAACTGTTGTTACTATCCTATTGGGCCCAGAACGCTCGGCGGGGGATGGAGGGAGGTTGGCAGTATTGGAGAGTGAGGGGTTTATTGGAATCCATCCCAAGAGAACGGCCCCTCCTCATGATAGAAATCCAAGGGAAAAGATTCAGTGGATTCATAGCTCCTGGGCCGATTGCACTGTACTTAGTCATCTCCATTGGCCCTCGTCATGGCCCCCAGTGAGGCAAGCTCAGAGGATAATGGGAATAGCAGAAGTTCCTCAGACATTACAAAGTTCTCTCTGGCGCATACGCTATAAAGGGCCAGGTGGGCCAAAAGGCTAACTGCAGCTCCTAGTCTTACAGATTCCAGTCAATGTGTTGCTGGGGTCTTTCTTGTATCTACTAGGGCTCAGGAATCTGGAGAAGCGGCTGTGCATAAATGGATAAGACTAGAGGAGAAATATGAATTTGGAAACATTTTGGGGTGCCAGACAGAAACTCAGTTTTAAAAAAAGATATATTTTATTGATTTTTTTACAGAGAGGAAGTGAGAGGGATAGAGAGTTAGAAACATGGATGAGAGAGAAACATCGATCAGCTGCCTCCTGCACACCCTCTACTGGGGATGTACCCGCAACCAAGGCACATGCCCTTGACCGGAATCGAACCTGGGACCTTTCAGTTCCCAGGCCAACGCTCTCTCCACTGAGCCAAACCGGTTTCGGCTGGAGGCTCAGTTTTAATGACTAAGTTCTCCTTCTCATTCTATTCCAACCCTCCTCTCCTACTCCCATAAGGAAATTTCTCACCTCCACTCATCTCAAGTGAACATTTACCCATCCCCTCCTAAACCAGACCAAGCCAACCTTTGCCAGGGTTTGCTGGCTCTGCCTTTCCCTCTCCAATTCAGCGAATACCACCACCCCTCTCCCAATCAAGAGATGGAATCAGGCAAAGTTCACTCTAGCTCTAAGAAGGAAAAGGAAACTATATTTCTCAAAAAGGCAGGCACCCTTCTAGGTAATTATCCTGCAGCCCAGGCAAATCAGGCCTTTCTTTCCCGCACTTATATTCTATCTCTTACTAAGGTAGCTCCTTCCTCCTTCCCAGTCACGGGTCCTGTCACTCTGCACACCCCACTAATCGCCCAAGCCCCTGTATGCGTTACAAGGTCGCAGGGCAGTATAACAATAGGCCATCTCCCATCATCAGCTTACCACACCACAGCTAACCTAGAACTACCAAACGGCCACCGGTCCCAGGGGGTTGACTAACAGGTCTTCAGAAGCCAATGTTTATTTCCTATGGCCAGACTGTTTTACCTCTTACCCAACCTTCCAGGCTCCAGGCTTCTAACTGCTCCTTTCCTTCTCTTTCCCTTTTCCCTTGGATAACAGCCCGTTCTAGCTTTCCAGTCACTTTCCAATAGACTCTCAACCACTCACCTGTCACCCCTTATTAGTAATGCTATGCCAACTACCCTCTCGGCTTGGAGTGGGGAACCCGGAAAAGGAACCTCATATCCTGTAGTCCACCTCTTCTCTCTACACCTTTCAGCTTGTCTCCCTGATCAGGGATTTTTCTTCCTCTGTGGGGAAAACACACACATGCATCTGCCTCTTGATCAACTGGACAGGAACCTGCACTCTTGTCTATCTCTCACCCAATGTGGATGTGGCCCCCAATAATCAGTCTGTAGCCCACCGGATCCACCACAAAAGGGCAGCCCAGATATCCCCTCTCCTCCTAACCCTCGGCGTCACAGCAGGATCAGGAGCTGCCATAGGGAGCGTAATCACTGCTCTACCTATTTTTGAAATCCTGTCTCAGGACCTATCAGAAAGCTGTCCATGCACAGAAAGGGGCAAAACTGGGAAAACAAGAACCTCGCCCCCAGGGTAACCTATCCTTTGTCCCCTGAGCTTTCCCTCCCTAAAGATAACATCTAGGCCTGAGGTGTATTTCAGCTCCAGGCCCAGAAAAGCAGCCAAACCAGACCAGTGGCAACCCGAGGACCAGCTTTCACCTTCCATGTCACTCAACGGGACTGTTTTAGAGCCTTCGCCAACCAGTCTCTCAGGGAAATCGTGTTGTACTATCAAAATCCATTCCCCTATTATCTCCACACCCCCCCTTAGCAGGAAGTCAACACAAAAGATAAGACCTTTCTCCCTATTCCATAAAACAAAGAAGGCTGGATTGTGAGGTCTGATCAAATAATCGAATGGATACCCTCTCCCCTGGTTCCTGACCTTTAGGCCACTTCACAATGGACACTCCACTCGCTGAGACCACATTCCACTTGCTTAGACCACATTCCATTTGCTAAGACCATTATCTGTCCCATCTGGAGTTTCCCAGAATCCAGACCTGCACAGAGAATTCTCCTCCCAGAAGAAGCCTGCCTGGAGTCCTTCAAAACCTCTGACTCCGTCTGTGGGGGCTGGCGCCATTGGGGGCTCAGCCCAGCTGGTCTCCAGATAACCTTATAAAATAGAATCCCTTACCACTTTGGCCTCGTGTGTCCTTTGTTAACTCTAACATGGTGTCTTCCAGAAACAGGCCTACCTTACCATCTCTGTCATGTTATTATTATTTTTTTTAATATATTTTATTGATTTTTTGCAGAGAGGAAGGGAGAGAGATAGAGAGCTAGAAATGTCGATGAGAGAGAAACATTGACCAGCTGCCTCTTGCACACCCCCTACTGGGGATGTGCCCACAGCCAAGGTACATGCCCTTGACCGGAATTGAACCTGGGACCTTTCAGTCCGCAGACAGATGCTCTACCGCTGAGCCAAACCGGTTTTGGCTTCTTATAATTTTTTTTTTTTTTGTGTGTGTGTGTGTGTGTGTGTATTCCTGTGGCTTCTTTGTCATCTATCTTCTTTCATTTCTGATTTTATGCATGTGGGTCCTATCCTTTTTTTTTAATGACTCTAAAGTTTTATTAATTCTATGTGTATTTTTTTTTCCAAAGAACTAGCTTTTGCTTTCATTGATCTTTTATATATTTTTAGAACCTATTTTGAAAGAATTTTTCTGCAGCTGGATTGGGAGAATAGTGCTATTGCGTAAAAATTTATTTTTAAAAACTTGGGACATATTATCAATAGTATGGGAATACAATGTCAACATCAAATAGCATTCAGACCACCATAACTGTGCCTCATCCCACTATAGCAGCATAACTACCATCAGGTTTGGTATCAGCCAACATGTAGGCAACTGGAGCTTCCTCTCCTTCAATAATCATGGTTCCACAATAATCTTGGAAGGACAGCAAAATGGAAGAAGACATTCGTCCCTCTATCAAGATACCCATAGCAGTCGCCGAAACTGGTTTGGCTCAGTGGATAGAGCGTCAGTCTGCGGCCTGAGGGGTCCCAGGTCAGGGGCATGTACATTGGTTGCGGGCACATCCTCAGTGGGGGTGTGTTCAGGAGGCAGCTGGTCGATGTTTCTCTCTCATCGACGTTTCTAGCTATCTGTCCCTCTCCCTTCCTCTCTGTGAAAAAATCAATAAAATATAGAAAAAAAGAAAAAAAAAGATACCCATAGCAGTTACAAGGAGCACACAGAGCTCAAACCTTCATTTCAAACATGATCTCCAGGGCAACTTGAGAAACAATTTCAGCTCATTCTGCACAAAGGGCTTGTCTCATTCCCCTCCTGAACAAAATGTATGCAATTTCAACAAAAGACTGTGTGACATCAAAGCAGAATCTAAAACGTTATAACAATATCCCACTACAGGGCACTCTGTTACAGAGTTCCGGAACAATCAAACAGTGCAGGAGGAGAGTTTGGAGAGATTCACTTTATTCATCGGGCAATGGGCTTAAGGAAAAGGAATTCAAATTCTAAGCAAAGGTACAAGCAGAGCTTCCCTTTTTATGAAGGAGCCAGCTCTCTGTGCAATTAGTGGTTATCTCGCTGCTGTCTTTGAAAACAAACACAGCTAAATTTATGGGCATACCTAGTCTTGACCTGCAAGGTCAGACAGTTAATTTTATGATCCTCATTTTACAAGCAGGCTAAAGCAGGCTAGAAAGCAAACATTTTTAGAATAAGAGGCTATCTAAGAAAAACAGCAGAAAATTCCAAACAGCAGTTTTTACAAAATAGGGGTTTTCCTTCTCACTCTACCTCCTGGTCCACCATTTACTTGCAAATTGAGTTTCTTTGAACAAAATTGTAGTGGAAGACTCGAACAAATCTATAGAAAATACACTAAGCGGGTTTCAAAATGAGAAAAAGAACAGAGAAAGAACTTTGAGGGTATGCACCGCCTTTCCCTGCATGTGAGCAGACACACCTGGAAGGCCTTGTAGCCTGCCCTTGCTTTTTTTTCTCCCTCTCTCCTCCCACATCCCTTCCCACTGTGCATTCCTGAGAATCCATGTCCTAGTCAGCCACTAGGATGAGGGCTGTTTGTATTCCACTCAGGTGTGCTTAAGCAGGAAAACCACTGAGAAAAACGGAAAAGTTTAGTGAGGTTCTTTATCAAGAGTAACAATGACAAAAGCAGTAACAAGCCAAAACCGGTTTGGCTCAGTGGATAGAGCATCGGTCTGTGGACTGAAGGGTCCCCAGGTTCAATTCCGGTCAAGGGCATGTACGTTGGTTGCAGGCACATCCCCAGTAGGAGGTGTGCAGGAGGCAGCTGATCATTGTTTCTCTCTCACTGATGTTTCTAACTCTCTATCCCTCTCCCTTCCTGTCTGTAAAAAAATCAATTATATATATATATATATTTTAAAGCAGTAACAAGCTACAAAAAAAATAGGTGACCTGAATCACAAGAGGAAGCAGTTTTGCAGCATGTTCTTCACGGGGGTCACTACACACTGTCCTTTGCAAAGGGTAGATGATTTGCTCAGCGAATGCACTAATTTAACAGTAGCCCTAAACAGGTTCTCCTGCAATGGTGGGGAATTAGGAGGCTACAGTGTGGCTAGCAAAGGATATATACAGGAAGAACCATCTTACGGTAAAACTGAAAATTTCTCCCTTGCCTCCAGCATAATCTCTACCTTTTCTGCAGTTTAGTTCCTCATTTCAGTTCATCCTTCTCTTTGCCCTCAGTCCCAGGTACTGACTGTTCAAACATAACCTTCTCTCAGGGGAAAAATAGATGGGATAAGAGTAAATGTGATAAGACTCTCGCATTGTATTATCCAATTCGGTAGCTACTAACTGCATGTGGCATGTTACATTTCAATTAAAAGCAACGAAAATAAAATAAAATAGAAAAATGTGCCCAACCAGCGTGGCTGAGGGGTTGAGCGTTGACCCATGAACCAGGATTGCCTAGTTATAGCTCATTGGTTGAGCAGCTGTGGCATCTTCTCAGTGACTCTCCCACAGAGCCATGTGTGACCCTTTCCATTAGCGCCATATGCCAGGGCTACGGGGAAAATCTCTCTATACAGACAAGGAACTCCTCGTGCCTTCTCAGTGGAGCTCTTTGATGAAAAGACCATCTTGTAGGGTGGGTCTTGAGACCTGATGGTTTCCACGGTGCAGGTGGATGCAGCAACACTAAGTCTGTCTGGCCCTTGTGTTTGCCGTGATGGAGACTACAGGAACCATCTGCTCTTACCCCAATGTATCACCAGTGGATTTCATGTAACCCACTTGAATCTTCTCTTCTGATTGTGATATATATTGTAAAACTAGAGGACCGATGCACGAAATTCCTGCAAGAGTAGACCTTCCTTCCTCCGGCTGCCGGTACCCGCTTCCCGCTGGCACCTGGGACCCGGGCTTCCCTCTGGCCGCCTGCAGGACCTAGGATCCCGGCTTCCCTCTCGGCACCAGCTTTGTCCGGAAGGACATGTGGTCTAATTAGCATATCACGCTTCTATTATTATATATAAGGTACAAAACTGCCATTCCCAGGAACAATATCTCAATCCATTGACATTTTGCTTCCTGACAATAAACTCACAAAAGTTCTCGTGAGGTTTGAATGATTCTTACACTGACAGATGGAACCCAGTTTTCTGATGAATCTCACTACTGCTGGATTAGACAGTGTAACTGTGGTAGGCATCAGGAATGGCACCAGGTGTCTGGGCTCAGACCAAACACGGGCTCAGAAACCTGGGTTCTTGGGTTCTGGCTAGGAAAGAACTCAGAGCAAAACCCAAAGGGTAAGAGAACAGTTACTGGGTAAATTACAGAGGTAGGAGAAGTAATTCTTAGAAGAAACGTGAAAGAATGAGAGAGGCCGAAAAACCAGGACTACAGGCTTTATTAGAGGAGAAGAACCCTGCTGGGCTATCTCTCAAGGGGAGAGCAGCAACATGTGCTCAGCAGAGGGGACCACGTCTTTTGAGAGGAGGAATGGGAGGCAATGGGGCTTAGGGTACTCAGCACGTGCTGGTTGGTGGTCTCATATAAGGCACATGATTAGGCACTTAGGTGCTTAGGAATCAAGGGCTCAGGGTATTTGCCAGGTGCTGATTGGTGGTTCAATGTAGAGACCATATAAGGTGCCTAGTTAGGTGCTCAGGAATGTCCAGACCGCAGGTGCAGGTTAGATCATACTCCGTCCACCAGTTGGGGGAAGGAAGGATCTATCAAAATGGGGTTTGGAAAGGAGGTAAGGAGGTAACCGAAGGGCCCTTGGAAATTGAGAGTGCAAGCTAATGGTAACCTGCCTTGTGGGGGTGAAGAGGAGATGGAGGGAGAAGGGAAAGGTACAGGTGTGCTCCCGGGAGGTCCTCCTTCCTGAAGGGTTTAGGGTGGAGATTTCGGGGGAGGTCCCAGGGGAAGAGCTGAATGGAATATTCTGTAGCTTTCCAGGTGTGTCCATTCAGGGATGTGGCCTCCACTGATGGATGGGCCGGCACCAGGGCAGGGGCATTATTCAGTGCAGCTGGTCCTGATGTCAGCCCTGGCGTTTTGTTGCTTATCTGGGCCTGGGGCTGGAGGAGGAAAAGTCACCCTGGGGACAAGGTCACCCTGAGGACAAGGTCCCCCCCTACAATTGACTGCCCATTGCTGGACACCTGGGCTCTCCACCCTGGTGACCTCTGTACCTGGCCCGTCTCCCTGCTCTGCGTGGGTCTGTGCAGCCCACAAGATAACCACAAGTAAGGGTGGCTCATGACTTCAGAGGACCGTGACTGAATCACCAGTGGGAACACATTTTTCAAGTGAATAATATTTTCTAAAGGTAACCATTCTGAATACACAGGGCATGATGGCTTGTTTCTGGTTCCAATGCTCTTCCTGGGGATCTGGCTGTAGTTCTGGAAGGATCCCACCCTAAGGCATCCCTGGTCCCTGAGCCTGTGCACCTTTTTGGCAAATGCACACGTCAGACTCCAGCTGTCATCAAAGATCAAAATGGAGCCAGATTCATCAGGTGCCTTTTCAGGGTGTGTGTTTGCAAGGAAGGACCTCTGTTCCCTGGGGACTCTCAGCCCTGCCTCTCAGTGCAAATGTCCTGGACAGGAGCTGTGGCTGCTTTGGGCTCAGGCCTGTGCACCTCGGGCGCTAGGGGGCGCTGTCTGCGAAGTGTGTGCAGCTGAGCTGGGCGCCAGGTGGGCGGAGCAGCTGTGGGGCGGGTAGATGGGCTATTTGGGGAGCGGGTGGGTGGTGCTCTTCTTCGCTTCCACACGGAAGTTCCCGGGGGTCGTACATCCCTCGCACTTCCGTCTTTCTCCTGTGATCTGTCCGGGCGGTGGGGCCGCAGGGGACTCGGGCCGGGAACGGACATGGTGAGTGACGGCCGGGCGCGGAGGCGTCTGTCCGCGGGCAGGTCCGGGCTGCGGACCCCAGGCGCCCGGGCTCCGCGGAGGCTGCAGGCCCCTCGGGCTCGCAGGGGGCCCCGCCGGGACCCGGGTCCAGGGCGTCCCCGCGGCGGGGCCTGGGGCTGCGGAGCGAGTCCGGGCGGCTCCGCGCCCACAGCCCGGGCTCCGCAGCGGGTGCGGGGCCGCGCGGAGGGTCCGTGGGGACCTGGGGCTCGGCCTCCGCGGTCCGTGCCCGGGGGGAGCTGTGGTCTGTGGCCTGTCCCTCCTTTCCCCCAAGAGGGACCGTGTTCTCCTGGGTGTGATGTGTGTGGGGCAGGCTCTCCAGTCCCCCCCGTCCCCCAGGCCCTGCTCTGCAGCCAATGCCTGCATTCCCAGCCTCTCCCCGGACCCTGAACCCCATGTTCCCTCCTGAGTCACAGCATCGTTATCAGCTGTTTGTTTTGTGGTGCTTTTCAAACGGTTAAAAACAAGATTCAGCTGAGTAAGTGGAAGGTCTAACGGGCTTGATTCCCATCCACAAATCCAGCCGCATCCCATCTGATAAATAGCACCTGAGGGCTGTTCAAGTGTCGTGTACAATAGGCAGGAAGGAGGCGTCTTTAAGAGGTTAGAGTAGTGTCTCAGGCGGGGTCCGCGTTCCTTAGGGCTGTGGTCGGCAAACTGCGGCTCGCGAGCCACATGCAGTCCTTTGGCCCCTTGAGTATGGCTCCTATACAAAATACCACGGCTGGGATGAGTCTGTTTTGAAGAAGTGGCATTAGAAGAAGTTTAAGTTTAAAAAAAAATTTGGCTCTCAAAAGAAATGTCAAACGCTGTACTGTTGATATTTGGCTCTGTTGACTAATGAGTTTGCCACCCCTGCTAGGGGAAGGAACAGCAGGAGTCTCTTAAACAGATCAGTGTTGAACAGCAGGTTGCTGGGTGACTGGGTTAGAATGTTACTCCTGGGAGAGGTGGAACTGCAGTTACACACAGGCATGCACCCCTGAGCCTGGGGAGTCCATCTTGAGGCAGTTTTGTTGTTTTCAGTTCTTACACACACCTGCATGGTGGAGCCTGCTACACACCTAGGCCACATGGGGTAGCCTGTGGGTCCCAGGCAGCAAACCTGTGCAACGTGGTGCTGTACTGAGTACTGTTGGCAGTTGTAACACAGTGGTAGTGAGCATTTATGAGAAGGCGCAGTAAAAATGTGGTGGCAAGCTGAAACCGGTTTGGCTCAGTGGATAGAGCGTCGGTCTGTGGACTGAAGGGTCCCAGGTTCGATTCCGGTCAAGGGCATGTACATTGGTTGTGGGCACATCCCCGGTAGGGGGTGTGCAGGAGGCAGCTGATCGATGTCTCTCTCTCATCGATGTTTCTAGCTCTCTATCTCTCTCCCTTCCTCTCTGTAAAAAATCAATAAAGTATATATTTTTAAAAATGTGGTGGCAAGATAGAAAATGGTCCATCTGTGTGGGCACTGACCCTGAATGGACTACAGGACTGGAGGCTGCTCTGCAGGAGTCAGTGGTCGGTGAGTGAATGTGAAGGCCTAGGACGCTCCTGTGCACGACTGTAGACTGTATCACACTGTGCACTGAGGCCAGGAAATGTACAAAACACAGATCCATCAAGCCCAGGGGGCAATGATGCAATCAAAAGGCTCAGTCAGCACAAGGCCTCTGAGGCTGTGCCCGCATAAACCAGCACACTGCTTCACAGCAGAGTTTTCTTTCACTCAGTAGAAAGCTCACATGGATACAGAGGACAGTGTAGCAAATACATGAACCAGCTCACCATCATCAGGTTTCTATTTAGTGATCGTAACTGTATGTGCTGGGCTTTCACAGGACTGGCTGCACAGGCAGCTTGCTTACACCAGCGTCATCATAAACGTCTGAGCAATGCATCTCCCTGTGACATTGTGATGGGTATGACATCACTAGGCATTGCAGTGTTTCAAATCCACTGTAATCTTCCAGTTTTATAGAAGGGATTTTATTTTCATTAAGTTAAATTGACATACAACATTATATTAGTTTAAGGTGTACAGCATAGTGATGTGATATTTGTATGTATATTGAAGTGACTATCACAATATGATAGCATCGGTTATCATACATACTTACAGAATTTTTTTTTCTTGAAAAGAGAACTTTTAAGATTTACTTTAGCAACTTTCAGATCTGAAATATGGTATTACTAACTGCAGTCTTCATGCTGTAAGCTGCATGTCCATGACTTCTTTTATAATTGGAAGTTTACCCTTCATCCATTTGACCCCCACCTTACCCCGTACACCACTCCTACAACCTCAGGCAACCATCTATCTGATCTGTATCTTTTTTAAAGGTTCCACAGATAAGTGGGAACACATGGCATTTCACTTTTTCTGATTTATTTTGCAAAGCATCCTGCTCTCAAGGTACATGAATGTGTTGTTACAAGTGGCAGAATTTCTTTTCCTACCTTGTTTCCCCGAAAATAAGACAGTGTCTTATATTAATTTTTGCTCCCAAAGATGCGCTAGGTCTTATTTTCAGGGGATGTCTTATTTTTCCATGAAGAAGAATACAGTACACATTTATTGTTAAATGAAAATAAAGGAAATTTATTACTGTATACGGTACGGTAGTACGGTAGTTGTCAGCACAAACCAGACAAACTGTGAAACCTACAGTATCAAGAATTTACTCATTTATTCAATGACAATCATGTCATCATCTTCTGAAACATCATCATAACAATCCAATTCCTGAATTTCCTGTTGAGTTTCTTGTGACTCCATTTCTTTCAGAATCAGTGGACCAAATCTCTCATGTTTAGCCTAGGGGAGGGCCTTATATTCGGGGGGATGCCTTATATTTCACTCAGAAGGAAACCTGTAAGTTAGGTCTTATTTTCGGAGGATGTCTTATTTTCGGGGAAACACGGTAATGGCTGAATAATACAATAGTGGTTTTCTATGTGTGTGTGCACCATTTTAAAAAATTGTTTAAAGTACTACATGTGTCTCCCTTTTCCCCATTGACATCCCCCATGCCTCCAGGACAAGCCCCATTGCCCCAGTGTCCGTGTCCATTGGTTATGCTGTTACGCAGGTATACAAGTCCTTTGGTTGATCTCTTACCTCTCTCCCCTCCCCTCCCTTCTTTCTGAGGTTGGACTGTCCAGTGTTTCTTAGTCTCTGGATCTATTTTTTTTCCCAATCAGTTTTTATTCATTATATCCTACATATGAGTGAGATCATGTGACATTTATCTTTCTCCTACTGGCTTATTTTGCTTAGCATAATACTCTCCAAGCTGTTGCAAATGATAAAAGTTCCTTTTTTAATCCACTTATCTACTGATGGACACTTAGGCTGTTCCCAAATCATGCACCATTTTCTTTTTTTCTGTTCATCAGATTTTTTTTATTCACTTGATTTTTAGATTCACTTGTAGATAGATATGAGAGAAAGGCACCCTCGAGTTTTGCCCGCTGCCAGACAGTCTAGTCTCTACCCGAATGAATCTGGATTCCCAGATTCTCACCCTGAACTGGGGTTAAGCACAGTCCGGAGCTTTTGTCTCCTTCCCACTAGGGCGATCCAGCGGCACAGTCAACAGTCCATCCTGTGCACACATTTACATGCATGCCTTCGGAGTTCTGCCTTCCGCCACTCCACTGAGTTTCCGCCTTACAGCCCAGATTCTCCCTGTATGAGCCTGGGTCCCCAGGGTCTCGCCTGGAACTGGGGTTCAGTGCAGTGGGAACCAGGGTTTGGCACAGTCCGGAGCTTTTATGTCCTTCCTGCTAGAGAACGCCAGCCAGGCACTCAGTCGCCCCTCCTCTCTGGCTTCATCCTCTTCGCAGGCGCGCACCATGTCTCCGTACCTCAGGCTTTTACGGCTCCTCTGATTTTCCTTGTGGTTTTCTCTTTCCTAGTTGTAGAATTTCTAGTCAGTCAGCTTTCCTGTGGTTCTGGATGATGTCCGTTTTGTCTTTTAGTTGTATTTTTTAAATTGTTGTGTGAGGCTGGAGTTTAGGTGTTTACCTATGCCGTCATCTTGGGTTTTCCTCCACCATTTCCTTTTAAACATTTTTTTTTTAAACACTCACTGGAGGTATTTTTCCATTGATTTTTTGGAGAGAGGGGAAGAAAAAAGGAAAGACAGAGAGAAATAATGACATGAAAGAAACATATTGACTAGTTGCCTCTTGCATGTGCCCACCCGGGGCCCAGGCTGGGAGGGGTGCTTGCATCCAAGATATGTGCCCTTTACCAGAAATCGAACCTGGGACCCTTCAGTCCTCAGGCCGATGCTGGTTCGGGCTTAAACTTTTTTTTCAATAAGTTGACACAGTAAATTAGTTTCAGGAGCCAACATAGTGATGAGACATGTACATAACTTACAAAGTCTAATATTCAACAGATAACACACGTGGTTAACTGAATATTATTGACTATATTTCCTATGCTCTACTTTACATCTTCCTGACTATTTTGTAACTACCAATTTGTACTTCCTTTTTGTTGTTGTTTTTGTTTGTTAATCCTCACTTGAGGATATTTTCCCATTGATTTTTTTTTTTTTTTTTTAGGGCGAATGGGAGAGAGAGGGAAAGGCAGAGAAACATTGATGTGAGAGAGAAACACATTGATTGGTTGCCTCCTGCATGAGCCCTGACCAGAGCTGGGCCAGGGAGGAGCCTGAAACCAAGGTACATGCCATTGACTGGAATCAAACCTGGGACCTTTTGGTCTGCATTCTGGTGCTCTATCCACTGAGCAGAACCAGCTAGGTCTTGTGCTTCCTTTAAAAAATAATAATAATTCCTTATTGTTGAAAGTACTACATATACAGGCAGTCCTGGGGCTACTTCGGACTTGACATACATCGTTTAGTATTTATGTTGCCATTTCCCATCCTATATATTAAAAAGAGGATATGCTAATTGACTCTTATGCTGTCACAAAGATGGCTGCGCCCCAGCCAATAAAAGGAGGGAATATGCTAATTGACTGTCCCACCCTCGAAGATGGTGGTGCCCACAGTCACAAGGGGCAGCCGGTGCACAGCAGCCCCTGGGCGGCTGGGGGGCTGAGGGGACTGAGGGATGGCCTGGCTCTGCGTTCCTGCCTCCAGAGTCCCTCAGCCCCCCAGCCCCCCAGCCCCCCAGCCGCCCAGGGTTGGCCTGAGGTGCAGGCAAGCCTCAGATGGTGGCTGCCCAGCCGCCCAGCAGTGGCAGCAGCAGAGATGTGATGGGGCATTGCCTTCTCCTGATCGCCAGGTCACCTCCTACTTCGGAGGGCTCTTGGACTGTGAGAGGGTCAGGCCGGGCTGAGGGACGGCCCCTCCTCCAGTGCATGAGTTTTCATGCACTGGGTCTCTAGTTTATTTATAAAAAGAAAAGTTCTGTCATTTTGAAGTAAGTACTATACATATGTGCTTTATGTTTTTTTTTTAAATTTACTGTACTAAAGGCTCGGTGCACGAAATTCATGCAGGGGGTTGTCCCTCAGCCCACCTGCTCCCTCTCCAATCTGGGACCTCTTGAGGGATGTCTGACCGCCCATTTAGGCCCGATCCCACTGGGCAGTCAGACATCCCTCTCACAATCCAGAACTCCTCCTTTGACGCCAGGTCACCCCTAACTGTCCTCCCTGCTTGCCTGCTTGCCCCCAATTGCCCTCCCCTATAGACCTGGTTCCCCTAACTGCTTTCCATTGCAGGCCTGTACCTCCAACTGCCCTCCCCTGCATTTCTGGGTCCCCCTCAGCTGCCCTCCCTTACTGGCCTGGTCTCCCCCAACTGCCCTCCTCTGCTGGCCTGGTCAGCCCCAACTGTTCAGCTGGCCTGGTCACCCCTAACTTCCTACAACTGCCCTCCCTTGCAAGCCATCTTATGTCCACATGGGGGCAGCCATCTTTGACCACTTGGGACAGCCATCTTGTGTCTTGGTGTGACGGTCAATTTGCATATTACTCTTATTTGATAGGATTTACCACAAGTAAAGGTCAGAAGTTATCTTTTTTTTACTTTTTTTTGTTTGTTTAAAGTATACTATAGTAGTACATAGATCTCCTTTTTTGCTCCCCATTGACCTTCCCCAGCCTCCCTTACCTCCTGTCACATTCCCTCATACCCCCCTCCCCCCGCCCCAGGGTCTTGTGTCCATTGGTGTGCTTATATGAATGCATACAAGTCCTTTGGTTGGTCTATTTCTCTCCCTCCCCAACACTCCCCAACCTTCCCACTGTAATTTGATATCTGTTTGGTGCTTTACTGCCTCTGAATCTATCTTTCTATTCATCAGGTTATAATGTTCTTTATTTTCATAAATGGGTGTGATCATGTGGTATTTTTCTTTCATTGCCTGGCTTATTTTACTTAACATAATGCTCTCCAGGTCCATCCATACTGCTGCAAATGGTAAGAATGCCTTATTTTTTTTATAGCAGTGTAATATCCTATTGTGTAGATGTACCATAGTTTTTCTTTTCTTTTCTTTTTTTAAAAATATATTTTAATTGAATTTTTACAGAGAAGAAGGGAGAGGGATAGAGAGCTAGAAACATCAATGAGAGAGAATCATCGATCAGCTGCCTCCCGCACATCCCTCACCGGGGATGTGCCCGCAACCAATGTATATGTCCTTGACCGGAATTGATCCCAGGACCTTTCAGTCCGCAGGCCAACACTCTATCCATTGAGCCAAACCGGTTTCGGCTGTACCAAGTTTTCTAATCCACTCATCTGCTCATGGGCATTTAGGCTGTTTCCAAATCTTAGCTATGGTGAATTGTGCTGCTATTTACATAGGGGTGCATATATCCTTTCTGATTGGTGTTTCTAGTTTCTTGGGATATATTCCTAGAAGTGGGATTGCTGGGTCAAATGAGAGTTCCATTTTTAGTTTTTTGAGGAAACTCCATACTGTTCTCCACAGTGGCTGCACCAGTCTGCATTCCCACCAGCAGTGCACAAGGGTTCCTCCCCCCGCATCCTCGCCAGCACTTGTCCTTTGTTTTGTTGATGGTTGCCATTCGGACAGGTGTGAGGTGGTACCACATTGTCATTTTGATTTGCATCTCTCGGATATTTAGTGATTTTGACATGCTTTTATGTGTCTCTTGGCTTTTCTTCTGTCTTCTTTAGAAAAGTTTCTATTTAGGTCCGTAGTTTAAAGTGGTCTCATGTTTATTTTTTCCTTTATTTGCCTTGCTCAAGGGGACATCTCATAAAAATATTAAGAGAAATATTAAAAGATTTTACTGTCGAAGGCTTACATTTAAGTCATTAATCCATTTGAGGTAATTATTGTATATGGTGTAAGAATGAGGTCTAGGTTTCATTTTTTTTTTTTTTGCACGCATTTTCCCAACACCGTTTATTGAATACTGTCTTTATTGTATGCACTTGTCTCCTTTGTCATATATTAACTTAATATATAAGTTTGGATTTATTTGTAGGCTCTCTTCCATTGGTCTATATATCTGTTTTTATGCTGGTACCATACTGGTTTGATTACTATAACTTTGTAATATCCTATCTAATAAAAGAGTAATATATAAATTAACCATCACTCCAGTACGCCCACCTGCCATGCCATAAACCAATTACAAGTGAATATGCAAATTAACTCTACCAAGATGGCTGTGGCCACAGAGAGCAGGAGGGAGGCTTGGGTTTCCCTGGCGATGGAGGAAGCCAAGCTTTCCACACACCCTGGCCAGCCCAGGCCTCTGCTTAAGGCTACAAAGTTTCAATTATAGAAGATAAATAAATCCCAACAAAAATGGCGGCAGCCACGGAGCTGGAGACAGCAGGAGGCTAGGGTTGCTCCTGATGAGGGAGGAAGCCAAGCTTCTGCAGCCCTGGCCTGCTTTGGCCTTTGCCTAAGGCTACAAAGTGTCAATGATAGAAGGTAGATAAATCCCAACAGAAATGGCTGTTGCCACGGAGCGAGCAGAAGGCTTGGCTCCGCTCCAGGCTGCAAAGTTTCAACTGTAGAAGATAATAAATCCCAGATACCATGGATTGCCAGGGGGCGTGGCCAGCCTGCAGACCACCACAAGCCCCTCGCCCAGGCTGCCCCACACCCCAAGGGAACCCCCCACCCTGATCTGGGACACCCTTCAGGGCAAACCATCTGGCCCCCACCCATGCACCAGGCCTCTATTCAATCTAATAAACAAGTAATATGCAGATTGACCATCAATCCACCACACAAGATGGCTGCCCCCATATGGTCAAAGATCCTACCCTCATGTGGATACAAGATGGCTACCACAAGATGGCCAGCAGGGGAGGTGAGGGAGGGCAGTTGGAGGTGATCTAGCCTGCAGGGGAAGGCAGTTAGGGGTACCAGGCTGGCAGAGGAGGGAAGTTGGGGCCAAGCAGGCTGGCAGAGGAGCAGTTGGATATCAATCAGGCTGGCATGGGAGTGGTTAGGAGGTGATCAGGCTGGCACACAGAAGAAGTTAGGGGCAATCAGGAAGGCAGGCAAGTGAGCAGTTTGGAGCCAGCAATCCTGGATGTAGGAGGGTAGTCAGACATCCCTTGAGGGGTCCCAGATTGGAGAGGGTGCAGGCTGGGCTGAGGTACACCCCTCCTCTGCACAAATTTTGTGCACTGGGCCTCTAGTAGTTTGATATCAGATAATGTGATATCTCTGACTTCATTCTTTTTTGTCAAGAGAGCTTTGGCTATTTGGGGTCTTTTGTGGATTCATATGAAATGTTGGATTACTTGTTCTAGTCCTGTGACAAACGTCATTGGTATTTTGATAGGAATTTTGGTTTTGATTGGTCAGTTCCTATGCACTGAATATATAGATCACCTTGGGTTGTATGGACATTTTATTTATGTTAATCCTTCTTATTTATGAACATGGTATTTGGTTCCATTTATTTGTATCTTCTTCAATTTCTTCTTCAGTGTCTTATAAATTTCTGAATACAGTTCTTTTAACTCCTTTCTTAAATATATTTCTAGGTAATTTATTTTTTTATGCCAAATCCATTATACTCTTATGGGACTACCATCCTATATGAAGTCTGTTGTTGACCATAGGTTATGTGGCTCATGACTGTATTGATACATTGAGGACCAGTAGTTTTTTTTTGTTTGTTTGTTTGTTTTTAATTGATTTTTTACAGAGAGGAAGGGAGAGGGATAGATAGTTAGAAACATCAATGAGAGAGAAACATCGATTAGCTGCCTCCTGCACCCCCCCCCACCCCCCACTGGGGATGTGCTCACAACCAAGGTACATGCCCTTTACCAGAATTGAACCTGGGACCCTTGATTCCATAGGTCAACGCACTATCCATTGAGGCCAATGGGTTAGGGTAAGGAGTCCTTTTGTAAATGGATTGTCAGTCCCATTTTCTCTCATACATTTCCTTATTTCTTTAAAGGTATTAAAGGAGAGTGGTTCATGTATCTACTGTAGCATAAATGGGCAAGCCAAAGGCTCTTCTAACATAGCTTGACTGACACATGATCCCATAACTGAGGATTTAGTTGATGAGTCTTCCCACACTGGAGGCCGAGGATCGGGGGCCTTCCATATCACCGGCTTTACAGGCTCTACTTCAGGAGGAGAGGGCGGGGAAAATCCTCCTGGTGTCCTGTAGGCTTTTGATCCTCAATATGAAGTGACATAGTGCGGCTCAAACAAGATTCCACATAATTAAAGATGACAAAGGCACTTGTTTTCCCTGGGTCTGATTTCTCTTTAGATTCCTACCTTCTTGTTCCTAGAGATCAAGGATTATGTTCCACCATCAGGGAACCAAGAGTTATCCTATTAGGTCTAGTAATAAGTAATGTCGTTTTCTAATACTTTTTTTAAATTGAATTTATTTAAACAATACAACAAAATTTAATCAACAATATAGTTGCCGTTGTTTTCTACTACTTGTGCCCAACGCTCAGGAAGCATTTTAATCCCTCTGTTGTAAAATTCTTGTGATTTTGATGCAAAAAATTCGGTCAATGCATTTTTGAGGCATTCTTCATTATTAAATTTTTTTCCAAGAAGAAAGTTTTGCAAAGAACGAAACAAATGGTAATCGGAAGGGGCAATATCAGGAGAATATGCAGGTTGAGGGAGAACTTCCCATTCCAACTGGCGCAGTTTTTCAGCAGTGATTCTTGCAGTATGCGGTCGTGCGTTATTGTGGTGAAGAATTACGCCCTTCCGATTAATCAGCGTGGGTTCTTTTTCTCTTAAAGCTTGGGCTAACCTTTCCAATTGGGCACTATACACTGCACTTGTAATGGTTTGGTTAGATGGTAAAAGTTCATAATGAAGAATTCCTTTAAAATTCCACCAAACACACAACATCACTTTTTTCGCATGCAAGTCAGGTTTTGGCGTGGGCTGTGGAGCCTCATTTTTGTCCAACCATTGAGGCCGCCTTTTCAAATTAACATACAGCACCCATTCTTCATCTCTGGTAACAATTTGCTCTAAAAATGGCAAACGGTTTTGACGAGAGAGGAGCGAACTGCAAATTGTGACTCTTTGATTACGGTTGTTGTTGGTCAACTCATGAGGAACCCATTTTCCAAACTTTTGGACTTTGCCAAGTGCACGCAATTGATTGGAAATTGTTTTTTGTGAACAATTTAAAGTTGTCGCAAGCTCTTGTTGGGTAATTTGAGGATTTTGCACCAAAAGAGCTTGAAGAGCTTCTTGATCAAAATTGGACACACGGCCTCGACCACTCTTGTCATCTAACGAAAAATTTCCCTCGTGAAATTTCTCAAACCAACGCTGGCATTTTCTGGCGCTAACTGCATCTTGACCAAGAGCACTACAGATGTTTTTTGCAGCCTCACTTGCTTTTCTTCCTAATTGGAACTCGTAAAGCATGCAGTGCCGAATAAGCTCTTCATCCGCCATCTTCTTAGCCCTAGTTTTGCAACAAAAACCAAACCAAACACAAACTTTTTCAAGCAAAACTTGTTAATTGCACTTCACACGTTCTGTAGATACCATGTGTTTGAAGGTTATGTCAATACAAGTCAACGCCAAGCAAGATTTTAAACGAATGTTTAAAAACGACATTAATTATTACTAGGCCCGATATATAATAAAAGGCTAATGTGCAAATCAACCGAATAGGACAACCGGTTGCTATGATACACACTGACTACCAGGGGGCAGATACTTGATGAAGGAGCTGCCCCCTGGTGGTTAGTGCACTTCCACAGGGGGAACGCCATTCAGTCAGAAGCTGGGCACATGGCTGGAGAGCACAGTGGTGGTGGTGGTGGTAGGAGCCTCTTTTGCCTCTGTGGCAGTGGTAAGGACCCTTCGGAAGACACTAGCCAGCAGGCAGACATCCCTTGAGGGGTCTCGAACTGTGAGAGAGTGCAGCCAGGCTGAGAGACCCCTTTCCACAGTGCATGAATTTTGTGCACTGGACCTCTAGTAAGTTATAATAGTCTGCAAAGAGCCCTTTGTTTTCTTGTAACAGAGGCACCATTTGCATTTCACAACTGTTTAAGCGGTTATATATTGTTGCCATCTGTGGTGCAACCACCGAGGCCATGAGGGGCTCTTCTCCCAGCCGCATTGGCCCGGCAACATCTGCTCACCAACACCACCCCCCATTGTTAGCAACCGTCCCTATCTGTGGGGTGACCTGTGGGTTCCCATTTATGGCTACCTTTTTCTGGCACCGCCCACTTACCTACTGCACCATCTTGTAGCAGTCCTGCTCACCTCCACTGCCACCCACTACTAGTGCCGCCTTACTAACAACTGCCATGTTTTGTGTCACCACCTGGTGGTCAGCAAGTTGTGGAACTCCCGGTCAATCAAACTCTTGGGCCGAAACTGGTTTGGCTCAATGGATAGAGTGTCGGCCTGTGGACTGAAAGGTCCCAGGTTCGATTCCGGTCAAGGGCATGTACCTTGGTTGTGGGCACATCCCCAGAAGTGGGTGTGCAAGAGGCAGCTGATCGATGACTCTCTCTCATCAATGTTTCTAACTCTCTATCCCTTTCTCTTCCTCTCTGTAAAAAAAAAAAAAAAATCAATAGAATATATTAAAAAAACACACACAAAAACAAACTCTTGGGAACAATTTTCATATTAACCTTTTATTTTTTGGATACTACCTTTACATTACTGTGTGTTCTTGCCTCCTTTGTCAAGTATTCCATGACCATAAAGGCATGGGCTTATATCCAGGCTCTCTGTTCCATTCGTTCCACTGATTTATATGCTGTTTTTAGGCCAGGACCAAGTTGTTTTAATTGCTATGGCCTTGTAGTACAGTTGGATATTAGATAGTGTGATTCATCCACATTTTTTCTTCATTCTCAAGATTGCTGTTGCTATTCAGGGTGTTTTGAAGTCTATGAAAAATGTTTTCAATATTTGTTCAGTTATGTGAGTTTCATCAAGGGTGTCCTGATACGAATTGCATTTAAGCTATAGATTGCTTTCAACATGAAAATAGTGAAGATTTGAATAAAGGCCCTTGGACATGTCTCGTCTTAAATTGTTTCCCAAGGTCTAGGCCCCAGATATAGTCACAATTCTGCCGGAAAGACTTCTTTTGAGTGTGATCTTACAATTTCAAAATACGTGTCCATGTATCCTAAAAAATCACTATGAAGTAACCTTCAGGCTTACGAGTAGAGGACTTTTGTAGAGGGCTAAGTTGTCCTGTGTTGCTCATGCCTGAGCTCTAACTCTAACCTCCATGAAATGAGAGAGGCAAAAGAAGGTCAAACTTATTTACTAGCAAGTATTATAAAAACAAATGTTCATCCATACTCCTCCATGAGAATATTTTCATTCATTAAGGTGTATCTGATGACTTCTAATAATCTGGTGTACTTTAGGACAGTATGGCCAAGTACATTTTGTTCTAATTTGAATTTAACCACAACGCCTGGCCTCTCTTGTTTGATGATGAGAATAGAAGAGAAAGCTACAAAACCTTTATTGTATTCACAGTTACTAAAACTTTATGGACACATGTCAGTATGTTTCATGGATGCATGGATGGCTGCATCAAATGGTGGTTATAATGGTGATGAGTTTGGGCACAAGGAATCAATGGGCTTAAAATAGAAGTAGTTTGATGTATTAATATAGAAGTTGTTCAAGCTGTTCTTTACCCTGACATTAGAGAGCAATGAAGACTTGAAGTGATCACAGTAAAATCATATCAATATATTCCATGTGTTCTTGAGAATGTGAATGTGGTAAATTAATAATAGTCTTACAATTAAACTTAATTGTTGGGGACTATGTGTTCTAAGTGAACTTCCTATAAATTATGTATAGGTCCCCAGTATTGTTTGTCTCACCCATTCTCCTATATGTATATGTGGAATGTTTTAGGACTCAGTAGCCTTTGAAGATGTTAATGTGGAGTTCACAATGGAGGAGTGGGCTTTCCTGGATCCCACCCAGAAGAAACTCTACACAGATGTGATGCTGGAAACCTTCTGGAACCTGGCATCAGTAGGTAGGTATCATAAATTTTTTTAAAAATATATTTTTATTGATTTTAAAGAAAAATGAGAGGGAGAGAATGAGAAAAAAAATCAATGATGAAAGAGAATCACTGATTGGCTACCTCCTGCAAGCCACACACTGGGGATGTAAAACCGGTCCTACTGGAATTGACTTGTGACCTCCCATTTCATAGGTTGACGGTCAACTATAGAGTGACTCTGGTCTGCAACAACTTGTTACTTATTTAGACAATTAGAAATCTAGTGTTGCTTGCTCATCAATGCTGTTTCAAGAACTGAAATATGGAAAGGGAATACATTAGAAATTAAATTAGGAATGACAACAGCTCATTGTGTACCTAAAACCTAACTATTTTTAATATTATTTAATAATTTATAATGCTTTTTCTAGCATGTATTTTAGAAAAAAAATGTGAAGGCTTTGACAGTGAAGATCAGTATGAAAATCACGGGATGAATCTTAGGTGAGTCGCATTGACTTGACAAAGCATTAAGAGCATCTTTGTGGTTTTTTAAAAATAAATTTTTATATATTTATTTTATTTATTTGTATGTTTAATTTTTTAAGATTTTTCTTCAGAGAGTTAGGAAGAGGGAGAAAGAGAAATAAACTTCAATGATGAGAGAGAATTATTGATGGCTGCTTCCTCTATGCCCCTCATTCGGAATCAAGAACCAGGGCATGTACTCTGGCTCAGTGGTCAGTGTTCCTCTCTGGTAGTGCAAAAATATGTTTTTATTGATTTTAGAGCATGGGGATGAGAGCAAGTGATACAAAAATCAATTGACTGCCTCCTGCATTCACCATCCTGGGTGTAATAAGTCTGCTGTCTGGCCATGTTCCCTTTTAGGGAATTGAACTGCATGGCTCTGTTCTTTTTTTTTTTCTTTTAATTTATTGATTTTTTTTTTACAGAGAGGAAGGGAGAGGGTTAGAGAGTTAAAAACATCAATGAGAGAGAGACATCGATAAGCTGCCTCCTGCACACCCCCCACTGGGGATGTTCCCGCAACCAAGGTTCATCCCCTTGAATGGAATAGAACCTGGGACCTTTCAGTCTGCAGGCCAATGCTCTATCCACTGAGCCAAACCGGTTTCCGCCATGGCTCTATTCTGAACCCCTGAGTCATAAGGGCCTGGTCTATAAAAGAATCTTAAAAACAGGTAATCCAATTGTATCAGCCCAGTTTTAAATATATTGGTTCTTAGAATTATCTCATCCAAAAGTTTTTTCTGAAATATGGCCTAGATGTTTAATGTATAAAAATAATTGCACTTGAAAACAATATACAGCAATACCATTCATGAATGGAACTGTTTCATAATATCTATGATCCAGCCTATTTCAGAAGTTTTAGGATATTCACTTTCAAAAATTGGAATGTTAAAAAACCCCACCCTTTGGCAAAAATGCCATTGTCATGCTATTAGTAAATATTAAATCATTAACAGAGTATTAATCATATGCTTCTGATTTTTACAGCAGTCATATAGCAGCGAGACTCTCTACAAAGAAGGATGATGGTCAATGCAGAGAAAACTTCAGCCAGATTCCAAATCATAATGAAAAGAAAACTGCTACTGAAATAAAACAACCTAATTCCAGGTTGTGTAGGCAAATCTTCATGCGCTATTTGTCCTTGAATAATCACCTGAGCTCTCACATTGGACCCAACCTATACCTGTGTCAGGAATATGAAGAAAACCCTTATAAATGTAAGAAACCTGGGAAAGCTTTTAAGCATCATCAACGTATTCAAAGACATGAAGGTAGCCCCAGTGGGAAAGCTTTCCACTATTCAACCTCCCTTGGAAATCATGAAAGAACACATGTTGCTGGAAAACCATATGAGTGTGAGCAATGTGGAAAAAGCTTTAATCGTCTCATTTACTTTAAACTTCACAAAAATGCTCATAGCGGAGAGAAACCATATCAAAGTAAACAATGTGGCAAAGCTTTCAGGTCTCCCAAGTACTCTGGAAAAAATGAAAGAACACACACTGCAGAAAATCCCTATCAATGTCAGAAATCTGGAAAAGTTTTCAGTTCCACTTCTTTTAGAAATCATGAAAGAGCACATATTGGTGAGAAACATTATGAATGTGAGAATACCTTGAATTGGCTCAGCTCTCTTGGAAAACATAAAAGAAGTCATGCTGGAAAGAGGCCTCATGAATGTAAGGAATGTGGCAAAACATTCCGTCGTCGCTATGCCCTTGTAATTCATCAAAGAATGCATACTGGAGAAAAACTCTATGAATGTAAGCTTTGTGGTAAAGTTTTCTCTTATTCAACTTCCCTCCAAAATCATAAAAGAACTCATACTGGGGAAAAACCCTATGGTTGTAAGCAATGTGGAAAAGCCTTCAGTTGTCCAAAGTCTTATCGAGAGCATCAACGGACACAATGTGGAGAAAAGCCTTATAAATGTAAGCAGTGTGGGAAAGCTTTCATATTTTCCTCTTCTCTTCGAAATCATGAAAGAATGCACACTGAGGAGAAACCCTATAAATGTAAGCAGTGTGGGAAAATCTTCAGTCTGTACAGTTCTCTTGGATACCATAAAAGAATTCATGATGGAAAGAAGCCTCATGAATGCAAGGAATGTGGTAAAACATTCCATCATCCCTGTTCCCTTAGAAATCATGAAAGAACTCATACTGGCGAACAACCCTATAAATGTAAACCTTGTGGCAAAGCTTTCTATTTTCTGTCTGCCCTCCAACGTCATGAAAGAACTCATACTCGGGTAAATCGCTATGAATGTAAGCATTGTGGTAAAGGATTCTATTATCGGTCTTCTCTCCAAGATCATGAAAGAACTCATACTGGGGATAAGCCCTATAAATGTAAGGTTTGTGGTAAAGGTTTCTCTTATTCAACTTCTCTTCAGTATCATGAAAGAATGCACACTGGGGAAAAACCCTATCAATGTAAGGAATGTGGGAAAGCCTTCATTTCTCCCAGCTCTCTTGGAAAACATAAAAGAAGTCATGTCGGAAAGAAGCCTCATGAATGTAAGGAATGTGGTAAAACATTCTATGACCGATATTTCCTCCGATTTCATGAAAGTATTCATACTGGGGAAAAACGTTATGAATGTAAGCATTGTGGTAAAGCTTTCTCTTATCCATCTTCCCTCCGAAGTCATAAAAGGACTCATGATAAGGAAAAACTCTATGAATGTAAACAATGTGGGAAAGCTTTCTTTGTTCTAAATGCCCTCCAACATCATGAAAGAATTCATACTGGAGAAAAACCCAATAAATGTAAGCATTGTGGCAAAAGTTTCTGTCATTTAACTTCCCTCCAACATCATGAAAGAACTCATTCTGGGGAAAAACCATATAAATGTCAACAATGTGGTAAGACTTTTATTTTTTCCAAAGCTCTTAGAAATCATGAAAAAATACATAATGTGGATAAATCCTATGAATGTAAGCAATGTGGGAAAGCTTTCAGATGTTCCAAATATCTTAGAAATCATAAAAAAATGCATACTATGGAGAAACCCTATGAATGTAAGCAATGTGGGAAAGCTTTCAAATATTACAGATATCTTCGAAACCATGAAAGAACACATACTGGGGAGAAATCCTATGAATGTAAGCAGTGTGGGAAATTTTTCAGTCATCCAAGTTCTCTTGTAACACATGAGAGAAATCATGATGGAAAGAAGCCTCATGAATGTAAGGAATGTGGTAAAACTTTTCTTTATCCCTCTTTCCTTAGAATTCATGAAAGAATGCATACTGGGGAAAGACCCTATAAATGTAACCATTGTGGTAAAGCTTTCTCTTATCCAACTTCCCTCCAATGTCATGAAAGAACTCATAATAAGGAAAAACCCCATGAATGTGAGCAATGTGGAAAAGCCTTCAGTTCTCTCAGTTCTCTTGTGAAACATAAAAGAGGTCATGATGGAAAGAACCCTTATGAATGTAAGGAATATGGTAAAACATTCCATGATTTATATCACTTCCAACTTCACGACAGTATTCATACTGGTGGAAACCTTAAGCAATGTAGTAAAGCATTTATTCACCCCAGTTTCCTTGTGGAGAGAAATCATAATGAATGAAAGAACTCACACTGAAAATAAGCCCTATCCTGTGAATATTGTAGAAAACCCTTTGACTATCTGAATTCTTTTTTTGTGTATACTCACCTTAGGATATTTTTCTGTATAGATAGTGAAAGTCAGAGAGAAAGACAGCGATGTTGATGTTAAAGGAAAACATCAATTGGTTACCTCCTGCACATGCCCAGACATGAAAGTGCACACAGTGGAAAAAAAAGCTTTATGAATGTTAAGGAATGTGGTGAAGGTTTCAGTTTCTCCAAGTCTCTTTGAAAGCATGGAAGAAGACATATGAATGTAAAACCTTATTAATGTAAGCAATGTGGGAAGACCTTCAGTTGTGTTACACATCTTGAAAGACATAAGTCATGATGGAAAGCAACCTCATGAATAAGGAATGAGTTAAACCTTTTTGTCATCCCTATGAGTGGGAAAGCCTATAGTCATCCCAGATCCTTTCACATTCACAAAAATTCACATAGTGGAGAGGAACCGTATCAATGCAAAGAATGTGGTAAACCTTCAGGTTCCAACTAGTTTTTATGCACAGGTGGAAACAAAATGTGTTAACACTCAATGTAAAGAATAGCAAAGGGCCTTCATTTATCTCTCAGCTGTGCCATCATGTATGATTATCCATATTGAGGATGGACCCTAGAAAAGTAAGAGGATTAAAAAGCATTCATTTCTTCTAGTTTACTGTAAAGAATGAAAGAACTCACTGAAGAGAAGCCCTGTCAATGTAAAGATGGTAGAAGAGCTTTTAGCCATGCTAGTTCTTTACAAAATCATGAAGAGACTCACACCCAAGACTAAGTGTTGAACATAAGGATTGTGGAAGAGCCTTTCTTGGATTTGTGAGAATGCCCCTGGAGAAATAGTATAGAGAAGGTAGGAAAGCCTTCAGCTTTCACTTTTCCTTGGAAATCTCATGAAAAAAACTCTTGAATGTAAAAATGTAGGAAAACCTTCATGTTGCCTCATCTTATATTATAAAAAGCTAATAGGCAAGTGGTTGTCATGCCCTCATGCTGGGGCCAGAAGACCTGAGGCCGAACCCTCATTCTTCGGGCTGCTCTCCCTGCCCGGCAGAGCTTGACTCTGGGTCCCATGGTATTCCTGAGACTCTGACAGGAGGGAGATTTTCATATATATTTTACCAATTTTCTTTCATCTCTGACACTCCTATTATAAAGGACAAATAGCAATATTAAGATATTTCCTCTAATTAATTCTCTTTTAATGTGCACACATTTTGTTGACTGGGCCACTAGTATTCCTACACTACCATGTGAGAATGTACACTGAATATTTCACAATGAAAATTAATTTTAAAATTTTAACAATTTCAAAGTAGCTTGAGAATTGCACTTAAAAGAAATCCTATTAGTGTAACTGACTGGTACATATAAACAAGCCTGTTACAAATGAAGTCATATACTTCCCAAAACTCATAGCATTAAAAAAAAGTTCTATAAACTTGACATATTATCAATACTCATTCTTTGTTAAATTTTTAAATTACTTTTTTTGATGTGAGGAAGGGAGAGACAGAGAAGAGAGAGAAATATCGGTGTGAGAGAGAAACTTCTTCACATGTGCCTGACGAGGGATCAACCCAGCTAACGTGACCTGACAGGTTTTGAATGAAAAGGCCCTACACCTATATGTATTTTTAAAATTTTTAAATTACATTTGAAATTCACTGTTATTTTAGATAAGTATTTTCCATATATTTGTGCTTACAGTTCACTATAGACTCCCATGTGAATTATTTTCATGGTTGGTTTTTGTGTTGCTTTTGGCTGGGAATTGTGCCATGGAGTTCACATTAAGAAGAAAATATTTTAGTTTGTTTTTCTCACTCTTTACCCTACCAGCCAAGAATATCCCCAAAACTGCCAGCTACTGCATTACTTCCTGTGATGTTGGGTGTAAGCTTTACAGTTGTTCAGAATTCAACATTAAAGATCCAGCGTAGGTTGGCTTTTCCTGTAAGCCCATAGGTGTCCACCAGGCAACAAATGTAGACTGTCATGGTTGAGTCTGTTTTCAGAAGCGTACACACTGCTCTCTAGATTACATTTGCATGAAGTCTAATTTGACTAGTAATCATCTTGTCCTGTTGGATCTACTACTGATGTGATTCAGATCCCACTGTGACAGCTGCAATGGTGCAGTGCCAAGGAGCCCCGTGACAGTTTGTTCTTGTGCTGCCCTCTGCAGTGAGGGCTCTGAGCCAGTCCTTCCATGTGAGAATCGGCACTTTCCTCATTTCAGGCAGACGCTGGATGTGTGCTGTCACTCAGAGCTGAGCCTAATCTCTCAATGTTGTCAGGTATCTTAAGTTGTATGGGATTAAAATTATGTGCATTTTTCTCTATAATCAATGTTTCTGTACTTCTTAAATATGAACTGTTTGCCAAGCACTCTTAATGCTAATAGCTATTTTGTTTTATTGTTTCCTGAGGACATCTTTAACTATCCCATTGTAATTATGTATTTTCATATCAACATGTAATCTTTTTTTTTTTAATATATTTTATTTTATTATTTTTTTAAATCAATCTTTATTGTTCATATTATTACACAGGTTCCTCGTTCCTTCCCCCCTCCACCAGGTTCCCACCCCACCCTCTGCCCCCTCATCCTCATCCATTGGTGCACAGTTTATGTTCAGTCTCTTCCTTCCTCCCTTTCCCCGATAGTAAATCCCTTTTCAGATAGCAAATCTGTTACTTAGCATTTTCTCATATCAATAATACCTCCACATGCCCAATGATACACTTCACACAAAAGACATTTCCTAATAGGACAACCAGCCTCATCCAGGCCCCACCCAAGGCACTCACAGATCAACACCCCAGCCCTATACTAACTCAACACATCCAGATCTAAGCCTTCATCACTTGATTCAGCAGACCCTCAAGTTCCCGCAAAAGTTTCCAGCCATGTCTGAGAGGCAGCCGTGGGGCAGGGGCAGGTGAGGAGCGAGCTGTTTTGGGCCAGGCTGCTCCGGGCCTGGCCTCTGTTGCTCTGGTTTGTTCCACAACCAGCTGCTCCGTGTCTGGTCACTGCCGTTCCTGACCCAGTTGCTCTGGACTTGGCTGTTGCTGCTACAGGCCTGGCCACACCCGACTCGGCTGCTCTGGGCCCAATTGCTCCGGGCCCAGCCGCTCCGGGCCTGGCTGCTCCCAGCCTGACAGCTGCTTCTCCGGGCCTGGCCGCACCAGACCCGGCTGATTCGGGCTTGGCCGCTCCCAGCCTGGCAGCTGCTGCTTCGGGCCTGGCCGCACCCAGCCTGGCAGCTGCTGCTCCGGGCCTGGCCGCACCGGACCCGGCTGCTCCGGGCCTGGCCGCTCCCAGCCTGGCAGCCGCTGCTCCAAGCCTGGCAGCCGCTGCTCTGGGCCTGGCCGCTCCCAGCCTGGCAGCCGCTGCTCCAAGCCTGGCTGCTCCCAGCCTGGCAGCCACTGCTCCAAGCCTGGCCGCTCCCAGCCTGGCAGCCGCTGCTCCAAGCCTGGCCACACCCAGCCTGGCAGCCGCTGCTCCGGGCCTGGCCACACCAGACCCGGCTGTTCCGGGCCTGGCCGCTCCCAGCCTGGCAGTTGCTGCTCCGGGTCTGGTCACTGCCACTCCCAACCTAGTTGCTCTGGACTTGGCTGTTGCTGCTACAGACCTGGCCACACCCGACCCGGCTGCTCTGGGCCCGGTTGCTCAGGGCCCGGCCGCTCTGGGCCTGGCTGCTCCCAGCCTGTCAGCCGCTGCTCCTGGCCTGGCCGCACCAGACCCGGCTGCTCCGGGCCTGGCCGCTCCCAGCCTGGCAGCCACTGTCAACATGTAATCTTTTCCACTTAATCATACAATATGAGTCACAAGTATTGTGTGTGTATAAAATCAAACATGTTTTCTCAGGGAAATTAGAAATTTTTATACTTATTTGGCACAGAATGCTTTCTTATTTGTTCAAAATATTGAAAAATTCAATCATGTTTTTGTCTGTCCCTTCCAGCCAAATACCAACAAAATCAAATCTGTGGTAAAAGAGAAATGGAATGAATTCAAATAATAACAATGACCATAAACCCTAAATGTCTGTGGGTGTGACAGTAACAGCACACTGAGAAGGGTTTGTTGTTGTATTTTGCCTGGTGATAGGTCACTTATTTGCCATTAAGGAAGCCAGACACTTTTCTGTATTGTATTCTGTGAGGAAATGAACTTAATTCTACATAGGGTGGTGATAGTAATTTTTAATTTAAAAGGCAGGAAAAAATAAAGCCATACTAACCCTGAATTGTAGGAAACAGAAATCATATTGGTGAGGAAAGGGGAATTTTGTTACTTTTATTCTTTGGAAGCCTGTTCTTTTTCTTGAAGTATACAGAGATGAGTGCCTCTGCTGCTTTTTTGATTCATCCTGGTCATGGAGTAGCTCTGTGTGATGATGGACATCTGTGACCTTTTCTTTTTCATAACGTATATCTAGGGCTGGCAGGGAGTGCAAGGCCTTTAACCAAGTGTCTCAAACAACTTTTGCCTTTCTTGTTATCTGAATACTGACATATTTCTTAGAGGGTATGGGATGTTTTGCCAAAAAGTGATATATCTATAATTTCTAATCATTTACTCTAGGAATAGTTATCTCCTTTATGAATCAACAGAAGTTCATAAATTTAGGAATATTGTCAAAGTATACAAACCAAGCAAGAAATCGAAGTTAGAGTCTCTCTTCCAAAGAAGCTGTTCTTAGTGATAGAGTATGACTTTCTTTTCCTTTTCCTTTTTATTTTTATTTAATTTATTTATTTTCAGTAGGGAAAGCTGGGACTGGATGGGACCACTGTCCTCTGAGAGACAGGGACCCAGAGCCTATACAGCACGTTTATTTTCTTTTTAAAATATATTTTACTGATTTTTTTACAGAGAGGAAGAGAGAGGGATAGAGTGTTAGAAACATAGATGAGATAGAATCATCAATCAGCTGCCTCTTGCATACCTCCTACTGGGAATGTGCCCGCAGCCAAGGTACATGCCCTTGACTGGAATCGAACCTGCGACCTTTCGGTCCACAGGCCTATGCTCTATCCACTGAGCCAAACCAGTTTCGACTTCCTTTTTATTTTTAAATGTACTTTTATTGACTTCAGAGAGGAAGGGAGAGATAGAAACATCAACAATGAGAAAGAATCATTAATCAGTTGCCTCCTGCATGCCCCTTCTGGGGATCAAGCCTGCAACCCATCATGTGCCCTTAAATGGAATCAAAGCTGGGATCCTTCAATGTGCAGTCCTATGTGCTTTCCACTGAGCCAAACCAGCTAGAGCTTTTTTTTTTTTTTTTTTTTTTTTTTTTACTTTTTAAAATAATTTATGAAAAAGAGATGGAGAAACAGCACTCTGTTCTACTTATTTCTACAATTCATTGGTTGATTTTTGTGTGTGACATGGGATTTAACCTGCTACCTTGTCATTTTGGAATGATGCTGTAAACAACCCAGGTACCCGGCCAGGGTGAAAGATGACATGGTGATCCATTACATCTTATTCTGGAAAAGGTAAAGGTTTGGTCTGGGTGGTATGGCTCAGTGATTTGAGTGTCAACCTATGAACCTGGAGGTCATGGTTTTTGTTGTTTAAAATATATATTTTATTGATTTTTTTACAGAGAGGAAGGGAGAGGGATAGAGAGCTAGAAACATCGATGAGAGAGAAACATCAACCAGCTGCCTCTTGCACACCCCCCACTGGGGATGTGCCTGCAACCAAGGTACATGCCCTTGACTGGAATCAAACCTGGGACCCTTCAGTCCTCAGACCAATGCTCTATCCACTGAGCCAAACTGGTTTCGGCAGGAGGTCATGGTTTGATTCCCAGTCAGATCACATGCCTGGCATGCAGACTTGATCCTCATCAGAGGGCGTGCAGGAATCGGCTAATCAATGATTCTCTTTCATCATTGAGGTTTCTATTTTTCCTTTTTCCTTCCTCTCTGAAATCAATTAAAAAACATTTAAAAAAGAAAAGAAAAAAACATAAACGTTTAGAGGAACCTTTCGTAAATCCATAGAAACAGACACCACGATTGTGTTTCTTTGAATTGATGGAATCTTTTCCATCTTGGTGGTATAACTATTTGTAAAAACTCATAATTGCTCTAGAAAAAAAAAAAAGTACAAATATTAAAAACAATGTAAAATAACAAAAGTGACCCTAGCTGTTTTGCCTCAGTGGCAAGAACATTGTCCTGTGACCAAGGTGCCCTGAGTTCAATTCCAGTCAAGCATACATTACCCCAGTTGTGGGCTCCATTCTCAGTAGGCAGCATGCAGGAGGCAGTTGATCAATGATTCTCATCATAGATGTTTCTTTTTCTCTCTCACATCCCCTCTGAAATCAATAAAAATATAAATAAAATGAAAAGTTTTTTCATGCTGGGAGGATGTTAAACTGTCCTGAACTTGGAGCGCTGCATGTGCTTCCTTTCTCCCCCTTGGGGTTCTTATAAAGAACTGAGAGGTCTGGGGAGAACACAACAGGATTGAATTTCAGGAAACACCCTATGGGTAACCTCTGCTCTCATTCATGCAACTGCTGAGAGGGACAGGGCTCCTGGCCCACCTTTGAGGTGATGCCAGGATTCTGGAGTCCTATTCAGGAAATGCTATGATCTTTTGACATATTTGATTATTATCAGTATTCCATTTTTATCGTTTTTTAATTGCTTTTTTGAAGTGAGGAAGGGAGAGAGAGATGTGTAGAGAGGAAAATCCATATGAGAGAGAAACATAGATGGGTTGTCTTCCCATGTGCCTGACCAGGGATTGACTCAGCTACCCAGTAATGTGCCCTGACAGGTATTGAATGAATCATATGTGTTCTTTTTTAATTTTTGAATTGCACTTGAAATTTACTGTTTTAGTTAATAAGTATTTGCCATACATTTTTACTTACAGTTCACTGAAGAGTCCTATGTGAATTATTTTCTTTAAAAAATATATATATATTTTATTGATTTTTTTTACAGAGAGGAAGGGAGAGAGATAGAGAGCTAGAAACATCGATGAGAGAGAAACATTGACCAGGTGCCTCTTGCACACCCCCTACCGGGGATGTGCCCACAACCAACGTACATGTCCTTGCCCGGAATCGAACCTGGGACCTTTCAGTCCGCAGACCGACGCTCTACCACTGAGCCAAACCGGCTTCGGCCTATGTGAATTATTTTCATGGTTAATTTTTGTGTTGCTTTTGGCTGGAAACTGCCATGAAGTTTATATTAAGAAGAGAATGTTTGTTTATTTGTTTATTTCAATTTCTGCCCTGCCAGCCAAGAAATCCACAAAACTTCCAGCCACTGCTTTACTTCCATTAATGTTGGGTGTAAGTTTTATAGATGTTCACAGTTCAACATTGAAGATCTGTTATAGGTTGTTTTTTCCTGCAAGCTCATAGGTGTCCACCATGAAACAAATGTAGACTGTTATGGTTGAGATTGTTTTCTGAAGAGTACACACTGTTCTCTAGCTGGCATTTGCATGAGGTCTAATTTGGCTAGTAATCATCTTGTCCTGTTGATACTACTATTGACTGTGATTCAGATCCCACTGTGACAGCTACAATGGTGCAGTGCAAAGGAGCCACAAGACAGTTTTAAAAGTTCCTTCTAGCCAAACATCAACCAAATCACATCCCTATTTTTAAAAGAGATGTAATGAAATGTATTCAAATAATATGAATAACCACAAACTGTCCTGACCAGTATTGCTCAGATGAGCATCCTCCCGTACACTGAAATGTCATGGGTTCCATTTGGGGTCAGGGCACCAGGTTTTGGGTTCAGTCTTTGGTTCAGGCACATGGGAAAGGCAGCCTTTCAATGTTTCACTCAAATGTTTCTCTTGGGGGAAAAATCAATAAACAGCAGTGGATGGGAGGAGGAGGACATCTGTAATATATTCAACAATAAAAATAAATATAAAAATATGTACAGTCAGCCTGAACCGGTTTGGCACAGTGGGTAGAGCGTTGGCCTATGGACTAAAGGGTCCCAGGTTTGATTCTGGTCAAGGGCAGGTACCTTGGTTTTGGGTACATCCCCAGTAAGGGGTGTTGCAGGAAGCAGCTGACCCATTTTCCCCTCTCATCAATGTTTCTAACTCTCTACCCCTCTCCCTTCCTCTCTGTAAAAAAATCAATAAAATCTATTTTTTAAAAATGTACAAACATCATTTCTCAAATGTCTCTCATTTTGAAAAATTCTGTCCTTGACTAAGTTGTACACAGAAAAAAAATGTGTCTATGGTGGAACCAAACCACTGTTTTGGTTCTTTTCAAGCTGACACCTCAGCATGCCTAAAAGCTTCTTTTAGACAACAAAGGAGAAGGTGCTTTTTTGAGGGGTGGAATCAATGATTAGCACAAGAGTGCTAATGTTGTTAAAGGTGTGAGAGAAACAATGATCACAGGCCACTAAAGAGGTATTAAAACTTGTTGATTTGGATAAAGGGAAAGCAGTTAGCCTGGGACAGCCATTTTGGAGGCAATGGAACAAGATGTTACATACTGACCTGGGGGACACCCTTCACCTGGATGCTAAAAGGGATTCCTTTGAGCTAGTGACGGGGTGGGGGGAGGTTCGATAAATCGAACAAAAGTATTTACAGATTGAACAGTACTTTAGATGTGCAGTATTAGGAAGGTTTTAACGGAATCATTTGGCATCTAGAACAGATTAATTCAAGTTACATGATTTATAATGGGGAAAAAATGATTCAGCTTTTGCACAAATCCCTTCTCAAACAGACTTCCTGAACAAATTAATTTTCAGAACTGAGATTCTATTGTATAAAAAATAAAAGAAAATCAATAAACATCCTCTGTTAGGATTTTTTTTTTTTTAAGAATGACCACAAACCTAAAATGACTGGGATGTAGCAGTAACAGCATACTTAAAAGGAATTCTTTCATTTTGTGATGAACAATTTGGTTACCAATCAGAAAACAAGACATTTTCCTGCACTGCATTCTGTGAGGAAATGAACTTAATTCTACCTCAGGTAATGATAACAATCCTATATAATAAAGAGGGAATATGCTAATTGACTTCCATGCCCTCAAAGATGGAGGCACCCATAACCACAAGATGGCGACGGCTAGTCCCCTCAGCCCCCTGGCCACCCAGCCAATGCCAGAGGCACAGGCAAGCCTCTGATGGTGGCTGCCCAGCCACCCAGGGTAGGCCAAGGCTTGTGCTGCCGGCAGAGGCAGCAGCAGAGGTGTGATGGAGCATCACCTCCTCCTGAATATTGGGTTGCCTCCCACCCCTGAGGGCTCCCAGACTGAGAGGGGGCAGGCTGGGCTAAGGAAACCCCCTTCTAGTGCAAGAATTTTCATGCTTCTGGCCTCTAGTTTTTGTTTTTCTAAAAATATATTTTATTGATTTTTTACAGAGAGATAGTTAGAAACATCGATGAGAGAAACATCGATCAGCTGCCTCCTGTACTGCCCCTACTGGGGATGTGCCCGCAACCAAGGAACATGCCCTTGACCGGAATCGAACCTGGGACCTTTCAGTCCATAGGCCAATGCTCTATCCACTGAGCCAAACTAGCTTTGGCCCGGCCTCTAGTTTTTATATAAAGCACAGAATATATGATTTGCTGAACCTAAATTGTAAGAAGCACAAATCATACGAGTGAGAAAATGGTAGTTCCTGTTATTTTTATTCTTTGGAAACTGTTCTCTTCATCAAGTATACAGACATCAATGCCTTTGTCTTAATTCATCGTGGTCATGGTGTAGCTTTGTGTGATGATGGACATGTGTGACCTTTTGTTTCCAATAAGGTATATCTAGGGCTGGCAGGGAGTGCAAGGCCAGCAACCAGGTGTCTGCCTTGCTTATCCAAATACTAAAATCTGTACTACAGTGTATTGAATGCATTTTCAAAAAATACCTTAGTAAAATATATATAAAATCACATACTCCGTAACAAGGTATTTGAGACTTGTTATCTCCTTTATGAGTCACATGAGGTTTATAAATGTAGGAATATTGTCAAAGAATACAAACCTAGTAAGAAAAAAAGTTAGCATCTCTTATGATAAAGCCATTCCTACTGAGAGAGGATGATCTTTTTTAATATTAATTTTAGAGAGAGCCCTGGCTGGTGTGGGCCAATGGATAGAGTGTTGGCCTGAGGACTGGATGTTTGCAAGTTCAATTCCTGGTCGAGGGCACATGCCTTGGTTGTGCCTTACATCCCTGTCCCCGGTTGGGGCAAGTGCAGGAGGCTTCTAATCACTATCTCACATTGATATTTCTCTTGGGCACTTTAACCTCCTCCCCTTCCAATCTGTTCAAACATCAGAGATAAAAATATCCTTGGGTGAGGAAAAGAACAAAATTTGAAAATGAGAGAGAGAAAAACCAGTGAGTTATTTCACTTATTTATGCATTCATTGGTTGATTCTTGTGTGTGCCCTGGCCCAGGACTGAATCTGCAACCTTGGCTTTTAGGGATGGCAGTCTAATCAGCTGGCCTATCTGGCCAGGGCATTAGTATGATGTTAATTTTCAACATCCTGCTCTGGCCAAGAGGTTTAAATGGAAAACAATACCCAATTTAACACAAGAAGATAAGTTATGAAATACAGGGTAAAAAGTGATCGCTTTGATTTTATTCAAGAGCCAAAGAAATGCAGAGTTGGCCCCTATCCAAGACACTGTAGGCTGTGATGTATAGGCATGAAATAAAAAAGTTCTTGCACTCCTGGTGATTATGTTTTTGTGGAAAGAGTGGTGGTTCAATGAGAAAGCTTTGGTTTCTAACAAAATAAAAGTGTTGAAGGTAAGGAAACAGGCAGGCAAGAGAACAGGAAACTGGGGTGGATTATATATCTTCATTATGGGGGGTAAGGCCCTCAGTGAATGGGGAAATCATCTTAAGCCATTTTTCCTCCACCTAAAACATCTTAAATAGTCATGGATCTGCTTGAATGTGGACTTAAACAGTGGTCATTACCCAAAGTTCTGTCTTTCTGGGATTGACAGCAATGGTTTTCCAGGAAGGTAAGGATATGGTGGTAAGTTTCTGAGAATGTGCTCTTTGATTAAGAATATGGACATGTGCTGAAACCGGTTTGGCTCAGTGAATAGAGTGTCAGCCTGCGGACTGAAAGGCCACGGTCATACTGTAAGATACCAAAGAGTAGTTGAAGAAATCTCACTATTCTGCAAGAGCAGGGGTTTGTACTGCTGGGTGAAGTACTCAAGGTAATGGAAATGGAGGATCTGGGACCAAGATTACTATATCTAGCAAGGCTATCATTCAAAATAGACGGTCAAATAAAGAGCTTTCCAGACCAAAAAAAAAAAAAAAAAAAAAAAAAAAAAGGCTAAAGGAGTTCATCACCACAAAGCCAGCATTATAAGAAATGCTCAAGTGATTGCTGAGAAGAAATAGAGAGAAACCTAGGCATACAGAATTAAAATGGCTATAAATAAGTGCCTCTCAATAATAGCCCTAAATATAAATGGATTAAATGCTCCAAATCATAGGTGTAAGGTAGCTGAATGGATAAAAAAAAACATGACCCAACTACAATATATGCTGTCTACAGTAGTCACCAGCCGATGGTCCGTGAAGTGCAAAAGGTTGGCAACTGCTGGTTTAAGGATACCTTTGGAGCAGCAGTTACCAACTGGTGGTCCGTGAGATCCGAAAGGTTGGTGACCGCTGGACTCTACACGAGACCCACCTCAAAACAAGACACACACAGGACAAAAGTGAAGGGATGGAAAAGAAAAAAGAAAAAAAAGCTGGTGTAACAATACTCATATCCAACAAAACAGACTTTAAAACTATCATGCTTAGCGAAATAATCCAGTTGGAGAGAGATATCACATAATCTCACTCATTTGTGGAATATAATGAACAACATAAACTGATGAACAAAAATAGAGCCAGAGGGGGGGAAATATACTAGAATATAATAGAAGTAATCCTGCTATGTGCAGATTTTAATTTCCTACAACTTTTGTGATATCGTACTATGTTAGTACTGTTTTAGTAATATTATACTTAACATCCCTTTAAATTCAGCAATAGGTGGATGAGGACAGGATGGGTGATGGGAAATCCTGCTTTTCCTAGGAAAAGGCCTAATTCTGGCAACTTGGGGAGAGAGTAAGTTGTATGCTGCTTCCAGGCACAGAACTCTGGAGGGGAATGTCCACTTGCTGAGTCCAGAGGCGGTGGTGGTGAGGGGGCAGGAATGAGCATGATTCCAATACCATGGACTCTCCCGTTTCTCACAGAAAATCCACTAATTTTCTTCAGGTGATACTCCTCATTTGCTGCTTGCCTTTAAGACAATTTCCAGAGGTTTCAATGGTTGTTTTAAAAATAGTTTTCACGGATGCACGAGTGAAGGATCTGTGGAAGCCCTTGTGTTCTCACATCACCAAGATGCATTTAGCATACTGTTCACATCAGAAGGTGCTCTCCAGAATGGCATGCTGTACAATGGAGCCACAGGAGGAAGTATCACTTGTCATTTTATAGGTAAACTAGAGGCCTGGTGCATGAAAATTCATGCACTGGGAGGGGGGGTCCCTCAGCCTGGCCTGCCGCCCCTCTGTCTGGGAGTCCTCAGAGGCAGGACAAAACCCAGGGATTAGGGGAAGGCGATGCCCCCATCACACCTCTGCTGTTGCCACTGCCGGCAGCGCAAGTCTCGGCCTGCCCCGGTTACCTGAGCCTCAGGCGGCCCTGGGCAGCTGGCCAGCCACCATCTGAGGCTTGCCTGCACCTCGGGCCCACACTGGGCAGTTGGGGGGCTGAGGGCAGGTCCGGCCACACCATGCGCTGCCCCCCTTCCCCCAGCTGGGCTAAAAGGACTGGGGGACTATGGTGGGGCTGAGTGGACTGGGTGCCCCCATCGTGTGGCTGTGGGCACCGCCATCTTTGTGAGGTGTGATGGTCAATTAACATATTTCCTCTTTATTAGATAGGATACATTGAGAAAATTCATTCAGGTTTGTGAAAAGGTAATCCACACTTCACAGAATTGTTGTTCAGTGGGTGAACGTATACAGATGTGGCTTTCCATCAAAAATAAACTAGGCATTTCATTATTAACAGCATGTGAAAACTTTTATTGTTTCATATTATTTTTAGTATTTAAACATACAGTTCCAAGAGTAGCTATGAATTATCACAAATGCATAGTTACTCCACCGTCGAGATGGAAAACCCAAAGGAACACAACCACAGTACCCACCCTTAAATGCAGGTCTGTTTGAGTGACAGGTTTGGGGCAGGGCTGGGGTCGCACAGAATGGACTCAAGGCTCAGTGTAATCAATATGATATTTATTCAAGGCACCTGGGTGCAGGTGGACTGATTCCGATAAATCAGTGGTGAATGGTGAGGGACCAGGCTTTTTATGTGCCCAGGAAGAGCTACTGACGGGGTTTCGGTTTGTCACACGTATCAGGACCATAGTTGTTGTTGGTTTGTTTTTTAAATATATTTTATTGATTTTTTTACAGAGATGAAGGGAGAGGGACAGAGAGTTAGAAATGTTGATGAGAGAGAAACACCAATCAGCTGCCTCCTGCACACCTCCTATTGGGGATGTGCCCGCAACCAAAGTATACGCCCTTGACCGGAATCGAGCCTGGGACCTTTCAGTCCGCAGGCTGATGCTCTATCCACTGAGCCAAACTGGTTTCGGCAGGACCATAATTTCATGGCCTTGTCCTTCGTCCTTCTGCCGGTGCCAGACGTCCTTCCCCTGAGGGCTGTGCAAGAACTATGGTCTTCAGGAATTTCTGTAAAATAACCACTCCAAGGGAGCATGTTTGTGCCAGGCTTCGGACTGCAGAAGGAGCTTTCTTTTTTTGCTAAGTTAGCCGTGTTTCTTGATTAACCCTTTTACCTAGATCCTTACCTTTTCCAGAATATCTTAGAAGTGTTGCCTGTTAAGTCCTGCTCAGAAACTTTGATACCACATTTGTAAAGGCACATAATTATACAAGCCTGGCGGCATTCCTCTGAAGTTCACGTTTTTGTTTTGTTTTGTTTTTTATTTGTTTTTTTAACACTGAGGAGCACATGAGAATAGTAACAGAGGCTCGGAAGTGGCTCCAGAATCAGGCCCCAGCAGGGACATTAGACACAGACAGATGGGGAGAGAGGTCTTCCCAGATGAGGAACCCAACTGATAATAAACTAGGGAGGTAAAAGGTCTGTACTCGGAAAACTGCAGGACATTGAAAAAAGGTAGACAAAAATCACATCGTCATATAAACAGATGCAGGAAAAGCATCTGACAAAATCCAACCCCCATTTTTGATAAAAATTCTCAGCAAAGTGGGAATAGAGGGAGCAAAACTCAATATGATGAAGGCCATATATGACAAACCTACAGCAAATATCATATTCAATGGGAAAAAACTAAAAGCATTTCCCCTAAGAACAGAAATGTCCACTTTCACCACTCTTATTCAACATAATAGTACTGCAAGTCATAGCCACAGCAATCATACAAGAAGAAATAAAAGGCATCCAAATGGGAAAAGAGGAAATAAAACTCTTATTCACAGATGACATGATATTGTACATAGAAAACCCTAAAGATTCCACCAAAAAACTTCTAGATTTAATAAATTAATTTGGCAATGTAGCAGGACACAGAATCAACACCCAGAAATCTATGGCTTCTTTTTTTTTTTTTTTATATATATATATATATATATATATATATATATATATATATATATATATATATATATATTTTTTTTTATTGATGTTTTACAGAGAGGAAGGGAGAGGGAGAGTTAGAAACATCAATGAGAGAGAGTCATCAATCAGCTGCCTCTTGCACACCCCCCATTGGGGATATGCCCGCAACCAAGGTACATGCCCCTGACCGGAATGGAACCTGGGACCTTTCAGTCCCCAAGCCGACGCTCTATCCACTGAGCCAAACCGGTTTCGGCTCTATGGCTTCTTTATACACCAACTACAGCCCCAAGGCATGAAATCCATGTACTGGTAAGGTCCCTAGTGGCTGCCGGGTACTCCCTCCTTCCCTTCCCCTGGCCGCCTGCCACTGCTGCTGGCTGGGGCCTCCTTCCCTTCTCCCAGTCAGCCCCGCGCCCTGGTCAAACTCCCAGATGAACTCCTGGTCAAGGGGACAATTTTCATACCACACTTTTAAGATATAGGATAATGAATACTCAGAAGGAGAAACTAAACAAGCAATTCCATTTAGTACTGCAACAAAAAATTAAAATACTTAGAAATATACTTAACCATGCAGGCAAAAGACCTGTAATCAGAAAACTACAGGACGTTGAAAAAGGAGATAGAAGATATAAGCAAGTGGAAGAATGTATCATGTTCATGGATGGGTAGAATCAACATCATTAAAATGTCCATATACCCAAGGAAATCTACAAATTCAATGCAACCCCTATTAAAATACCAACAGCATAGTTTACAGAGCTAGAACAAATACTCTAAAATTTTATGTAGAACCAAACAAGACCCTGAATAGCTGCAGCAATCTTGAGAAAGAAGAAAAAAGTTGGAGGAATCACAATAACAGATTTCAAGTTATACTACAAAGCCACCGTAGTTAAAACAGCCTGGTACTGACACAAGAATAGGCATGTAGATCGATGGAACAGAACAGAGACCCCAGAAATTGACCCAAGCCATTACGCTCAATTAATATTAGACAAAGGAGGCAAGAGTATATAATGGAATCAAGAGAGTCTCTTCAATAAATGGTGTTGGGAAAATTGGACAGATACTTGCAAAAAAATGAAACTAGAACACCAACTTACACCATACACAAGAATAAACTCAAAATGGATAAAAGACTTAATTGTAAGTTGTGAAACCATAAAAATCCTAGAAGAAAACATGGGCAGCAAAATCTCAGACATCCCTCGTAGCAAAATGTTTGTGGGTATATCTCCTAGGGCAAAGAAAACCAAGGAGAAAAATAAACAAAAGGGACTATATCAAAATAAAAAAGCTCAGCATGGCAAAAGAAACCATCAACAAAACAGCGGGTACCCACTGTATGGGAGAACATATTTGGCAATGATACATCTAATAAGGGGTTAATATCCAAAAATATATAAGGACTCATACAACTTAACAGGAGTAAGACAAACAATCCAATTTAAAAATAGGCAAAGGACCTAAATAGACACTTCTCCAAAGAGGACATACAGGTGGCCAATAGACTTATGAAAAAATGCTAAGTCACTGATCATCAAGTGCTGGTGAGGATGTGGAGAGATGCAAATTAAAATGACAATGAGGTACCATCTCACATCTGTCAGGATAGTTACCATCAACAAATGACAAGTGCTGGTGAGGATGTGGAGAAAAAGAACCCTAGTACATTGCCAGTGGAATGCAGACTAGTATAGCCATTATGGAAAACAGTATATAATTTCCTAAAAAATAAATATGGAACTGCCATTGGACCCAGTGATCCCATTTCTAGGAAAATATCCTATGAAACCCTTAATACAAATCAGAAAGAATGTAGGCATAAGATCTGAAAATAGCCCAAGTATCCATCAGTAGATGAATGGATAAAAAAAAGCTGTGGTTCATATATACCATGAAAAACTATGCAGCAGTAAAAAAAAAAAAAAAAAAAAAAAAAAAAAAAAAAAAGAATCTCTCACCCTTTGAAACCTGGAAATATCATGCTATGTGAAATAGGTCAGTCAGAGAAAGACAAGTACCACATGCTCTCACATGTGCAATCTTAGTAACAGAAACAAAATGAACTAAGTAGATCCTGAGACCTGAAGCATGGGACAGAGCGCAGAATCTGGGAAGGATGGTGGGGGGTGGGGGGGAGGAGGTAATCAACCATGGACCTTTTATGCATATATGCATGGCCCAAAGACACAGGGTGGGGTGGTCCTGGGTCTGTGGGAGATGGGGGGAGGTGGAAGTGGGCTGGAGGGGGGTCAATGGGGGAAAAACATATGTAATACTTTCAACAGTAAAGAATTATTTAAAAGAATAAAAATAAAATCTGTGGTCATAAAAAAAAAAAAAATTATACTTTCAACCTGGCCAGGTAGCTCAGTTGGTTAGTGTTGTCCCAATATGCCAGCCGAGGTTACAGGATCAATCCTGGGTCAGGACACACAGAACCATCAACCAATGAATGCACAAATAAGTGGAACAACAGATTGCTGTTTCTCCACCTTTCTTCCTTCTAAAATCAATTTTTTTAAGTTAAAAAAAAAAAAAGCCATACTCTCTCAACAACAACGGTTTCATTGGAAAAGAGATGCTAACATTTTTTTCTTTCTAGGCTTTGTGTTCTTTGACAATATTCCTAAATTCATAAACCTCAGTTGACTCAGAAAGGAGGTAACAAGTGTCATATATCTTTAAAAAATTTTTTTCTTTAGTCCTCACCTGAGGATATTTTTCTATTCATTTTATAATATTTTATTATTTTCCATTAGAGAGAGTGGAAGAGAGAGGGAAAGACAGAGAAATAACGATGTGAGAGAAACACATTGACTGGGTGCCTCCTGCAGGAGGAGCCTGCAACGGAGGTACATGCCCTTGACAGGAATGGAGCCTGGGACCTTTAGGTCCGGCAGCTGACGCTCTCTCCTCGGAGCCAAACTGGCTAGAGCAAGTGTCATATATCCTGTTAAGGCATACATGTTTAGACCACACACACATGCACTTTTTGGAAATGTATCTAATATACTAGAGGAACTATTTCAGTCTTTAGATAGTAAGAAAGGCAAAAGCTGTTCCAGACAGCTGGTTGCTGGCTCTCACTCCCTGCCAGCCCTAGATATATCTTGTCACACATGTCCATGATCAGACAGAACTAAGCCATGACCACGATGAATCAAGACAAAGGCAAGGACACTCATGTCTGTATACCTAATCAAAGAGCACAGTTTCCAAAGAACAAAAAAAGACCCAAATTCCCCTTTTCTCACTCATATGACTTCTTACAACTTAGATTTAACATTGTCATTCTTCCTGCCTTTTAAGTGAAAATGAGTATCATTAGCCAAGACAGAAGTTCATTTCCTCAGAATCCAATGCAGAAAAACGTCTTGCTTCCCCCAATAGCAAATTATCTATCACAAGGCAAAACACAAGAAACCCTTTTTATTCTTTCCTATTGACTTTTAGGGAGAGTAGGAGAGAGGGAAAGTCAGAGAAAATATTAATATAAGAGAAACACATCAGTTGGTTGCCTCCTGCATGTGCCCTGATCAGGGTCCGAGCCAGGGAGGAGCCTGAAATGGAGGTATGTGCCCTTGAGCGGAATCGAACCCAGGACCCTTTGGTCTGCAGGCTGATGCTCTATCCGCTGAGCCAAGCTGGCTAGGGCACAAGAAATCCTTTTAGCCCTAGCTGGCTTTGCTCAGCAGATAGAGAATCCGTCTGCAGACTGAAAGGTCCCAAGCTCAATTCTGGTCGAGGGCACATAGATGGGTTGTGGGCTCCATCCCCAGTGGGGGCATGCAGGAAGCAGCCAATCAATGATTCTCTCTCATCATGGATGTTTCTATCTCTCCCTCTCCCTTCCTCTCTGAAATCAATAAAGTGTGTGTGTGTATATATATATATATATATATATATATATATATATATATATATATATATATATAATTTAAAAAAAGAAAAAAAAAGAAATCCTTTGAAATGTGCTGTTAATCATTTATGGTTTGTGGTCATTCTTATTATTTGAATTACATGTCTCTTTTACTACAGATGTGATTTTCTTGATCTTTCACTGGAGAGAAGAAAAAAAAATTACTGAAGTTTTTAAATGTATGAATAAATAAGAAAGATGTAAAAATTTTTAAGTAAACAAATTAAAAATGTAATTTGCTTCAGGAAAACATGTCTGAATTTGAATTTGTACACACATGATAATTGTGAGTCAGAATGTATAATGGTTAAATGGGGAAATTTTCAGATTTAATAATGTAAATCTGAAATTACATTATTACAATGGAATATTAAATATATCCTCAGAAAATAAAAACATAATAGTTCTTAGCATAAAAGTACTTTGGAAACAGTTAATATTTCTTTAAGAAGAGTCATTTATTAGAGAAAAAATGCACATAACTTTAATCACATACAAAGATAACTGAAAACACTGAGAGATTACACTCAGCTCTGACAGACAGGAAACATCCAGAGTCTGCCTGAAATGAGGAAAGTGCCGATTCTCACATGGAAGGACTGGCTCAGAGCCCTCACTGCAGAGGGCGGCACAAGAACAAACTGTCACGGGGCTCCTTGGCACTGCACCACTGCAGCTATCACAGTGGGATCTGAATCACAGTCAGCAGTAGAACCAACAGGACAAGATGATTACCAAATTAGACCTCATGCAAACACAATCTAGAAAAGAGAGCGCACTCTTCAAAACACAGCCCCAACCATGACAGTCTACGTTTGTTGCCTGGTGGACACCTATGGGCTCCCAGGAAAAGCCAACCTAGTATGCTGGATCTTTAATGTTGAATTGTGAACATGAAGGGAAGTGAAGCAGTTGCTGGTGGTTTTGCGGATATTCTGGGCTGGTAGGGCAAAGATTGAGAACACAAACGCAAAGTAAATATACATAAAAGCTCGACGCTTCTATCCACCTCCTCCACACACGTGGCTTCAAAACCAATCTATTCCTATTTCACATCTGCATTCAAGTTTCATGGAACTGAGGCCTTGGTGATTTCTAACACAGAACCATAATGGCACCAGATTGTGGAAAATGAAGTTCACAACCTTCCTCACGTTGACCTAACAGAGTCAGGAAGGGCCATCTCTGCCTCTAGATCTTATTGTCCCATCACAGGTCTTCTCTCTCTCTTTTTTTAATATATATTTTATTGATTTTTTACAGAGAGGAAGGGAGATAGAGAGCTAGAAATGTCGATGAGAGAGAAACATCGACCAGCTGCCTCCTGCACATCCCCTACCGGGGATGCGCCCGCAACCAACGTACATGCCCTTGACCGGAATCGAACCCGGGACCCTTCAGTTCTCAGACCGACGCTCTACTGCTGAGCCAATCTGGTTTTCAGCAGGTCTTCTCTTCTTAATGCAAACTTCATAGTCCAAACCCAGTCAAAAGTGAAGGACTATAGTTGGAAAAAATTCACATGAGGCTCTACAATGAACTTTGCATATGTACAAATATATCGCAAATATTTATTGACTTAAATAATACTGAATGTCAACTGTAGTGGAAAAGTTAAAAAACATATTTACAGAAAAATGAAGTAAGGCTCTTCAAGCCAATGAAAAGGCACTTTTCTGTTAAAATAGACTATATATATATATAGGTGAGGCATATTTATTCAATATTTGTCACAGGAGGCCAGTAGGGAAAGAGAACAAATACCCAAGTATCATTTTTCAATGTTCCTTTCCTTACAGAATTACAAAAATTACATAAATGCTAAACCCACTTGCATATTAGTAAACCACTTCCATTCACCCATGGATGTAATGTTTATCTGACTACAAGGCAAAAAAACAAGAACAAACAAACAAACAAAAAAAACCTGTTAAAGTTACAAACTCTGGCTTACAGAGTTTTGACAGAATGATATAACCTCTACTTGCAAAAGGAGAATTCCGTACTTCAGAGATTCACTTTAAGAATGAGTCAGTGTTAATGACCACAGATGTCTAAATGCTTATAGCATTTCTTTCATGTTGTGGATTTTTGGAAGTATAGGAATTAATTTGCACCTGGCTTACATGTGCTAGTTACAGCAATATGATTGCCTTCCAGTGCAGTTTACAAGCTCCTCTGAATGTATTTTTTTAAAAGTTTGTCCTCTCCAGCATTATACAATACCTATTCAGTGTACATTCTCACATGGCATTGTGGGGATATGAGGCTAAATGAAGGTTTTCCTACGTTGTTTACATTCAACAGAAGTCTCTCCACTTTTGAGTTTTTTCATGGCCTTTCCAAGAAAAGGGGACAGCTGAAGGCTTCTGCACATTCTCTATATTTATACGCTCTATGTATGTTCTTACATGTCCAAGAAAGGCTCTCCCACGTTCCTTATATTCGTAGACTTATTCTTGGGTGTGGCTTTGTAAGAACTAGGGCAACCCAAGGCTTTTCTACAATCTTCATATTGACAAGTCCTCTCTTCAGTGTGAGTTCTCCCATTCCATATAAAACACTGGAAGGAAGGAATGCTTTCTAACCCTCCTGACATTCCGAGGGTCCATCCTCAATCTGGAGCATCACAGGTGTCTGCACCGTTGAAACATAAATAGGGCTCTCCCACGTTCTTCACATTAACAGGGTTTCTCTCTCGAGTGTGTTTTCAGATGTTTATGTAAACTGCTTGAGTAACTGAAGATTTTGCCGCACTCCACACATTCGTAGGGCTTTTCTCCATTGTGTGTTCTTTCGTGGACTCGAGAGGACTTGAGAGAACGAAACGCTTTGCCACACTGTTTACACTCATATGGCTTCTCTTCACTGTGAGTTTTTTCATGAACTTGAAAGTAACTGAGACGACTGAAGGCTTTCCCACATTGCTTACACGCATAGGGTTTCTCCCCTGTGTGAGCTATTTCATGATTTCTAAGGGAAGTAGGATAACGGAAAGCTTTGCCACATTCCTTACATTCATAGGGCTTCTTTCCATCATGAGTCCTCTTATGGCTTTTGAGATATTTGAGAGAACTGAAGGCTTTCGCGCAGTCGTTACATCCATAGGGCCTTTCTCCGTGGTGTATCATTTCATGGTGTCGAAAGTTTCTTGGGCATCGGAATTCTTTCCCACACTCTTTACATGTAAAAGGTCCATCTCTAGTGTGCTTGATCATGTGTCTTTGAAATATGAGGAGGGAACTCCAGGCTTTCCCACACTTCTTACACTCATAGACTTTCTCTTGAGTATGAGTTCTTACATGTCGACATAAGTTACTCAAATACCTGTAGGCTTTACCACATTTTGTACATTCATAGGGTCTTTCTCCGCTGTGTTTCTTTTCATGTACATTAATATATCGGAGATGCTTGAAAGCTTTCCCACATTCCTTACATTTATAAGGCTTCTCTTCATGTTCCTCACACTGGTAGATCTGGGGTCCAGTGTCAGAGCTCACAAGGTTATTAAAGGATAAATAACGCATGAAGACTTGTCTACACAACCTAGATGTGGGTGGTTGTATTTCAGGAGTTTTCTTCCTTTCATTAGGATTGGGAATCTGTCTGAAGTTCTCTCTGCATTGACTACCATCCTTCCTTGTACAGAGTCTCTCTACCATATGACTGCTGTAAAAATCAGAAGCACGTTATTAATACTTTGCTTATTAATGATGTTATATTTACTACTAGTATGAAAGTGACATTTTTACCATTTTTAAGGAAAGTGTGGGGTTTCTGTACATTCCGGTTGTTTGCGCGTGGATATACTAAGAGCCTCGATGGAGAACTCAATCATAGATAGTATGAAAATAGTCATAGTCATTAATAGTGTTTCTGAATAGTGTTTCAAGTGTACTTTTAAAAAAAATCCTTACCTGAGAATATATGTTTATTGAGTTTGAGAGAGAGAGAGAGAGAGAGAGAGAGAGAGAGAGAGAGATATCAATGTGATAAAGAAACATCAATTGGTTGCCTCCTGCACGTGCCCCTACCAGGGATCAAACCTGCAACCTAGGTATGTGCCCTGAAAGGGAATAAAAACTGCAACCTTTTGGTATGCTAGATGACGCTACAACCAACTGAGCCCATGTGTATCTATAATCCTCATCAAAGGATTTTTCCCCCCTTTATTTTTAGAGAGAATGGAAGGTAGAGAGGAAGAGAGAGGAAAGAAGGGAGAGAGAGAGAGAGAGAGAGAGAGAGAGAGCGAGCGCGAGAGAGATAAAGAGAGAAAGACCGATGTGAGAGAGAGACATTGATAGTTGCCTCCCATACATATCCTGATTGGGGCCAGGAATTGAACCTGCAACCCAGGAATCTGCCCTTGACTGGGAATATTAGATCACATATTAAGATTATCTTGTAGAACATTGCTTTCTCATGGCAGTGTGACTCACCTAAGATTCATTCCATGATGTTCATACCGATCTTCATTGTCACGGTCTCCACAGTTTTCTTCTAAACTACATGCTAGAAAAAAAAACATCATAAATTATTAAAAATTACTAGTATAAAAAATGGTTAGACTTTAGGTCCATGATGAGCTGTGAGCATGCCTAGTTTAATTATCAATGTACTCCCTTTCCACATTTCAGTTCCTGAAGCAGCATTGATGAGCAAGCAACACAGTTTTCTAATTGACTAAATAAATGAAAAGTTGTCATCACTACCTACTGATGCCAGGTTCCAGAAGGTTTCCAACATCACATCCGTGTAGAGTTTCTTCTGGGTGGGATCCAGGAAAGCCCACTCCTCCATGGTGAACTCCACATTAACATCCTCAAAGACCACGGAGTCCTAAAACATCCAACACATGTATATGGATGAGAGACCCAGCACTGGGGATCTAGACATATTTCATAAGACGTTCACATAGGACATGAGGTCCCCAACATTCCTTCTATGACTTGCTTGTCATACTATTATTCATTGGCCACACTCAGATCCTCATAAACACATGGAATTTATTGATATGATTTTATTGTGATCACTTAAAGTCTCCATTGCCCTCAAATGTCAGAGTAAAGACCACTTTGAAAAAAATTCAAATAACATAATATTCCTATATTAAGTACATCAATTCCTGTGAGAAAACTCATCTTTTTAAAAATATATATTTAGTTGTATTTTAATATATATCGATATTTGTATTGATTTTTAAAAGGAAGGGGGAGGGAGAGATAGAAGCATCAATGATGAGACAGAATCACTGATTGGCTGCCTCCTGCATGCACCACACTGGGGACTGAGCCTGCAACTCAAGCATATGCCCTGACCGGGAACCGAAACGTGACCTCCTGGTTCATCGGCCGACACTCAACCACTGAGCCATGCTGGCCAGGCTAAAATATGTTTGCCAATTTAGGGAATGTTAATTGCTTACTTTTGTCTTTCTACTCCCTACCTGATCCCCCCAGATTTTGGCACTAAGACTTTATGCAAAGTAGGTCCAAGTGGTCATCAGCTACTGTTTTCTCATGTAAAATATCCATACACATGCAATAACTCTTTTAAACATCGCCAGCCATTAACTGTGGGAAAATGATAAACAATTAAAATACGAAGTCTGTTTTATTAAAATGGAGAGAACAGGGAGAATCAAGCTGGCGGGTAGGTAGACAGCAGTACTCGCCATCTCCCACACCCACATCAAAATTACAAGTAAAATACAGAACCACCATCCTTCAGAACCACCCGAAAGCTGGCTGAATGGAAGTCCTACAACCAGAGAAGAAAGCACATTGAGACTATAGGAGGGGTGGAGGCGCGGGATGAGCTGATCCGACACCCACACGTGCCAATGTTTTAATCAGGAGGGAGATCATGTCTGCAGAGGCCACATGTGAGGAGCAAGGCGTCCCAGCCCCACACCGGTCCCTCAGCCCAGGGCTCCAGAGCTGGGAAAAGAAATCCCCACAACTACAGGCTGTAAAAACCAGCGGGGACTGTGGCTGAGTGACATGAAGTTTGCTGGAATCCCAAGTGTTCCTCTTAAAGGGCCCATGCACAAACTTACACAGTCCTACTTCTTCTGAGTCCAGTGCTGGGGGACTTAGACACACATGAGGAAGAACTGGATTGTCTGACATCAGGGCAGGAACTTGTGGGTGGCTCTCTCCCAACTGGGGGGTGCTGGCAGGGATCACTGTTTCTGTGCTGGGATCTCCCCTGTGGCAGGCCTGACTGGCAGCCATTTCTGAGTCTCCCTCAGTCTGGAGCACACTGTTTGCTCCGCCCTGATAAATCCCCTTCACCTAGTGCAGTGGTCGGCAAACTGCAGCTCGTAAGCCACATGCGGCTCTTTGGCCCCTTGAGTTTTTAGCAAAGGCCAGCTTAGAACCCTAATTAAGTTCATAACAATGTACCTAACCTATATAGTTTAAGTTAAAAAAAACTTGGCTCTCAAGAAATTTCAATCGTTGTACTGTTGATATTTGGCTCTGTTGACTAATGAGTTTGCTGACCACTGACCTATCGTAGTACATAGAATAAAACACAAAAAAGCAAGCAGCCAAAATGGGAAGACAAAGAAACGTCACAAATGAAAGAAATAGAAGAAAGCAAACTATTGGATACAGAGTTCAAAACCATGGCTGGCTGAATTTGCACCTCCTTAAAGACCCGAGAGCCAGTGGTCAGTGTGAGACCATACTAGATTACAACTCTTCACATCCATAAGAGACACACTCAAGGGGCAGACTCAGTGAGCACCAAGTCCTGCCCCATTAGGATGTCTCCAGCACGGCAGCTCTTCCATTGTAGACACAGCTGGACCTCACAGCCAGCTGGCCTGGAGGTCAATTCCTCCCAGTGATACCAGCAGCAATCAAGGCTTAACTACAACAAGACTGTGCACACAGCCCACAAAAGGGTGCACCAAGAGCGTCTACCTCAGATGACTGGGGACGCTGAGCCACTGGGCCCTTTAGGACACCAACTACACAAGGCCATTCGATCAACTCAAGGAAACTTAGCAGCTACTCAGTACATAGAAACTAACACAAGGAAGCAGCCAAAACGCAAAGACAAAGAAAAATGCCACAAATGAAAGAAATGGAAGCAAGCATACTACTGGATATAGAATTCAAAACCATAGTTATAAGTTTTCTCAAGAATCTTCTAAAAACCTCGGAAGGAAGGAAGGAGGGGAGGAAGGAAGGAAGGGGACCAGTCAGAAATTGAGCATTCACTGATTGAAATAAAGAATAATATACAGCCCTAATGGGTTTGACTCAGCCTGTGGACTGAAAGGTCCCAGGTTCGATCCTGGCCAAGGCATGTACCTTGGTTGTGAGCACATCCCCAGTGAGAGGTGTGCAGGAGGCAGCTGATCGATGTTTCTCTCTCATCAATGTTTCTAACTCTCTATTCCCTTCCTCTCTGTAAAAAAATCAATAAAACATATATTTAAAGAAAATAATATACAAAGATTCAATGCTAGACTAGCGGATCCAAAGAATCAAGTCAAAGATTTGAAGTACAAGGAAGCAAAAACACCCCTTTGTGGGCTGTGTGCACAGTCTTGTTGTATCAATAGTTAAGCCTTGATTGCTGCTGGTATCACTGGAAAGAACTGACCTCCAGGCCAAGATGGGCTCCCCAGATTCAGGGGTGCATGCCTGAATGTAACTTCAGTTTCAACCTCTCCCAGGAGTAAAACATTAAACCAATCACTGCAACCTGCTGTTCACTAATCCCTTTAAATGCCTCCTGCTGTTCCTTCCCCTAAAAAAATGGGACCCTGCCTGAAACACTACTTTAACCTCTTAAAAAAAAAAAAAAAAAAAAAAAAAAAATATATATATATATATATATATATATATATATATATATATATATAATTTATATATTATTTATTTATTTATTTTTTTACAGAGGAAGGGAGAGGGATAGAGAGTCAAACATCGATCAACTGCCTCTGCACACCTCCCACTGGGGATGTGCCCACAACCAAGGTACATGCCCTTGACCAGGACCGAACCTGGGACCTTTACAGTCCGCGGGACAAGGCTCTATCCACTCAGCTAAAGCGGTCAGGGCCTGCTTTAACCTCTAATGACGCCTCCTTTCTGCCTATTGTACACACCTTCCATTTGAACAGCTCCTCTGAGATGCTATTTGCCAGATGAGATGCGACCTTCCACTTACTCAGTTGAATCTTGTTTTTAACCGTTTGAAAAGCACCAGAAAACAAACAGCTGATAACGATGCTGTGACTCAGGAGGGAAGATGGGGCTCAGGGTCCGGGGAGAGGCTGGGAATGCAGGCATTGGCTGCAGAGCAGGGCCTGGGGGCCGGGGGGACTGGAGAGCCTGCCCCACACACATCACACCCAGGAGAACACGGTCCCTCTGGGGGGAAGGAGGGACAGGCCACAGACCACAGCTCCCCCCGTGCACGGACCGCGGAGGCCGAGCCCCAGGTCCCCACGGACCCTCCGCGCGGCCCCGCACCCGCTGCGGAGCCCGGGCTGTGGGCGCGGAGCCGCCCGGACTCGCTCCGCAGCCCCAGGCCCCGCCGCGGGGACGCCCTGGACCCGGGTCCCGGCGGGGCCCCCTGCGAGCCCGAGGGGCCTGCAGCCTCCGCGGAGCCCGGGCGCCTGGGGTCCGCAGCCCGGACCTGCCCGCGGACAGACGGTCCCCGGCGGCTCCCCGCCCTCCTGCCGCCTCCGCGCCCGGCCGTCACTCACCATGTCCGTTCCCGGCCCGAGTCCCCTGCGGCCCCACAGAGGAGGACGGAGCGAGGGAGAGGCGATCCCGGTGCAGCTGAAGGGAAAGGAACATCCGGGAGCGTAGCCCCACCCACCTGGCGCCCAGCTCAGCTGCAGACACTTCGCAGACAGCGCCCCCTAGCGCCCGAGGTGCACAGGCCTGAGCCCAAAGCAGCCACAGCTCCTGTCCAGGACGTTTGCCCTGAGAGGCAGGGCTGAGAGTCCCCAGGGAACAGAGGTCCTTCCTTGCAAACACACACCCTGAAAAGGCACCTGATGAATTTGGCTCCATTTTGATCGTTGTTGACAACTGGAATCTGACGTGTGCATTTGCCAAAAGGTTCTAATAAAGAGCAGTGAAACCAAAAACAAGCCATCTTTTCTGGAGAGGAGACAGGAATGAGTATTTAGAATGGTTAATTTTAGAACATGTTTAGGACATGGCAGTCCCTCCATAGAGTATTCAGCTTCCTGTCATTATTTCTTCAAATATGTTTTCAATATCTTATTCTCTCTCTTCTTCTGACACCCTCATAATTCGGATGTTGCTACACTTAAAGTTGTCTCAGAGGCTCCTTCCACCATCTTCATATTTTTTTATTCTTTTTTCTTTTTGCTCTTCCAGTTGGGTGTTTTTTGCTTCTTTGTATTTCAAATCTTTGGCTTGATTCTTGGGATCCTCTAGACTGCTGTTGGATCTCTGTATATTATTCTTTATTTCAGTCAGTGTATGCTTAATTTCTGATTGGGCCTTTTTTCATATCCTTGAGGGTCTCACTAAATTTCTCAGGTTTCTAGATTTTTGAGTAACCTTATAACCAGAGTTTTGAACTCTATATCCAGTATTTTGCTTTCATCCATTTCTTTCAGTTGTGACTTCTTTGTCTTCACAGTTTGGCCGCTTCCCTGTGTTAGTTTCTATGTACTGAGTAGCTACTAAGTCTCCTTGAGTTGATTGAGTGGCCTTGTGTAGTTGGTGTCCTAAAGGGCCCAGTGGCTCAGCCTCCCCAGTCACCTAAGGTGAACACTCTTGGTGCACCCCTTTGTGGGCTGTGTGCAGTCTTGTTGTAGTTAAGCCTTGATTGCTCCTGGTATCACTGGGAGAAATTGACCTCCAGGCCAACTGGCTGTGAGGACCAGCTGTATCTACAATGAAAGATCTGTTGTGCGGGAGACACCCTTGTGGGGCAGGACTTGCTTCAGTTGGACTTTGGTGCTCACTGAGTCTGCCCCTGGAGTGTGTCTCATGGATGTGAAGAGTTGTAATCAGGTATGGTCTCACTCTGACCATTGGGTAATTGGCTCTTGGATCTCCAAGGAGGTGCAAGATCAGCCTCTGCTGCTGCCAGGTAGTGTCCCTTCTTTTGGAAACTCTGGGGCTCTCTGCAGTTTGTTTTAGGCAAAAGGACAGGCCATTCATATGCAAAAGCCTATGCACACAGCTTGGGTAGGGTTGTAAATTGGGTGGAGCAGGGTCTCTGGGAATCACAAGGGTGGAGCAAACAGCAATGGCTGCCCTGAACGGGAGAAATCCCTGGTTCTCTGTGCCCTTGTGTAGGAACAATGATCTCTGTGAGCACTTCTAAGAGTAAGCCGCCCTCGCATTCCTGCCCCGATGCCAGACAGTCCATTATCTCCCTGTATGTGTCTGGGTCCCCCAGAGTCTCACCCGGAAGTGGGAGCTTGTGTCTCCCTCCCACTTTAAAGAGCAGCACATCCAGGTGATCCACATCTCTTACTGGTCTCAATGAGCTTTCTTCACCTCTCTAGCTGTGGAACTTCCTCTCAGGCAGCTTTCCCACGGTTCTGGGTGGGAGTTATTCTGACATTTAGTTGTGGTTTTGATGTGGTTGGGGAAGGCAGCAAGTGTATGTGATTATCTGTGCTGCCATCTTGGTTTCTCCCTAGTACTATTAACAGCATTATTTCCTATAAAAATTACATCTTATACGGATGTAGTCTAGAGAAGAGGGGATTCACACATAAGCACAAAAGACATCAGTTTCCAGATGAACACACAATGGCTTACAGAAAAATCCAAACTGATGGATCTTTTATGTGAATCTTCAGAAAACATCACTGGAAACCTACTCTTCTAAAAAAGTGTAAATCAAGTAACTGATGGTGGTTATGAGGATAGTCTTAATAAGAAGGGCGAAGGATCAACTCAGAAGTCTCATACAATTGTCTCTTCCCTGTGTGGTGGTTTCAGAATCTGACAAGTGTATTACTCAGTTATCCTTTTCAAACTCAAGCGAGTGGGGCTACTTGTGAATCCTAAAGTGGAACCTCAAAGGAGATGAATTCTAAAAAAATCTAGGTCCTAACATTACTGACAGGGGAGTGGATTTCTCCAACTCTAGTTTTGTGAGTTTTTTTCCTTCTACAGGTCTCTCTCCTTTTCATGTCTCTTAAAGTCTATTCCACAAATAACCAGTCAGAATAAAGAACAATAAGGACCCCAAAGTGAAAATATTAATTTATATGAAACTATATTCATGAACTTGCTATACATAAAATTTATTCCAAGTGTTTATTATTATGTACAAAGGCTTTTACACCTGTCACCCCAGAAAAAAGAGCTTCTTCAATAAAAAACGGTAGACAATATTAGTGGACTAAGGATACCCAGAACTGTACAAAGCCAATAGGAAAATCCCAACAAACACCGAACTGTCATTTTACAATGGCACCTTCACACAGGACAAATAAAACAGTATAAAAAATTCTAACCTAAATGCACATTAGAAATATACTTCAGTTCACCCAGAGACCTAACAGGCTTCAAAATGGAAAGAAACTATTAACTCATTCAAGGAAAAAGCATGATCTAGTAATTTTATGTACCATTGCTAAAAGAAAACTCCCAGTTATATCACCCTCAATATTTATTTCTTAAATTATAAATCTATATTGCAATGATGCATTTTACAAAACAAGCTTGATAAACCCTATGTATATACAAACTTAAGATGAATAAAAGAGATGAATTCTTTCATGTTGAAATTTATCTGGAACATTTTACATGGATTAATTTCTATGAAACTTTCTCATGTCACATATAGTTTTCTCTCTTTTCCCTGAGATTTTTTTCACATGTAAGGATGTGTGCACACTGAAGCCCTTCCCACACTGTTTATGTTCAAAGGTTTTATCCAGTGATTCCTTTTATGCTATTGGAAGGAATTGGGATGACATGTCTTCCCCACATTCAGATATAGTGTATCTGAAAACTTCCCACATTCCCTTATATAACTATTATTTAAAATTTATTGATCTTTAGAGACTGGGAGGAGGATAGAAACATCAAAGAGATAGAACCATCAATGTTGTTTGGCTGACTCCTGCATGTTCCCCACTGGGGATCATGCTCACAACCTGTGTATGTGCCCTGACGGAGAATCAAACTGGCAACCTTGTTGCATGGGTGAATGCTCAACCACTAAGCCATACCAGCTGGGTCCACATCTCCTTTTATACTAAATTATGAGTATTACTCAAAATGATGGCCTCTCCCTACAGGTCACTTCATACAATCAAATTAATACCTGGATGATTGCCTTCACAGACTCATTCCCCTTTCCTTTTTGGTGTTTCCACTTGGGAAAAACATTGGGCTTGCATAGATACCATGCTGTTCATAGGGAAAAAAAATCAGGATGGCATAGAAAGGTGCATGCTCTCTGCTGTTCAATAGTTTGTGTGCAAAATGGAAGCTTTCCCACATTTTTTACATTTAGAGTCTCTCTAGTGTGATTTCTTTCATGTCTTTGAAAACCTTATAGAGGAATGGAAAGCTTTAACTCATTGCCTACGTTCATGGTGTTTCTCTCCTGAGTCTTTTCATGTTTTCAAAAATAACTGAGACAACTGAACTTTTCTACATGTTTTATAGTCATAAAGTTTCTCTCCAATGTGACTACTTTTGTTTTTAAATACATGAAATTGCTGAAACCATTGCCACATGCTTATATTCATAGGGTTTTTCTGTGTGCATACTTTCATGTTTTTTAAGACAATTAGGACAACTGAACTCTTCCATGTTTTACATTCATGTGTCTCTCTAGTGTAACTTCTTTCATGTGTTTTTAAGAAAGTGTGATACTATAACATTTATCATATTGCATACATTCATAGGGTTTCTCTCATGTGTAAGACCTTTCATGTCTTCAAAGATAATTAAGGTGGTACATCTACACAATGGAATACTATGCTGCGGTAAAAAAAAAAAAAAAAAAGGGGGAGTTCTTACCATTTGCAATAACATGGATGGAGCCGGAGAGCATTTATGCTAAGTGAAATAAGCCAGGCAGAGAAAAATATCACAAAATCATACTCCTTTATGGAAAATAATGAACAACATAAACTGATGAACAAAAACAGATCCAGAGACAAACATCGATCAGAATGTCAAACCTAAGGGAAGGTAGGGAAGGGTGGGGGTAAGGGCGAGAAATCAACCAAAGGACTTGTATGCATGCAGATAAGCCTAACCAATGAACAGAGACAACAGGGGAGTAAGGGCATGAATGGGGGGAGGGGTTCAGGAGGTAATGGGGGAATGAGGACACATGTAATACCTTAATAAATTAAACAAGAAAAAAAGATAATTAAGACAAGTGACCTCTTTTCACGTTTTACATTCATAGGGCTCCTCTCCAATGTGACTTCTTTTGTACTTTTAAGGAAGTGTGGTTGTTATAACCTTTATCACATTGCTTACATTCATGGTGTTTCTCTGCTATGTAAATCCATTCATGTGATTCTAAGGTAGTGTAATATCCGGCTTTAATACATCATCCATATTCCTAAGGTTTCTCTTCGGTGTGATCTCTTTTTATGTTTTCTAAGATAATTGGGACTGCCGAATGCTTTCCTACATATTGTACACTCGTAGGGCTTTTCTCCTGTGTGACTTCTTTCGTGTGTTTTGAAGGAAGTGTAATCGCTGTAACATTTACCACATTGCTTACATTCATAGGGTTTCTCTCCCGTGTGAATTCTTTCATGTCTTCGAAGATTATTAAGACAATGAAACTCTTTTCCACATGTTTTACATTTATAGGGCTTCTCTCCAGTGTGAGACCTTCCGTGTATTTGTAAAGAACTGGAATATCTAAAGGCTGATCCGCAGTCCTTACAGATATAGGGCTTCTCTTCTGTGTGAATTCTCTGGTGTGTTTTTAAGGCAGTGGGACCACTGTAAGCTTTACCACATCCCATACACATGTAGCGTTTCTCTCCTGTGTGACTCACTTTGTGAGACTGAAAGGAACTGTAATATTTGAAGGCTATGCCACATTGCTTACATTCATAGGGTTTCTCTCCTGTGTGCCTCTTTCCGTGTTTTCGAAGATATCTGAGACAAGTGAATGCTTTCCTGCATGTTTTACATTCATAGGGTTTCTCTCCAGAGTGACTTCTTTCGTGTGTTTCGAAGGAAGTGCGATGTCTGAAGGCTTTACCACATTGCTTACATTCATAGGGTTTCTCTCCAGTCTGACTCCTTCCAGGCATTTGGTATAAACTGGGAAAAATGGATGCTTTCTCATTTTTCTTACATTTATAAAGTTCACCTCCAGTGTGAGTGGTCACGTGTGCTGGAAGGATTGAGAGATCACTAAATGCTATCCCACCTTCCTTATATTTAAAAAGTTTTTCCCCAGTATGAGTTTTTTCATCTTCTTGAACATAGCTGGGACTGAAGGCTTCAGCACATATATTATATTCATAAGGTTTCTCTCCATTGTGATTCCTTTCATGTTTTTTAACACACTGGAGATAACCTTTATATGGCTTCTCCCCATATTCCTCACAGTGATGTGTTTTGTGTTCAGTGAGACATCTGACGTTCCCATTATGAGACGAAAGTTCTAGGAGGGCTTTCCCACACACACTGTATTTACATGGTTTCACTTCAAGAGATTTCTCATTCAGGTTGAGATCTGAAATAGAGATGAAGCTGTCTTCAGACTGCTGACCCGCTTTCTCATCATAGATTCTCTCTACTACAGGACTTCTGGAAAAAACAAAAAGCATATTCTTCATGATTTACTTATGATTTTACCTTTATTAGAACATTTGAGCTACATTTCTATGATTTATAGCAAAAAAAGTAGGTCTCTGCCCTGTCTAAATGGCTTGAAGTTGAATAAACTGGATCCTGTGCAAGAGTTCTTCAGCCTTGCTATTATCAAACAGTGACATTCATATTCAGGGTTTATCAACGCTGTTTTTCATTTGAACTAGTTTCAAATACTGAATGCTTTTGTCATATATAAAAAAGTAATTTGGGTCGAAACCAATTTGGCTCAATAGATAGAGCATCGATCTGCGGACTGAAAGGTCCCAGGTTCGATTCCGGTCAAGAGCATGTACATTGGTTGTGGGCACATCCCCGGTAGGGGGTGTGCAGGAGGCAGCTGGTCGATGTTTCTAGCTTTTTATCGTTCTCCCTTCCTCTCTGTAAAAAAATCAATTAAATGTATTTAAAAAAAAAAAGTAATTTGGTGGAAATTTTCTGCGAAGTCAAATTTGAAGGAGGATTTTGTTTGTTTCTTTTTAAAATTTCATAGCATAATAAGTTTCTCATGTAAGACAGTGTTTTCCATTGAGTGTGACTCACCTTTGTTTTATCCTCTGGTTTTTGTACAGATCTTCAATGCCATGGTCTTTCCATTTCTTTCCTAAAATACAGACCCAGAAAATTTATTCCAAAAGTAATAGAAATTATAGAAACATCATTAGATTCTGTTTCTATGATGAGCTGTGACCATGCCCAGTTTACTTATCAGTGTCCTCTCTTAGCCCCTTATATACATTAGAACAACTTTGATGGGCCAGAAACACTTGTCCTCTTAATTAACAAGGTAAGAAAGTTGTCATCCACACCTATGGAGTCCAGGTTCCTGAAGGTTTCCCACATCACATCTCTGTAGAGTTTCTTCTGTGAAGAATCCAATAAAGCCCACTCCTCCAGAGTGAAGTTCACAGCCACATCCTCAAAGGCTATCGAGTCCTAAAACAGTACAGATATGTGCACAGTACATGAGACTGATAGCACTGGACACCCAGACTTTATTAACAGGAAGGTTACATATAATTCTGTTGTCTCCATATATTTAGTCTATGACTTCATCATCAAAACATTCTTTGTCCACATTTATTTCCTTATAAATTGAACCTTATCATAAACACATGAAAATTAATACTTCTTTATAGTGATAACATTACATCTTATTTTACTCTAAAGGAAGGGGTCAGAGCATGATGAGAAATGACAAATGCTATTCAAATAAAACAAATATTTTAATTTTAAGGCTTTCACCCAGTGGGCTTTCAGTCAAGATGGTGAAATAGGTAAATGCTGTACTTGCATCCTCCCACAAGCACATCAAAATTATAATTATACTATAGAACAACCATCATTAGAACCACCAAAAATTTGACTGAACAAAATTTCCCTATAACTAAGAATATAAAAAAGAAGTCACATTGAGACTGATAAGGGATGGAAACGCGCAATGAGCTGTTCCCTCCCCCATGTGTGGTGGTTAAAAATTAGGAGGGCTACCTCAGCTGCAGAAGTCCTCCATCCCCTACCCCAACACACCTCCCCATCCCCCACCCGCCCCCAGGAGCAAGAGCTCCCAGTGCTGGGAAGAGAAGTTCCCATAACATCTGACTGTGAAAGCCAGTGGGGATGGAGGCTGAGTGAGACAAGGGCTGCTGGAGTCCCAAGTATTCCTCTTAAAGGTCCTGTGCACGCATTTACTTAACCTCACTTGATCTGCATTCCACTGCTGAGTCAGCAGCTCAGAAGACACCAGAAATTGTTTGGATTTAAGGCAAGAGCCAGAAGGACAGCTTTCTCCCAGACAGAAATACTGGAAGAAGCCATTGTTCCTTTGCTGAGCCTTGCCCCCATAGAGCCTGTAGGTGGCCATACCTGAGTCTCCATCAACATGGATAAACTGCATTTACCTATTTCACCATCTTGACTGAAAGCCCACTGGGTGAAAGCCTTAAAATTAAAATATTTGTCTTATTTGAATAGCATGTGTCATTTCTCATCATGCTCTGACCCCTTCCTTTAGAGTAAAACAAGATGTAATGTTATCACTATAAAGAAGTATTAATTTTCATGTGTTTACTCTGAGACCTTTCCCCACTCAACTTGCAGGTCTAACTAAACTGTTTCCAGTGAATTTTCCAAACATATGCCTGTCTTGGATCATGTTACAGACTTTCCTAAAATCTTTCAAAGATTCACAACACCCCCCCCCAAAAAAAAACATCTGGCCTCAACATGCCCCATACCTCTTGCTAAGTGGTCCCAGGCCTGATACTAATGATAGACCACCACAGATTGCAGCTTGGCCTCTCCTAGGCACCTCCAAGCACAGTACAATAGCAGACAACTGCAGATCACATTGTAGCTCAAACTGTGTGGCCCTGGGCAGGATACAGGTGGCAGCTGATCTTGGCCTGCACTTCCAATAAGGCCACAGAGACAGCGCACTTGGTGGCCAGCTTTAGACTATGCCAGAGCACACCATGCAAACACTTCCACGAGTGATACACTCAAGGAGCAGTCTGTGGTTGAGGCCAGACATCTTAGCTAATTGGCCTGAGGGTAAATCCTCTCAATTGAGGCTAAACTACAACACCAGGATGCACACAGCCCAAATAAGGGAACATCTGCAGTTCCCAGCTCAGGTAAGTTGGGGAAACTGTTTAACTGGGATCTACAGGATACTCACTACATAAGCCTACTCCACCAAGATCGGGAGACATAGAAACAAATACAGGAGGCAGCCAAAATGAGGAGACAAAAAACAAGTCCCAAATGAAAGAACACAAAATTCCAGAAAAAGAACTCAACAAAATGGAGGCAAGCAATTTACCACATACAGTATTCAAAACATTGGTCATAAAATGCTCAATGAACATAGGGGATGAGTAGGTAAACTTAGTGAGAATTTCAACAAAAAGAAAACAAAAATGGAGATAAACCACATTAAAAACGGCAGTCAGAAATGCAGAATACTTAAGGAACTAGCAGTAGAGTAGATGAAGCTTTTTAAAAATATATATTTTATTAAATTTTTACAGTGAGAAAGGGAGAGGAAATAGAGAGTTAGAAACAACATAGATGAGAAAGAAATATCAATCAGCTGCCTCTTGCACACCCCCTACTGGGGATGTGCCCATAACCAAGGTACATGCCCTTGACCGGATCAGAACCAGGGACCCCTCAGTCCGCAGGTTGACACTCCATCCAGGACTAGATGTTGCTTCTTATTGCAGAGGACAGCTTTAGACCTGTTAATTAATATATCTTACATTTTGTCTGAAATATGTCTCTTGAAAATCTGAGTGTGTTTTGTCTCTTTCTAGAAATTAGGGAATGTATTCATAAAAATATCAATCTAAAGATTGTTAATTGTTTACTTTCAGTTGTCACTAAAAAAATAAAGGTTTCTGAGTTAAGAATTATAATTAAATTGGAAAGAAATTACATAGTTTGGTAGAAGGTATAAAATATGAAATACTTATTGCTCTAGAGCTGGTTATTTCTGAATGGATAAGAAGGTTGGTAAAGAAAGATCTGGAGGGAAATATATAGGTAAGCTGAATAATGAATTTAATTAGATAAATGAATCTATCAAAATTAAGCTAATATAGAATTTGTTTTGTTTTTCAGTCTGTTAAAAGAGAAAAAAGTTTTTCCTATATTTTGTCTAGAGAGCAAAGATTCTACATATCATTAAAATAATCATATGTCATATTGTGTTAATCAGGTACTTAAATTCTTAAAAAACCTCTCTCTTTAATCCTAAGAAGTCAAGTTTTGCTAGCTTGTGTTTGCATTTGATTCCTATTGTTGTTACTTGGGTAAATAATTGGTTTCATATGATCTTTTGGCCAAGTATATTTGATAACCTTTCAGGGTCTTAAATTTTTTAAAAATATATATATTTATTGATTTGATAGAAAAGGAGAGGGGAAGAGAGAGAGTTAGAAACATCAATAATGGGAGAGAATCATTGATCAGCTACCTCCAGCATGTCCCTTACTGAGGACTGAGCCCACAACCTGGGCATGTGCCCTTCACTGGAATCGAACACAGAACATTTCAGTCTGATGCTTTTTCCACTGAGCCAAACCAGCTAGGGCCCAGGTTTTAAATTTTAAGAGTTTTTCTAGACTTAGAATTGGCTTTGAGTCATTGCAATGGGCTCCTAGAATATCTCAAGGAATTGTTCTCTCTCCTTTCTAAAGAGACAGTTTAAACTAATTAGGCCTACCTATTTGATATGTTTAAAGCATGTGGGAAGCTTTGACAAATAAAAAAATAATAGCCCTGGCTGGATGGCAATTTTAATTTCTATGACAACTTTAGGTAGAGAATCTAAAGGTTTTTGCAGACTGGCAAGCAGAGTAGCAGTTTTGTTAACTATAACTATCAATTTTACTTTTATTTTTTAATTTATTTTTATTAATTTCAGAGAGAAAGGGAGAGGGATACAGAGATAGAAATATCAATGATGAGATATTGATCGGCTGCCTCTTATACGCCTCCCCACTGGGGATGGAGCCCACAAACCTGGCATGTGCCCTTGGCCGAATCAAACCCCGGGACCCTTCAGTCTGTAGGCAAACGCTCTATCCACTGAGCCAAACCAGCTAGGGCTCAAGGTTTGATTAAGTACATTTTACATTTGTTGAAAAATGGGTAATGAAGAAAAATGACTAAACAGTTTCAAGGGGACAAACCCAGGGAGGTTGTGGAGGAGACTGTACACAAGTTAGATCTGGGCAGGTTAGAGACTGACGCCCTAAATCCCTGAGACAGGGATAGACTCCCTGCCTGTGTCCCACAGGAACAGGCTGTCGCTTGCCCCAGGGCAAGTATTTAAGGTGTTTTTCCTAATCCGGGTGGGCAAGCACCGGTACACCAATCCTTCCTGCCCTGTTCTATGTAACGCTGGCCATGGCAGGATATCCGCATGGTCTTGCCTGCACCCACACAGTCCCCCTGGAGGCAGTTTCCCTTCATAAACTCTTGATGTGATGCTGGTGTTGTCAGCCTCTTTTGTTGGTCTCTTGGCTGGGACAGAATTACAGAGGGGCAGTACAACAGGACAGATCATCGAGGAAAGTTTCAAAAAAAACCCTCCACCCAAACGAATGCCCGTAGGACATGGGTGCCCAGGAAAGATCCTGCGGGGAAAGCAATGGGGGTTCACGGAGCATATGCCACGTGGTTATTCACAACGTTCCCCTCACATAAAGTAACACGGGCAAGAACTCATCTTTAACACGAGGCATCCACTGAAGGTGGGAAAATAATGAATTAAATGCTGGCCAGTGTGGCTTGGTTGGTTGGAGCATTGTCCCCTACACTCAGAGAAACTAGAGCCAAAGGCTGCACTAGTCAGTGGATAAAAGAGCCAAAACCGGTTTGGCTTAGTGGATAGAGCATCAGCCTGCGGACTGAAAGGTCCTGGGTTCGATTCTGGTCACGGGCATGTACCTTGGTTGCGGGCACATCCCCAGAAGAGGTGTGCAAGAGGCAGCTGATGGATGACTCTCTCATCGATGTTTCTAACTCTCTGTCCCTCTCTGTAAAAAATCAATAAAATATATATATTTTTAAAAAAGATCCAGCCGAAACCGGTTTGGCTCAGTGGATAGAGATCAGCCTGCGGACTAAAAGGTCCCGGGGTTCGATTCCGGTCAAGGGCATGTACCCAGGCAGCTGATCAATGTTTCTCATCGATGTTTCTAACTCTATTCCTCTCTCTTCCTCTCTGTAAAAAATCAATAAAACATATTAAAAAAAAAAAAAAAAAAAAAAAGAAGGATCCAAAGGAAAGAAACACAGTATTGGAATCAGCTCACATGAGCAGCCTGCTTCCCACAAGACAGGAGAGCTAATTCCAGAAGGTTCCACCTCCTAGACTTTCCAGGTTGAGACAGAGCTCCTGGGGTGGGCCAGTCCCCGGAGGAGGAGGGAGGGACACCTGAGCAGGCCCAGGAGTGGAGTCTGGGGGCTCCCACACCCTCCTATCCCCAGGAAGTAATAGAAATTCTCCCTCTCGGGCTCCCTCAGCTGGAGTCAGTGCCAGGTTCTGACCCAAATGAGCTCCCAAGTCCACAAACCCTAACCCTAGACACCGACTCCGGACTTTCAGAGACTTGCACCAATTACACTCTAAGTGCACTCTCACGGTGGATGCAAACTCCACCCGAGGCCTAAAAACGGGCCCGGAGAACCACTAAAACCCCAGGACTGTTCCCTTACGCCGCCCCCACCCCCACCCGGCATCAGCTCCCTCAGCATTCCCGGGCTGCAGCCAGTCACGTACAGGCTTCCCTTGGCGGTGTGAGCAAGAAGCCACAGGGTGGGAGGTCCCCCAGGAACAACAACTGGGCCTTCAAGGACTTCGTGCTCAAGGGGCCCTTGGCTTGTTGGGGTCACTGACCACAGGCCTCTGCTCTCAGTCACACGGCTTTGGACCACGTGGATGTTTCAAATGCTATAAAGCCCACTGTTTGAAAAATACTGCAAATTCATACAACCCCCATGTTTATGGGTAAAATAAAGAAGAAAACTGTAAGCCATATTTTTAGTCCAACAAGAAAAACCACTGGGGGGAGGGGGCAAGGGGAGTGTTGAGGTGTATGGGGGGATTGAGCAAAAAAAGAAAAGAAAACTTACGAACAGGGACAACACTGGTACTGCCAGGGGGAGGGAGGGGAGCAGAATATAGGGGGGATAAATGATTATGGGCAAAGTCTTGACTTGGGGTGGTTAACACACAATACAGTGGGCAGGTGATGTGTTGCAGGGGAAAAAAAAGAAAAAAACCACAAGTATTTATTCCTTTCAGAAAATAATGATTTGTTATTTCTATTGCAAGACAAACTTTCTTTCTTTTTTTTTTTTTAATATATTTTATTGATTTTGTACAGAGAGGAAGGGAGAGAGATAGAAAGCTAGAAACATCGATGAGAGAGTCATCGATCAGCTGCCTCTTGCACACCCCCTACTGGGGATATGCCCGCAACCAAGGTACATGCCCTTGACCGGAATCGAACCCGGGTCCCTTCAGTCCCCAAGCCGACGCTCTATCCATTGAGCCAAACCGGTCTCGGCCAAGACAAACTTTCTTAGTTAAACATACTTGAACACTTCTGATGTTCAAGTCTAAGCCCTCGAATTCCATTTGAGCACCCTCCCTCCTAAAAAAATAAAAAAAGAATGAAGGCACTTCAGAATAGTACAGAAATTTACAGACACTGCTCAGGGGAAGAAAACGAGAGACCCGAAGTTCAAACCCATTTGATGTAACTAACATTGGAATCTTTTTCCCCCTCAAATTGAACTCTCATGCCTCTTTGGAAATAACTATTTTATGTCACCTTTCAAGGTCTATTGATGCATTGACAAATGAACACCAAAAACAAAGTAAAGAAGTCTTTGTAAGGTGACAATCCCAAGGAAGGGGACAGGACAGAACACCCAGAAAAGTATCCAAAGAGGATCTCCACCCAAGAACTTCCCTAGGATGTCTGTGCCCAGGGAGGGCCCTGAGAGAGGGGGGCAGGTATTTCATACATGCATTCCAGGTGGTGATCCTCAGGTTTCCTCTCGTGTGTAAAAACTACACACAAAAAATACTTATTTTTAAAATTGGTTTTTAGAGAGAAAGGAAAAAAGAGAGAGGGAGAGAGAGAGATTTGTTTTCCACTTATTATGCATTCATTGGTTGCTTCTTGTGTGTGCCCTGACCTGGGATCGAACCCACAATGCTGAAGCCAATTAACTGAGCTACTCGGGCAGGGTAACAACAAAATAACGAATAAATCTTTCAAGAGTCATCCATTGAATGTAGAAAAAGTGATAAACAGCCGAAACCGGTTTGGCTCAGTGGATAGAGCGTCGGCCTGCGGACTGAAAGGTCCCGGGTTCGATTCCAGTCGGGGCATATACCTTGGTTGCGGGCACATCCCCAGTAGGGGGTGTGCAAGAGGCAGCTGATCGATGATTCTCTCTTATCGATGTTTCTAACTCTCTATCCCTCTCTCTTCCTCTCTGTAAAAAATCAATAAAATATATATATTTTAAAAATGATAAGCAATCAATATATACCGGTTAGAAATGCACGCTGGAAGAGAATCAATTGAGGCCATGAGTCGGAGACCAGAAGGTGGCGCTTGAGAATGCAGGCAGAAACAGGAAAATGTGTGGGTTCATGGCCAGTCCCGGGAGCAGCCGGGCCGGAGGGGAAGGGTCCTGGGTTTGAGACCCCGCTCCCCCGAACATTTCAAAAACTGCAGGTCTCTCCGAGGAGAAGAGACCGGGACCACAGACCACAGCTCCTCCCACGCACGAACCCCGGGAGGCCGAGTCACAGTGGCCCCCGGGAACTCCCCGTGGACCCCGCTCCATCGGAGGGGACGCGGGGCTGTGGGTGCAGAGCCTCTCCGGAGGGGCCGGAGGGCCGGAGGGGCCGGAGGGCGCCCCGAGGGGACGGGGCGCGGGAGGGACGGGACGCCGGAGGGGACAGAGAGCCTCTCCGGAGGGGCCCGAGGACCGGAGGGGCCGGAGGGCGCACCGAGGGGACGGGGCGCCGGAGGGACGGGGCGCCGGAGGGGACAGAGAGACTCTCCGGAGGGGACGGGGCGCCGGAGGGACGGGGCGCCGGAGGGGACAGAGAGACTCTCCGGAGGGGACGGGACGCCGGAGGGGACGGAGACCCAGCAGAGCCGCCTCAGACTCCTCACCGGCGGCGTGGGGCCAGGTCTCCCCACAGTCGGGTCCGCCCAGCGCCCTCTGAGGACAGCCTACGCGCACTCACCATGTCCCGGCGGCTCCCAGGAACGGACGCCACTGAGAACACTGACGTGACGCCAAGCGGCCAGGAGCTCGCCGACGCCGGAAGAACCCATATTGTTCGCCGAGCGCGGCCCCGCCCACCTCCCCTGATTGGACAGCTCTGCCTTCCCATTCCTGAGTGACAGCGCAGAGGGGCGGGCGGGACAGGTCCCAGCGCTCCGCAGGAGCAGCTTTCGTGGGTGGGCGGGGCCTGTCCCTTCCAAAGCCGTTAGTCCTCTCTTTTTGTTTTAATCCTGTTTTCCACTGATTTTTCAGAGAGAGGGAAAGACAGAGGGGAAAATCGATGTGAGAAAAACACATCGATTGGTTGTCTATTTTTAAAAATATATATTTTTTATTGATTTTTTACAGAGAGGGAGAGAGAGTCAGAAACATCCATCAGCTGCCTCCTGCACACACCCCACTGGGAATGTGTCCACAACCAAGGCACATGCCCTTGACTGGAAACGAACCTGGGACCCTTCAGTCCGCAGACTGACGCTCTATCCATTGAGCTAAACCAGCTTTGGCCGATTGTCTGCCTTTTGCAGGAGCCTTGACCAGAGACCAGGTTGCTGAGGAACCTGCAACCAAGCCATATGCCTCTGACCCGAATGGAACCCGGGACCCTTAGGTCTGCAGGCCGGTGCTCTATCCACTGTACCAAACCCGCTAAGGCCGTTTATATTTTTAACACCCTTTGCCCCTCTTTCTGGATGTGGGGACACAGGTGTGCGAAGGGAATTCCACACCCAGTTTCCAGATGGAGCGACGCCCTTGTCCTGAGCTAGAGGGGTGTCCAGGTTAGACTGAGACCAAGGGGTCTGAGATCCTCCCCGAGTTAGGGGTTGACATAGGCTGCAACAAGGCCACTCACGGAACTGTGATCCTTGTTTATAGACCCATTTAATGTAACATAAATAGTCTGGCTCCATTTGCTCTTTGGATGTTGGCAGGTTGAGACCTCCATCCATCCCTCCTCCACCTCCACGCCTGTAGCGCTTTAGAGTCCTGGGACCTCCCAAGTAGCCGGTTCTGGTGGCAGCGTCACCGTCACCGAGGCGCACGAATTCTTTCCCATCAACCATAAGCTGTACATTTTACACCAAAAGGAAATGTACCTTAGTTTTTGACTGTGTCCTTAGAAATGTTGAAATATAAAATGGTCATAATATCCCTAATGCAAATGAATTCCTATTTTCACAATATAACAACAACAACAAAAAAGATTTGGAAATGTGGGATGTCAATATACTTAATTAGCACATTAGTTAAAATATCAATTTATTTAAGTAGCTTAATTAATATACATAAACCTTCCAAAGAATGCATCCTTTTAATGTATATAATTTAACAGGGTTGTTTTTGTTTTTGTTTGTTTGTTTTAGTATATTCACAGATAATGTGCAATCATCACAATTTTTGAACATTTTTGTTATCTTAAGAAGAGACTAGCCCTGGCCGGTTTGGCTCAGTGAATAGAGCATCAGCTTCGGTAATCAGGGATCCCAGGTTCGATTTCGGTCAAGGGCATGTGCCTTGGTTGCAGGCACATCCCCAGTGGGGGTGTGTGCAGGAGGCAGCTGATCGATGTTTCTCTCTCATTGATGTTTCTAACTCTCTATCCCTCCCCTTTCCTCTCTGTAAAAAAGTCAATAAAATATTTTTTTTAAAAAGAATGTTGTACAGGACTTGCTTAGGGCAAAGATAATTCATTTACTGAGGAAGATATAGGCCTGGAGAGTGACTATACACTATGACATGCCCAGTTAGGTGAGCTTCTCAGATTTACTACATAGTCCCTTTTGAATTTACAAGTCACCTGTTAATTTAACTGGGTGGGGGACGGGGTGGTGTGTGTGTCATGTTTGGTCCCTTTTCAATTGCTGTCTGCCGCTACCTCTCCTCCCCCCGCCCTGAATATGGCTCCTACTTTCTTATGTTTCAGGGCAAATATTTTTATTGCAAAATGGACATGTTAGGTAATACAAAATGTAGTGATTCTGAGAACTGCTCAGTCATGTTCTGAAGATTTTTATTATCTGCTTAATCATTTGTTCAGTGGCTGCCTGGATTACTTTAGTAAGTCTATTTCCTCCACATACACCAAAACTTCAAGGGACAGTGGTATTTGCAGGACTCTCCTCCTCTTTCTAGGACCATACCCAGTGGTTCAACTCCAGTAATAGAACCTGGGACCTTTCAGTCCATAGGCCAACACTCTATCCACTGAGCTACACAGGCCAGGGAATGAAAACACTTTTGTTGTTTTACATTGTTTTTCGTATTTACACATACTATTTCAAAAGTGGTTACGAGTTTCCACAAATGCAGCTAGACCACCATCAAGACAGAAGACACTCCATCAACCAAAAGGAATACAATCATGGTGCCTATTTATACGGAATCTACCGTTAAACACAGGTCTGTTCTTCTACCTTTCCCTTTCCCAGAATGTCATCGAAGTGGATTACCATTTTGAATTTTAAGTCTTGTTAGAAATTGTGACACCACATTTGTTTTTTGTTTTTAAATTATGGTCCTTTTATTTTTTATTTATTTATTCTTTTAATATATTTTTTCTTGATTTTTTTACAGAGAGGAAGAGAGAGGGATAGAGAATTGTTCCCTAGAAACATCGATGAGAGAGAATCATCGAGCTGCCCCTTGCACACTCCCTACTGGGTATGTGCCCGCAACCAAGGTACATGCCCTTGACCGGAATCGAACCCAGAACCTTTCAGTCTGCAGGCTGACGCTCTATCCACTGAGCCAAACTGGTTTCAGCATGACACCACATTTGTAACAGTACATAATTATACAAGCCTCAGAGGCTCTTCTGAGGTTAAGGTTTTTAACATTCCACAGTAGAGGAGCAGGCATTATGACTTTAAAATGGAAAGGTTCCTTTATTATCAGTTATGTAAATTTAGGTAAGATTTCTGCTTAACGTTCTTCATTTATATGGTGAGAGCAATGAGGAGGTAAGAGGTCACAGGAGATTACAGGAATCATAAAATCACAGCTGTACACACTAAGAAAACATACATTAGTGTTGAAAAAGCAAAGGGGCCAAGTCTGGATTTCCTTGGCTCTTGAAATAGAAGCCATCACTCGGCACCCCATGTTTCATCTCCCGGGAGTGCAAACATATGGAAATGATCTCTGCAAACAGCAAAACAAGGAGCCTGGAAGGCTTGGTGCCTTCCCCAGATACAAAAACGTCCAGCCGCTCCTCTTACCAAAGGCACAGAAAAGGTCCAGTTTCACGATATCAGATCTACCTGCTGTGCTGATACTGCCTGTCCGCAGTTCACCTCAACTTTTCCTTAGATTATTGTCCTCTAAACGGCAATAGTTTCCTGCCATGTGAACCAGGAAACCACCTTGGCATGCACAGGAGCCACTCTACTCACAGAAAACCCATGATGGGCTACCACTGTGCAGATGACCAGAAATTTTTTTCAACTGGGAGGAACTCAAAAGGTTTCATAAGGAACACAAGTTGGTCACTAAGTTTGAATGTTAGCAAAATGATATATCATTCTAAAGAAAATTTCAAATTATTTCCATTGCTATTAAATTAAAAAAAATCAGAACCAAATCAGTGTCCTTGAGAAGTCCCTCATGTCACATACCCATGTCCATATTCTTTTTTTTAAATATATTTTATTGATTTTGTACAGAGAGGGAGAGAGAGAGAGAGAGAATTAGAAACATCGATGAGAGAGAGTCATCGATCAGCTGCCTCTTGTACACGCCCTACTGGGGATATGCCCGCAACCAAGGTACATGCCCTTGACCGGAATCGAACCCGGGACCCTTCAGTCCCCAAGCCGACGCTCTATCCATTCAGCCAAACCAGTTTCGGCCATGTCCATATTCTTAATCAAAGAGCACATGCTCAGAAACTTACAACCACATCCATACATTTCTGGAAAACCATTGCTGTCAATCCAGAGAAACAGAACTTTGGGTAATGTTATCCATTGTTTAAGTCCACATTCAAGCAGATCCACAACTACTTAAGATGTTTTAGGTGGATAAGATGATCAACGATGACTTTCCCATTCACTGAGACCCCTAGTCCCCGTAATGAAGATCCTCCACAGTTCCTTATTATCTAGTCTGTCCATGTTTCCCTACCTTCAACACCTTTATTTTGTTAAACACCAAAGCTTTCTCATTAAACCATCACTCTTTCCCCACAAAAACATATACACCAGGAGTGCAAGAACTTTTTTATTTCATGCCTATACATCACAGCCTAGAGTGACTTGGATAGGGAAGAAGTCTGGATTTCTTTGCATCTTCAATGAAATAAAAGCCGTCACTTTTTATCCCACGTTTCGTAACACTTCTTGTGCTAAATTAGGTATGTTTTCCATTTAAACCGCCTGGCCTGAGCAGGATGTTGAAAATTAACATCAAGATCATACTATTGTCCTTGCCAGATTGGTCAGTTGTTTAGAGTGCCATCCCCAAAAGCCAAGGTTGCAGGTTCAGTCCTGGGTCAGGGCACATACTAGAATCAACGAATGAATGCATAAATAAGTGGAAGAACTCACTGGTTTTTCTTTTTCATTTTCTAATTTTGTTTTTTTTCCTCACCCGAGGATATTTTCATCTCTGATTTTCACCCAGATTGGAAGGAGTGGAGGTTAAAGTGTGTGAGAGAAACATCAACATGAGAGAGATACTGATGACGAGCCTCCTGCACTCACCCCACTGCCAAGAATGCAACCCACAACCAAAATATGTGCCCTTGACCAGAATCGAACCGGCAAACATTCAGACCTCAAGCCAACACTCTAACCATTGACCCAAACAAGTCAGGGTACTCTCTCTAAATAAATATTAAAAAACAAAAATAAAAAGAATCCTACTCAGGAATAGCTTCATTACACAAGAAATACTTTTTCTCTTGCTAGGCTTGTGTTGAGAATATTCCTAAATTTATAAACCTCAGGTGACTCATAAAGGAGACAAGTGTCATATATTTTGTTAAGGAGTATGTGATTTTATATATATTTCACTAAGGTGCTTTTTGGAAATGTGTCCAGAACAGGATAGTAAATATTTCAGTTTTTAGATAAGAAAGGCAAAAGCTGTTCCAGACACCTGGTTGCTGGCTTTGCACTCCCTGCCAGCCCTAGATATACCTTGTTGAAAACAAAGATCACACATGTCCATCATCACACAAAGCTACGCCATGACCATGATGAATCAGGACAAAGGCAAAGGCATTCATGTCTGTATACCTGATGAAAGAGAAGGAGCTTCCAAATAATAAAAATAACAAAAACTTCCCTTTTCTCACCAGTATGATTTGTGTAATATGCATCAATGTAGTATGAATTGCAGATGTGACTTTGTTCATGTTTGGCTGGCGGAAACTTAAAAAAAAAAAAAAAAGCCCTGCATGACTGAAATTTTTAATATTGTGAATAACAAAGAAGTCTAATGCCAAAAATGATAAGTATAAAAAAATTAAAAATGTATTTTGAGGAAAAGAATTTGTACACATATAATTTTGATTCAAAATGTACACTGAGAGGCCAGATTATTATGATCTCTGAATGCATAATAATCTGGCTACTCAGTGTATATCCTATATAATCAAAGGCTAATATGCAAATTGTCCCCTCGACCAGGAGTTCGACCAGCAGGGAGGCAGGCCAACTGCCCATGACCCCTTCCTCAGGCTGGCCAGACACCCACCCATGCACAAATTTTAATCCTATCTGATAAGAGTAATATGCAAATTAACCACCACTCCACCACACCAAGCCACGCCCACCAATCAAGAGTGATTATGCAAATTAACCCAAGCAAGATGGCTGTGGCCCTGGAGAAAGCAGGAGGGAAGCTTGGGTTTCCCCAGCAATAGAGGAAGCCACGCTTTCTGCACACCCTGGCTGGCCCAGGCCTCCACTTAAGGCTACAAACTTTCAATTATAGAAGATAAATCCTAATAAAAATGGTGGCAGCCACGGAGCTGTAGAGAGCAGGCTAGGGTTTCCCCTGGCAACAGAAGAAGCCAAGCTTTCAACCTGCCTTGGCTGGCCCAGGCCTCCACTCCAGACTACAAAGTTTCAATTATAGAAGGTGAATAAATTCCAACAGAAATGGCTGATGCCATGGAGTGAGCAGAAGGCTTGGCTCTGCTCCAGGCTACAAAATTTCAATTATAAAAGATAAATATATCCCAGATACCAGGGCCTCCACTTGGGTTGCTGGGGGGCATGTCTAGCCTGCAAACCACAACAGGCTCCTACCCATGTACCAGGCCTCTATCCTATCTAATAAAATAGTAATATGCAGATTGACCATCACTCCAAAACACAAGATCAAGACAGCTGCCCCATGTGGTCAAAGATCCTGCCCTCATGTGGACACAAGATGGCCACCACAAGATGGCCAGCAGGGTAGAGCAGTTTGGAGGGACCAGACCTGCAAGAGAGGGAAGTTGGGGATAAACAGGCTGGCAGGGGAGCAGTTAAACATCAATCAGGCTGGCAGGGAGCGGATAGGGTTATGATCAGGCTGGCAGGCTTAAGTGGTTAGGGGCAATCAGGAAGGCAGGCAGATGAGCAGTTGGGAGCCAGTAGTCCTGGATTATGAGAGGGATCCCAGATTGGGAGAGAGTGAGGCTGGGCTAAGAAACACCCCATACCTGAATTTTGTGCACAGGGCCTCTAATTTATATATATATATATATATATATATATATATATATATATATATATATATATATATGTGTGTGTGTGTGTGTGTGTGTGTGTGTGTGTGTGTGTGTGTGTGTTATATTCACCGAGTGACCAGATTATTATGCATTCAGAGATCATAATAATCTGGCCACTCAGTGTATGATGATTAAAAGGACAAAATTACAAATTAATCTGAAATAACGTAATTACAAAAATACTTAAATATTTCCTTAGGAAATAAAAACCACGATAATAGTTCACCACATAAGAGTACTTAGAAGCCCTAACAGTTTGGCTCAGTGGATAGAGCGTCAGCCTGAGGACTGAAGGGTCCCAGGTTTGATTCCAGTCAAGGGCATGTACCTTGGTTGTGGGCACATCCCCAGTAGGGAGTGTGCAGTAGGGAGCTGAATTGATGTTTCTCTTTCATCAATGTTTCTCTCTCTCTCTCTCTCTCTCTCTCTCTCTCTCTCTCTCTCTCTCTCTCTCTCCCCCTTCCTCTCCATAAAAAAATCAATAAAATATGCTAAAAATAAATAAAAATGATTTGCTTATATAAAAAAAAAGATTACTTAGGAAAAGTTAATACTTTCTTAAAACGTATAGAAGTGTTTATTATGGGAAAATGCACATAATTTTAATCACACTCACATTCACATACACGGAATTTTAATCACATATACTTTAATCACATACACTTAAAATGCACATAATTTTAATCACCTTTACAAGGTAACTGAAAACATTGAAAGTCTCAAATCTGAGTGACAGCAATGATGCAGAGTCTGCCTGAAATGAGAAAATTGTGAACAAATGTAAAGCTTACACCCAACCATCAGTAGAAGTAAAGCAGTGGCTGACGGTTTTGAGGATTTTCTTGGCTGTCAGGGCAAAGATTGAGAAAAACAAACTAAAATATTCTCTTCTTAATGTAAACTTCATAGCACAATTCCCAGCCAAAGGAAACACAAAAATCAAACGTGAAAATAATTCGCATGGGCCTCTAGAAAGTACAAATATATGGCAAATACTTATAAACTACAATAAAAGTGATTGTCAAGTGCAATTGAAAAATTAAAAAAAAATACATATAGGTGTAGGTAGGGCCTATTCATTCAATACCTGACAGGGCACAGTACTGGGTAGCTGGGTTGATCCCTGGTCAGGCACATGGGAAGACAACCCATCTATTTCCCCTCTCACATGGATGTTTCTCTCTACTCCTCTTTCTTCCTTCCTCATTCCAAAAAAAAAAAAAAAAAAATAAAAAAAAACAATTTTAAAAAACAAAAAAGAATGAGTATTGATAATGAACAAATATGTCAAAAAATTTATAGAACTCCTTTAACGCTGTCAGTTTTGGGGAGTACATTAGTTAATTTGCAACAGGCTTACATGTACCAGTTAGTTACACTAATAGGATTTCCTTTCAGTGCAGTTTTCAAGCTCCTTTGAAAGTATGTTAAAAATTTTAAGTTTGTTTTAGTTGTGAATTATACAATGTACATTATCACATGGTATTGTAGGGATATGAGGCAACAGGAAGGTTTCATACATTTGTAGGGATATGAGGCAACAGGAAAGTTTCATACATTTTTACATTCAATACAATTCTTCACTTTGGATTTCTCCATGACCTTTTCAAGGAAGAGGTACAGTCAAAGGCTTCCCCAACTTCTCTAATATATATACACTATTTCTCCAGGTGCATTTCCACATGTTCAAGAAAGGCTCTCCTACATTCTATATATTCATACACTTATTGTTGGGTGTGAGTCCTTTCATGATTTTGTAAAGAACCAGGATGGCCAAAGGCTCTTCTACCATCTTTACATGACAGGGCTTCTCTTCAGTGAGTTCTTTCATCCTTTACAATAAACTAGAAGAAATGAATGATTTCTAACACTCTTAATATTTTAGGGTCCATCCCCAATATGGATAATCAAAATGATGGCACAGCTGAGAGATAAATGAAGGCACTCCCCTATTCTCCACATTAACAGTTTATCAATAGGATTTGTTTTCACACATCTATTAAAAATACTTTAGAAGCTGAAGGTTTAACACATTCCTTGCATTTCTATGGTTTCTCTCCACTATGAGAGTTTTTGTGAATTGAAAGGATCTGGGAAGATTATAGGCTTTCTCACATTGCTTGCATTCATAGGGTTTCTCCTCAGTATACATTTCAGGATATCTAAGAGAAAAGGGATAACAAAAAGGTTTACCTCATTACTTATTCATGAGGCTTCTTTCATGAATAAAGGCTAGTTCTTTTATATCTTTGAAGATGTGAGGTGCAACAGAAGATTTTCATGTCTTTGAAAATTTGTGAGCAAACTGAAGGTTTTATCCACATTGCTTACGTTCATAGGGTTTTTCCTTATGAGTTCTTTCATGACTTTCGAGGGAATGTGTATAAGAGAAAGCTTCCCCACATTGCTTATTTTCATAGGGTTTTTCCCCAGTAAGAGTTCTTTCATGATGTTAGAGAGAAAACAGATAATAGATAAGGTTATCACAATGCTTATATTCATTAGCATTTTATCCCAGATGAGTTCTTTCATGACGACGAAGAGAACTTAGATGAGAGAAATCTTTACCACAATGCTTACATTCATAGGGTCTTTCCCCAGTATGCATTCTTTCATGAACTCTAAGGAAACAGGGGTAAACGAAAGTTTTACCACATTCCTTACATTCATGAAGCTTCTTTTTTTCATGACATCCTTTGTGTGTTACAAGAGAGCTGTTATAACAGAAGGTTTTCCCACATTGCTTACATTCATAGGGTTTCTCCCCAGTATGCATCCTTTCATGATTTCTAAGAAAAGTGGAATCTCTGAAAGCTTTCCCACATTGCTTACATTTATAGGGCTTTTCCTTATTATGAGTTCTTTCGTGATATTGGAGGGAATTTGGATAAGAGAAAGCTTTACCACAATGGTTACATTTATAGGGTTTTTCCCCAGTATGCATTCTTTCATGATTTCTAAGATATATAGAATAGCTGAAAGCTTTCCCACATTGCTTACATTCATATTGTTTCCCCACAATATGCATTTTTTCATGATTTTTAAGAGATTTGGGAAAACTAAAAGTCTTACCACATTGCTTACATTCATAGGGTTTTTCCTTATTATGAGTTCTTTCATGACTTTGGAGGGAATTTGTATAAAAGAAAGCTTTGCCACATTGCTTACATTCATAGGGTTTTACCCCAGTATGAGTTCTTTCATGACGAACTAGGGAAGTACGATGAAAGAAATCTTTACCACATTCCTTACATTCATGAGGCTTCTTTACTTCATGATTTCTTTTATGTGTTGCAAGAGAACTGGGAGAACCAAAGGCTTTCTGACATTGCTTATATTCATAGGATTTTTCCCCAATATGCATTCTTTCGTGGTTTTTAAGATATGTAGAATATCTGTAAGCTTTCCCACATTGCTTACATTCATACGGTTTTCCCATAATATGAATTCTTTCATGATTTCTAAGAGATCTGGAAAAACTAAAAGTCTTACCACATTGCTTACATTCATAAGGTTTCTCCACAATATGATTACTATTTTTTTCATGATTTCTAAGAGATATGGAATATCTGAAAGCTTTCCCACATTGCTTACACTCATAGGGTTTCTCCCCAGTATGCATCCTTTCATGATTTCTAAGAAAAGTGAAATGTCTGAAAGCTTTCCCACATTGCTTACATCCGTATGGTTTCCCCACAATATGCATTCTTTCATGATTTCTAAGAGACTTGGAAAGACGAAAAGTCTTACCACATTGCTTACATTCATAAGGTTTCCGCACAGTATGAATTTTTTCATGATTTCTAAGAGATATGGAATATTTGAAAGCTTTCCCACATTGCTTACACTCATACAGTTTCTCCACAATATGTGTTCTTTCATGATTGCTAAGAGATTTGGAACAACTAAAAGTCTTACCACATTGCTTACATTCATAGGGTTTTCCCTTATTATGAGTTCTTTCATGACTTTGGAGGGAACGTGTATAAAAGAAAGCTTTCCCACATTGCTTACATCCATAAGGTTTTACACCAGTATGAGTTTTTACATGACGATATAGGGAAGTTCGATAAAAGAAATCTTTACCACATTGCTTACATTCATAGGTTTTTTCCCCACTATGAGTTTTTTCATGAATTTTAAGGTAACAGTGATAAAGGTAAGTTTTACCACATTCCTTACACTCATGAGGCTTCTTTTCATCATGACTTATTTTATGATTTGCAAGAGAGCTGCTGGAATGGAAGGCTTTCCCACAATGCTTATGAGTTCTTTCATGACTTTGGAGAGAAGATTGATAATGGAAGCTTTTACCACAATGCTTGCATTCATAACTTTTTACCCTGGTATGAGTTTTTTCATGATTTCTAAGGGAATAGGGATAATGGAATGTTTTACCACATTCCTTACATTCATGAGGCTTCTTTCCCACATGACTTCTTTTATGTTTTTCAAGAGAGCTGAGCGAACTGAAGATATTCCCGCATTCATAAGGTTTCTCAGTAGTGTGTGGTCTTTCTTGATTACTAAGAGAAGTGGAACTGAAAGCTTTTCCAGATTCTTTACATTGATAGGTCTTTTCCGCAGTGTGCATTCTTTCATTTTCTTCAGAGTACTTGGGAGAACGGAAAGGTTTACCATATTGCTTACTTTGATATGGTTTCTTTCCACTATGAGTGTTTTTGCGAAGTTTAAAGTAAATGAGACGACTAAAGTCTTTCCCATATTGCTCACATTCATACGGTTTCCCTGCAATATGCATTCTTTCATGATTTCTAAGAGATTTGGAAAAACTAAAAGTCTTACCACATTGCTTACACTTATAAGGTTTCTCCACAGTATGATTATGATTTTTTTCATGATTTCTAAGAGATATGGAATATCTGAAGGCTTTCCCACATTGCTTACATTCATAGGGTTTTACCCCAGTATGAGTTCTTTCATGACTTTGGAGAGAAGATTGATAATAGAAGCCTTTACCACAATGCTTACATTCATAACTTTTTACCCCAGTATGAGTTTTTTTATGATTTCTAAGGGAATAGGGATAATGGAATGTTTTACCACATTCCTTACATTCATGAGGCTTCTTTCCCACATGACTTCTTTTATGTTTTCCAAGAGAGCTGAGCGAACTGAAGACATTCCCACATTCATAAGGTTTCTCAGCAGTGTGTGTTCTTTCTTGATTACTAAGAGAAGTGGAACTGAAAGTTTTTCCAGATTCCTTACATTGATAGGTCTTTTCCGCAGTGTGTGTTCTTTCATTTTCTCCAGAGTACTTGGGAGAATGGGAAGTTTTGCCATGTTGATTACTTTGATATGGTTTCTTTCCACTATGAGTGTTTTTGCAAAGTTTAAAGTAAATGAGACGACTAAAGTCTTTCCCATATTGCTCACATTCATATGGTTTCCCCGCAATATGCATTCTTTCATGATTTCTAAGGGAAGTTGAATATTTGAGAGTTTTCCCACTAGGGCTGCCTTCATGGATTTGAATATGTTGGTGATGCCTAAAAGCTTCCTCAGGTTCTTTACATTTATAAGGGCTTTCTTCATATTCTTGACACAGGTATAGTTTGGCTCCATTGTGAGAGCTTAGGTAGTTATTCAAGGATAAATAATGTATGAATAGTTGCCTACACAACCTGCATTTAGGTTGTTTTACTTCAGTAGGAGTTACCTTGTTTTCATTATGATTTGGAGTCTGGCTGAAGTTTTCTCTGCATTGACTACCATCCTTTCTTGTACAGAGTCTCTCTACCATATGACTGCTGTAAAAATCAGAAGCATATTATTACTACTCTGTGAATGATTTAATATTATGACAATGACATTTTTACCATTTCCAAAAAAAAAGGGATGGAGTTTCAGGACATTCCATATTTAAAAGTGGATATCGTAAAACTTCTGATTTAGGCTGGATCATAGATATTATGAAAACATTTATATTCATTAATGGTATTTCTGTATATTGTTTCCAAGCATAATTATTTTTTATACACTACATCTCTAGGTCATAGCTCAGAAAAAAACATTTTGATGAGATTATTCTAAAAATCAATACATTTAAAACTGGGCTGATACAATTGGATTATCTGTTTTTAAGATTATTTTGTGAACCAGGCCAATTTGGCTCAGTGGTTCAGGATGAACCCACCCACCAGGGGCTCACTGGTACAATTCTCTGAAAAGGGAACATGGCCAGACTGCAGATTTATTAATTGCAATGCAGGACATGTAGGAGGCAGTCTATTGGTTTTTCTATCTCTACCTCCATATAAATATTTTTGAACCACCTGCGAGACACAGTGGTTGAACACTGACCAATGAACCAGGTGGCCATAGTCCAATTTCTGGTCAGGGCATATTCCCAGTTTCTGGATATGAATCCAAATGTGGGATATGCAGGAGGCAGCCATCAATAATTTTCTCTCATCATTGATGTTTATTTCTCATTCTCCCTCTTCCTACCTCCCTGAAATAAATTTTAAAAATATTAAATATATAAATAAAATATATAAAAACCTACTTGAATAAAACACAAAGATGCTGTTAATGCTTTGCCACGTCAATGTGACTCACCTAAGATTCCTCCGGTGATTTTCATACTGATCTTCACTGTCATGGTCGTCACATTGTTCTTCTAAAATACATGCTAGAAAAAGCATTATAAACTACTAAAGAATATAAAGAATGGTAAGATTTTAGTGACACAACGAGCTGTGATGATTCCTAGTTTAATTACCAATGTACTCCCTTTCCATATTTCAGTTCTTGAAACAGCATTAATGAGCAAGCAACACTAGTTTTCTAACTGACTAATTAAGTAACAAATTGTTTCAGGCTAGAGTTGCTCTGTGGTTGACTGTCAACCTATGAACCCATATGAGCCGGAAGGTCACAGGTCAATTCCCAGTAGGACCAGCTTGCCAGGTAGATCCCCAGTGTTAGGCAGGCAGGAGGTACCCAATCAGTGATTCTCTTTCATCATTGATGTTTTTTGCTCTCACTCTCTCCTTCTCCTTCCTCTCTAAAATCAATATATTAAAAAAAGAAAAGAAATTTTGATACCTACCTACTGATGCCAGGTTCCAGAAGGCTTCCAGCATCACATCTGTGTAGATTTTCTTCTGGGTGGGATCCAGGAAAGCCCACTCCTCCGTGGTGAACTCCACATTAACATCCTCAAAGGTCACCAAGTCCTAAAACATCCCACATATGCATATAGGAGAATGGGTAAGATAGATGGAACTGGAGACTTATTCATAATTCATAAGAAGTTCACATAGGACACGTGGTCCCCAACACTCAGTCTATGACTTGATTATAGTAAGACTATTATTAATTTGCAAAACTCACTGCCTGAAGACCACATGTAACTTATTGCTATGATTTTACTGTGATCACTTCAAGTCTTCATTGCTCTCTAATGTCAGAATAAAGAGCACCTTAAACAACTTCAATATTAATACATTAAAATACTCCTATTTTAAGTCCATCAATTCCTTGTGAGAAAACTCATATCCATTTTAAACACCCTTTGATGCAGCAATTCATGAAGCATACTGTCATATCTGCATAAAGTTTTAATGACTATGAATACAATAAATGTCTTGTAGCTTTCTCTTCTATTCTCATCACCAAATGGGAAGGCCAGACGGTATGTGGAAATTCAAATGGGAACAAAATGTACTTGGCCATATTGTCATGAAGTACTCAAGATTATTAGAAGTAGTCAGATACATCTGAATGAATGAAAATATTCTGTGGAGGAGTATGAACAATCAATTGTTTCTATATTATTTGTTAGTAACTCAAATTTGACCTTTTGCTTCTTCTCATTTCATGGAAATAGTTATAGTTAGAGGTCAGGCATGAGCAAGACAGGGAAACTTAGCCCTCTACAAAAGTCCTCTCCTCATGAGCCTGAGGGTTACCTCATACTGATTTTTAGGACAATGGACACATATATTGAAATCATAAGGTCACACTCAAAGAAGTCTTTCTGGAACAATTGTGACACTCTAACCAGGACCTGGACCTTGAGAAACAATTTAAGACTTGGCATGTCCAAGGGCCTTTATTGAGATCTGTAATATTTTAATGTTGGGATTAGTGTCACCTGAAACAAATATAAAATTAAATTAAATGTAAACTATAATTGGAATGTAAACTGTAATTGGAAGTACACAGTATATGATGTTTACTGAGAGGAAAAATTAATATAATTCAAATGTCCATAGTACCCAAAACAATCTACAGCTTCAATGCAACATGTATCAATGATACCCATGATGAAACTCACATAACTAGAACAAATATTCAAAAATTTTACATAAACCTTAGAACACCCTGAATAGCAACATCAATCTTGAGAAGAAAGAACAAATGTGGATGAATCACATTACCTAATATGCAATTGTACTACAAGGCCATAGTAATTAAAACAGCATGGTCCTGGCCTAAAAATAGCATATAAATCAGTGGAACAGAACAGAGAGCCTAGATGTAAACCCAAGCCTTTATGGACACAGAATATTTGACAAAGGAGGCAAAAAAAAAACACACAATAAAGTAAAGGTAGTATCCTGTATAATAAAAGGCTAAGATGGACATTGTTCCTGAGAGTTTTGATTGCCTGGTAGTTCCACAGCTCACTATGACGTGCGCTGACCACCAGTGGGCGGTTCAAAACATGGCAGGTTTCAGCGAGGTGGCACTAAGTAGTGGGTGGCAGGGGAGATATAGTTGGTCTCAATGGGCCCTGATGAGAGCGGGACTGCTATGTGATGGTGAAGTAGAGGAGCGGGCGGCACCAGGGCAAGGTGGATGCTAGTGGGAGCTCCGAAAACTCCACAGGTCGTCCCACAGATGGGACTGGTCGGTAATGGTAGAAGTCGATGTTGGTGAGTGAATGGCACCAGGCCAAAGTGGCTGGGAGAAGGGCCCCCTGAGGGCCCCACTGGTTGCACCACAGATGGCAATAATATATAACTGCTTAAACAGTTGTGAAAAGCAAAGGGTGCCTCTGTTACAAGGAAACAATTAAAGGACTTTTTGCAAACTATTATAACTCACTAGAGGCCCAGTGCACAAAATTTGTGCACTGGGGATGAGGGGGAGGTGTCCCTTAGCTCAGTTTGCACCCTCTCCAATCTGGGACCCCTCGAGGGATGTCCGACTGCCTGTTAGATGGGATTGGGCCTAAACGGGCAGTCGGACATCCCTCTCACAATCCAGGACTGATGGCTCCCAACTGCTCGCCTGCCTGCCTTCCTGATTGCCCCTAACCACTTCTGCCTGCCAACCTGATCACCCCCTAATCACTCCCATGCCAGCCTGAATGATGCCTAACTGCTCCCCTGCCAGCCTGTTTGCTCCTAACTGCTCTCCCCTGCAGGTCTGGGTTCCCCCAACTGCCCTCCCTTGCAGGCCCAGTCACCCCCAACTTCCCTCCTTTGCTGGCCTGGTCACTCCTAACTGCCCTCCCCTGCAGGCTTGATCACCCCCAACTGCCCTTTCTTGCAGGCCTGGTCCCTCCCTACTGCCCTCCCCTGATGGCCATCTTGTGGTGGCCACCTTGTGTCCACATAGGGGCAGGATCTTTGACCACATGGGGGCAGCCATCTTGTGTGTTGGAGTGATGGTCAATCTGCATATTACTCTTTTATTAGATACGATACACCTTTGTTCCGATGCTGGAACATTAGACCTTGATCTCTAGGAACAAGAAGGTAGGAATCTAAAGAGAAATCAGGCCCAGGGAAAACAAGTGCCTTTGTCATCTTTAATTTCGTGGGATCTTGCTCGAGCTGCACTATGTCCACTTCATATTGTGGATCAAAAGCCTACGGAACACCAGGAGGGTTTGTCCCTGCCCCCTCCTCCTGAAGTAGAGCCTGTAAAGCCGGTGATATGGAAGGCCCCCGATCCTCGGCCTCCAGTGTGGGAAGGTTCATCAACTAAGTCCTCAGCTATGGGATCATGTTAGGCAACCTATGTTAGAAGGAGAGCTTTGTTGAAACCGGTTTGGCTCAGTGGATAGAGCGTCGGTCTGTGAACTGAAAGGTCCCAGGTTCGATTCCGGTCAAGGGCATGTACGTTGGCTGCGGGCACATCCCCGGTAGAGGGTGTGCAGGAGGCAGCTGGTAGATGTTTCTCTCTCATTGACATTTCTAGCGCTCTATCCTCTCCCTTCCTCTCTGTGGAAAATCAATAAAATTAAAAATTTTTAAATTTTTTAAAAAAGGAGAGCTTTTGGCGTGCCCATTTATGCAGGATGCAATGTAATTGGATATATAAATCAATCTCCTTTAATACCTTTAAAGAAATAGGGGAAAGTATGAGAGAAAATGGGGCAAATAGTCCATTTACAAAAGGTCTCCTTCATACCTTGTCTGAAAACTACCATAAGATGCCTTGAGACTGGCAGATTTTGGTCCAAAGAACTCTGGACCACAGTCAATATTTAACGTGAGAGCAGAATGTGATGATTATCTGTGAACAACAGGCTGTTTGTGGGTGTTTCCTGGCGACCCCACTTGGGAGCCCTCTGGGCTGCATTCTGGTTCTAAATCCCGGGCACTGTAACACATCGGAAAGATCCATGAAAAGGAATCCGATTCATTACGTCTTGTCTGTGGGTTATGGGCACCTGTAAAAACTGTCCATAGAGTGTCTCTGTCTTGGTTGTTTGGTTTAATTGTTTAAGGGTGGGGCATATTTACTTTGCTAGAGGCCCCAGGTACCTGTGGTAGGCTGAACACGTGGCAGGGATGGCAGGAACTTCCCAGCAACTGCCAAGAATTCTTATCTTGGGTACTCTTCCTGCTTTCCCTGTAAGTCATCAGTCATCATCTAGTGATAGTCTGTAATGTAACTTGGTTACTGATTTTCTTTGCTTGCTTTATTTTTTGGGAACTTGATGTAGGGAGCGGTTATAGGATTAAGCCTCACATTGACCTGTTGGCAAAGCCAAAACAAGTCCCAGCTTAGAGGGCACGGCCCTCTTAGCATAATTAAGCTTGACCTTATGACAGCCCCTAGATCAGTGGTTTTCAACCTTCCTAATGCCACGACCTTTTAATACAGTGCCTCATGTTGTGGTGACCCCCAACTATTAAATTATTTTCGTTGCTACTTCATAACTGTAATTTTGCTACTGTTATTCATTGTAATGTAAATATCTCATATGCAGGATGTCTTAAACCTCTGTGAAAGGGTCATTCGACCCCCAAAGGGGTCGCAACCCACAGGTTGAGAACTGCTGCTCCAGCTCAGTGGTCGGCAAACCTCGGCTCGCAAGCCACATGCGGCTCTTTGTGCCCGCAACCAACGTACATGCCCTTGACCGGAATCGAACCTGGGACCTTTCAGTCCGCAGATCGACTCTCTACCACTGAGCCAAACCGGCTTTAGCTGACATAGATTTTAAAATGAAGGCCATCACAACAGAAACAAAGGGATTGATCCAACAAGGGAATATAACTCTGGTCAACATATATGCACCCAAATACCAGTACATAACTTCTAGAAAACTTGAATGGAGAGAATGACAATACAATCATAGAACAAGACTTCAACACCCCACTCACTTCACTGGATAGATCTTCCAGACAGACACTTAACAAGGAGACAGTGACTCTAAAGGACACATTGGATCAGACAGATTTAATTGACATTTATAAAACATTTCACCCCAAAGGGAAAATATATTCTTCTCAAGTGTGCACAGCTCATCCACAAAAAAAGATCACATTAGGACACAAAACATGTCTCCAAAATATCAGGAAGATTGAAATCATATCAAGCATCTTCTCAGATCACAGTGGAATGAAATTAGAAATCAACTACAGAAAAAATGCCAAAAAAATTCAAACACATGGAGGCTAAAGAGCATAATATTAACCTGTTAACAGAGCGGGACCTATAAATACGTCAAACAAAAACAATATCGGGAACGGGTAGGACGTATGAATACGTCCTTGAAATATATGTTGTGCCCCGAGAGGGACGGTATATATTTTTTGTAATCTTTTTTTTTTTTTTAATATTTTATTGAGTTTTTACAGAGAGGAAGGAAAGGGGAGGGATAGAGAGTTAGAAATATCGATGAGATGAGAGAGAAACATCGATCAGCTGCCTCTTGCACACCCCCCACTGGGGATGTGCCGGCAACCAAGGTACATGCCCTTGACCGGAATTGAACCCGGGACCTTTAAGTCCGAAGGCCAACGCTCTATCCACTGAGCCAAACCGGTTTCGGCTATTTTTTGTAATCTTTATCATTGTTTGTAAAATTTATAATTTTTTTATTCAACGTGTCCATTTTTTTTTATATTCTTTTCTATTTTTTTGTAATTTTGTATTTTCCTTTGTGCTTTATATATATAAATAAACGAAAATACATATATATTTCATTTATTTTCATTAAGTATAAATAAAAAATTATGAAATTACGTCCTCCGGGAGTGACCTACTGACACGTCCTAGTGAAAGAGTACGCGCCTGTTACAGGTTGCGTCATTAAAAAGGGAACTCCCCAGTTAACAGGTTAAACAATGAATGGGTTACCAATGAGATCAAGAAAGAAATTAAAAACTTCCTAGAAACAAATGAAAACGAACACACAACAACCCCAAATCTCTGGGACACAGCAAAAGCATTCCTGAGAGGGAAGTTTATAGCATTACAGGCATAACTCAAAAACAAGAAAAATCAACAATATGTTATTTAACCCTACAACTTAAAGAACTAGAAAGAGCACAATAAGAAAAGTCCAAAGTAGAAGGAAGGAAATAATCAAGATTACAGCAGAAACAAATTACATAGAGACAAAACAAACAAAAACAATACAAAAAAATAGAATGAAACCAAAAGCTTGTTCTTTGAAAGGATAAACAAAATTGGTAGACTGTTAGCCAGCCAAAAAACAAAGAGAGAGGACCTAGATAACTAAAGCCAGAAACTAAAGTAGAGAAGTATCCAATGTCACACAGAAACACAAAGGATTATAAGAAAACACTATTAACAACTATAAGCTAACAAGCTAGACAATGTGGATGAAATGGACAAATTCCTAGAAAAATACAATCTCCTCAAACTGAATCAGAAGGAATCATAAAACCTGAAGAGGCCCATAACAACTGATGAAATATAAGCAGTAATTAAAAAACTCCCAGCTAACAAAAGCCCAGGTCCAGACGGCTTCACAAGGGAGTTCTTCATTCAAAGAACTAATACTTTTACTCCTCAAACTATTTCAGAAAATTGAAGAGGAAGGAAAACTTCAAACTCTTTATTCTAACTCCAAAAACAGATAAAGACACTACAAAAGAAAGGGAATTACAGGCCAATATCCCTGATGAACATAGATGATAAATCCTCAACAAAATATCAGCAAATTGCATCCAGCAATATCTTAAAAAGATCATACACCATGACCAAGTGGGATTTATTCTGGCTGGTACAATGTTCACAAATCAATAAACGTGATACATCACACAAGCAAATTGAAAGACAAAACTCACATTATCATACCAATAGATGCAGAAAAAAAAGCATTTCACAAAATCCAACACCCAGTTTTAATAAAAACTCTTAGCAAAGTGGAAATAGAGAGCATATCTCAACTTGAAAAGACCATCTATGACAAACCTACAGCCAACATCATACTCAATGGGCAAAAATAATTTGTTTTATAATCAAAATGTGGTTCAAATTGACCTGCAACAAGACAGGCATGTCTGCTTCCACTACTCTTATTCAACATAATACTGGAAGTCCTAGCCACAGCGTTCAGACAAGTAGAAGAAATAAAAAGCATCCAAATTGGAAAGAAGATATAATTCTCTTTATTCGCAGGAGACATGATATTGTACACAGAAAAACCTAAAGACTATTAGATTTAATCAATGACTTTGGCAAGGTACCAGGATACAAAATTAATACCCCAAAATCAATAGTTTGTTTATACACCAACAATGAATTCTCAGAAAGAGAAACTAAACAATCCCATTTATCTTGGCAACAAAAGAAATTAAGATACTTTGAAATAAACTTAACCAAACAGGCAAAAGACCTATTGGAAAACTACAGGGCGTGGAATAAAAAAGTAGAAGATGATATAACCAAGTGGAAGAATATACTGTGTTCATGGATTGGTAGAATCAACATCATTAAATGTCCATACTACCCAAGGCAATCCACAAAGTCAATGAAATCCCATTAAAATACCAATGTCATCTTTCATAGAGCTAGAACAAAAACTCTGAAAATATAATATATGGAATAAAGAAAGACCCTGAATAGCTGCAGCAATTTTGAGAAATAAAAAGTTGGAGGAATCACAACATGAGATTTCAAGTTATATACTACAAAGCCACCAAAATGAAAACAGCACAAGAACAGGCATATAGATCAATGGAACAGAATAGAGAACACAGAAATCAAACCACGCCATTACACTTCATTAATATCGGGTCTAGTAATAATTAATGTCGTTTTTAAACATTCGTTTAAAATCTTGCTTGGCGTTGACTTGTATTGACATAACCTTCAAACACGTGGTATCTACAGAACGTGTGAAGTGCAATTAACAATTTTGCTTGAAAAAGTTTGTGTTTGGTTTGGTTTTTGTTGGAAAACTAGGGCTAAGAAGATGGCAGATGAAGAGCATATTCGGCACTGCATGCTTTACGAGTTCCAATTAGGAAGAAAAGCAAGTGAGGCTGCAAAAAACATCTGTAGTGCTCTTGGTCAAGATGCAGTTAGCACCAGAAAATGCCAGCGTTGGTTTGAGAAATTTCGCGAGGGAAATTTTTCATTAGATGACAAGAGTGGTCGAGGCTGTGTGTCCAATTTTGATCAAGAAGCTCTTCAAGCTCTTTTGGTGCAAAATCCTCAAATTACCCAACAAGAGCTTGCGACAACTTTAAATTGTTCACAAAAAACAATTTCCAATCAATTGCGTGCACTTGGCAAAGTCCAAAAGTTTGGACAATGGGTTCCTCATGAGTTGACCGACAACAACCGTAATCAAAGAGTCACAATTTGCAGTTTGCTCCTCTCTCGTCAAAACCGTTTGCCGTTTTTAGAGCAAATTGTTACCGGAGATGAAAAATGGGTGCTGTATGTGAATTTGAAAAGGCGGCCTCAATGGTTGGACAAAAATGAGGCTCCGCAGCCCACGCCAAAACCTGACTTGCATGCGATAAAAGTGATGTTGTGTGTTTGGTGGAATTTTAAAGGAATTCTTCATTATGAACTTTTACCATCTAACCAACCATTACAAGTGCAGTGTATAGTGCCCAATTGGAAAGGTTAGCCCAAGCTTTAAGAGAAAAAGAACCCGCGCTGATTAATCGGAAGGGCGTAATTCTTCACCACGATAACGCATGACCGCATACTGCAAGAATCACTGCTGAAAAACTGCGCCAGTTGGAATGGGAAGTTCTCTCTCAACCTGCATATTCTCCTGATATTGCCTCTTCCGATTACCATTTGTTTCGTTCTTTGCAAAACTTTCTTCTTGGAAAAAAATTTAATAATGAAGAATGCCTCAAAAATGCACTGACCGAATTTTTTGCATCAAAATCACAAGAATTTTACAACAGAGGGATTAAAATGCTTCCTGAGTGTTGGGCACAAGTAGTAGAAAACAACGGCAGAAACTAATTGACTTAATAAATGAATTTGGCAATGTAGCAGGATACAAAATTAACGCCAAGAAATCCATGGCATTTCTATACACCAACAGTGAAACTACAGAAACAGAGACTAAAAAAGCAATTCCATTTACCATGGCACCAAAAAAATTAAGATACCTAGGAATAAATTTAACTAAGGAAGTAAAGGATATATATGCAGAAAATTACACGACATTGAAAAAAGAGATAGAGGATGATGTAAGGAGATGGAAGAACATACCATGTTCATGGATTGGTAGAATCAACATCATCAAAATGTCCATACTTCCTAAAGCAATCTATAGGTTCAATGCACTCCCCATTAAAATACCAAGGGCATATTTCACTGACCTAGAAAGAACTCTCCAAAAGTTCATTTGGAACAATAAAAGACCCCGAATAGCCACAGCAATCCTGAGAAAGAAGGGTAAAGTAGGAGGGATCGCAATACCCGTCTTCAAACTGTATTACAAAGCCACTGTTCTCAAAACAGCCTGGTACTGGCATAAGAACAGACATATAGATCAATGGAATAGAATCGAGAACCCAGATATCAACCCAAATCAATATGCTCAATTAATATTTGACAAAGGAGGCACGAATATACAATGGAGTCAAGACAGTTTCTTCGATAAATGGTGTTGGGAAAATTGGGTAGACACATGCAAAAGAATGAAACTAGATCACCAACTTACACCATACACAAAAATAAACTCAAAATGGATACAGGACTTAAACATCAGACGGGAAACCATAAAAATACTAGAAGCATCCACAGGCAGCAAAATCTCAGACGTATGCCAAAAGAACTTCTTCACTGATACTGCCCCTAGGGCAATGGAAGCTAAAGAGAAAATAAACAAATGGGACTACATCAAAATAAAAAGCTTTTTTACAGCAAAAGAAACCATCAACAAAACAACAAGAAACCCCACGGTGTGGGAGAACATATTTGCAAATGACACCACTGATAAAGGTTTAATCTCCAACATCTACAGAAGCTGATACAACTAAATAAAAGGAAGATGAATGATCCAATTAAGAAATGGGCAAGGGACCTAAATAGAATATTTTCAAAAGAAGACAGAAGGAAGGCCAAAAGGCACATGAAAACATGCTCAAAGTCACTAATTATACGAGAGATGCAAATCAAAACAACAATGCGGTACCATCTCACACCTGTCAGAATGGCCAACATTAACAAATCGACAAACGACAAGTGTTGGCGAGGTTGCGGAGAAAAAGGAACCCTCGTGCACTGCTGGTGGGAATGCAGACTGGTGCAACCACTGTGGAGAGCAGTGTGGAGTTTCCTCAAAAAACTGAAAATGGAACTCCCATTTGACCCAGTAATCCCACTCCTAGGAATATATCCCAAGAAACTAGAAACACCAATCAGAAAGGATATATGCACCCCTATGTTCATAGCAGCACAATCTACAATAGCCAGAATTTGGAAACAGCCTAGGTGCCCGTCAGCAGATGATTGGATCCAAAAACTATGGTACATCTACACAATGGAATACTATGCTGCCATAAAGAAGAAGGAATTCTCATCATTTGCAGCAACCTGGATGGAATTGGAGAACATCATGCTGAGTGAAATAAGCCAATCAATGAAAGAGAAACACCACATGACCTCACTCATTTGTGGATAATAAAGAGCATTATAAACTGATGAACCAAAAGATAGATATAGAGACAGTAAAGCAACAAGCAGATTGTCAGATTACAGCGGGGAGGGGAGGAGGATATGGGGGAGATAATAGATCAACCGAAGGACTTGTATACATGCATATAAGTACAACCAATGGACATAAAACTATGGGGAGGGAGGGGATATAGGGGAGGGAGGGAGGGGGGCAAAAAAATCATTAAAATATGTAAAAAAAATAAATTAATTAATTAAAATAAATAAATAAATAAATAAATAAAAAGAAAAAAAAGAAAACAACGGCAACTATATTGTTGATTAAATTTTGTTGTATTGTTTTAATAAATTCGATTTTAAAAAGTATTAGAAAACGACATCAATTATTACTAGACCTAATATTTGACAAAGGAAGAGCAAACAATGGAGTCAAAAGAGTCTCTTCAATAAATGTTGTTAGGAAAATGGGACAGGTTCATGCAAAATAAATGAAACAGACTACCAACTTACACCATATACAAGAATAAACTCAAAATGAATAAAAGACTTAAATTCAATGCTAAGTCATGAAACCATAGAATTCCTAGAAGAAACCATAGGCAGCAAAATCTGAGACATCTCTCATTGCAGTATGTTTATAGACATATCTCCAAAGGCAAAGGAAACAAAGGAAAAAATTAACAAATGGGACTATATCAAAATATAAATCTTCTGCACAGCCAAAGAAATCATCAATAAAACAAAAAGGGAGTCTACTGTATGGGAGAACATATTTAGCAATAATACATCTAATAAAGGGTTAGTATCCAAAATATATAAGGAACTCATACAGCTTAACAGAAGGAAGATAAACAATCTACAATAATAAAAGAGAAAGATGCAAATTAACCATCACTCCGCTATTCCCACCTGCTAATCAGGAGGAAATATGCAAATTAGGAGAAAGATGCCAGCTGGAGTCAGCAGTGAAGACAAAGAAGGCAGACTCTGGACAGAGTCTTCAGCAAAGGTGGCAGACTTGGCCAGAATGAAGGCCTGGGTCCCAGGTGCCGGAGGAAAACTGGTGCTGGAAGCCAAGGGAAGGCAGGCTTATTGCATGAATCTCTTTGTGCAACAGGCCTCTAATCCAATATATAAAGATGGTCAAGAGACATATAAAAAAATGCTCCGAGTCACTAATCATCTGAGAGATGCAAGTCAACAGGATAATGAAGTATCACCTCACACCTTGTCAAAATGGCTGCCATCAACAAATAAACAAATGACAAGTGCTGGTGAGGATGGGGAGAACAGGAAACCCTAGTGCACTGCATGTGGGAATGCAGACTGGTGCAACCATTATGGGAAAACAGTATGGAGTTTCCTGAAAAATTAAATATGGATTGCCATTTGACTCAGTGATCCCACTTCTAGGAATCCTATCTAATAAAATAGTGATATGCAAATTAACCATCACTCCCCAACAAAAATGCTGGCACCCATAGCGGCCAGAACAGACGCTGGTGGTGCCCTGGCAACCTGAGCCCAGCATCCGCTCCTTGGCCTCAGAGGGAGGGGAGGAGCCTCTGGCCAGAGGTCTGGACATGGAGGGAGGGAAGGGGCCTCTGGCCAGCGGCTGGGGCGAGCTCAGCATCCCCATCCCAGCTGTGCAGAGAGGGGGCAAGACCCAGAAAAATGGATCTTTTCCGTTCCTGACGCTGACGGAGCCCTATGGGTGCCGGGGTCCTCTGCCCGCAGGTCCCAGTGGCAACCCAGCAGCCCCAGTCGCAGACTAGAAGCCACCTACCCACAGTGTGGACGCGGCCAGTGTGGCACCATGGCGGGAGGTCCAGCGGGCATACTACAGACATCAAATCGCTGCTGCCGTGGCCAAACACCCCCCTCCCCCATGCTCGCTAGTACGGTCCAAGGGGGTGACTCCTGGGGCACGGCTCCCATGGCAGCTAATGCACACCACATCGGTGGGGAAGCAGGACCTGGGAGCCCAAGTCCCTGAGTACCCAAGCTCCCTCGCTGCCCAGCTGATGGGTGTCATGGGCCGGGTCCCTGAGGAGGCCCTAGGACAAGCAACTTCCCAGAGGCTGCTCAGAGGGAGGGGAGAAGCCTCTGGCTAGAGGCCGGGGTGAGGGATGCTGGCATCATTGCAGGCTGGGCTGAGGGACCTCTAGTATATCCTAAGAAAACCTGAAACACCAATCAGAAACAATGTATGCACCCCTATGTTCACAGCAGCACAATCTACAATAGCTAAAATATGGAAACAGCACAAAGTGCCCATCAGTAGATGAGTGGATAAGAAAGCTGTGATTCGTTTATACCACGGAATACTATGCAGCAGTAAAAAAGAACAATCTCTTACCATTTGAGACAACATGAAGGGACTGGATGGAGGATATCATGCTAAGGGAAATAAATCAGTCAGAAAGAGACAAGTATCCCATGATCTCTCTCATATGTGGAATCTAAGTAACAAAAAATCAACTGATAAAAGGAGTGGGTGCAGAGACATGAGAACCTGGAAGAGAGTGCAGAATCTCAGAGGGAAGGCGGGGGAGGGTGGATGGGTGGGAGCTAATTAACCATAGACCTTGCATGCATATATGCATAACCTATGAACACAGACAAAAGGTGCTGAACACCTCAGGTAGGGGGCAGGCTGGGGGATAATAGGAGAAAAAAAAGCAACATATATAATACATTCAACAATAAGAGATTTTTTTTTTTAAAGAAAGCACATGCCCTAGCTGGTTTGGCTCAGTAGATAGAGCATCAGCATGCAGACCAAAAGGTCTCAGGTTTGATTCCAGTCAAGGGCACGTACCTTGGTTGCAGGCTCCTCCCCGGCCCAGCTCCGGTCAGGGCTCTTGCAGGAGGCAACCAATCGAAGTGTTTCTCTCTCACATCAATGTTTCTCTCTGTCTTTCCCTCTCTCTTCCACTCTTGCTAAAAAATCAATGGAAAAATATTCTCAAGTGAGGATTAACAAACAAAAACAACAACAAAAAGGATGTACAAATTGGTAGTTACAAACTAGTCAGGGGGTTGCAAAGTAGAGCATAGGAAATATAGTCAATAATATTCTGTTAACCATGTGTGGTATCTGATGGATATTAGACTTTGTAAGTTATGTACATGTCTCATCACCATGTAGGCACCTGAAACTAATGGGGGGAGGGGGGGAAAGTTTAAGCCCTAGCCAGTATCACTCAGTGAACAGAGCGTCAGCATGTGGACTGAACAGTCCCAGGTTTGATTCCGGTCAAGGGCACACACCTTTGATGCAAGCACTCCTCCCTGCATGCCCTGGTCAGGGCACATGCAGGAGGCAACTAGTCGATGCATTTCTTTCACATCAATATTTCTCTGACTTTCCCTTTCTCCAAAATTCAATGGAAAAGTATCTTCCTGTGAGAGTTAAAAAAAATTTTTTTTAAAAAAAGAAAATGGTGCATGATTTGGAAATAGCCTAAGTGCCCATCAGTAGATGGGTGGATTAGAAAACTGTGGTACAACTACACGATGGAATACTATGCTGCTATAAAAAAGGAAGAACTTTCACCATTTGCAAAAGCATGGGTGGACCTGGAGAGCATTATCCTAAGCCAATGGTTGGCAAACTCGTTAGAGCCAAATATCAACAGTACAACAATTGAAATTTCTTTTGAGAGCCAAAATTTTTAAATTTATACTATATAGGTAAGTACACTGTTATTAACTTAATTAGGGTCCTCCTAAGCTGGCCTTTGTGAAAAACTCAAGGGGCCAAAGAGCTGCATGTGGCTCGCGAGCTGCAGTTTGCTGACCATGGTGCTAAGTGACATAAGCCAGCCTGAGAAAGATAAATATATGATCTCACTCATATGTGGGATACAATGAACATAAACTAATGAACAAAAATAGATCCAGAGACTAAGAAACACTGAACAGACAGTCCAACCTCAGAAAGAAGGGAGGAGAGGAGAGAGGGCTAAGAGATCAACCAAAGGACTTGTATGCATGCATATTAGCATAACCAATGGACATGGACACTGGGGTGATGGAGGCTTGTCAATGGGGAAATAAGCGATATATGCAGTACTTTAAACAATAAAAAAAAAATGGTGTACACACACACACACACACACACAGAAGATGAGGCCTGTTGCAGGAAGATTCCTGCAATAGGTTTTCCTGCTGCAGTTGCTGCCTTGCCTGCTTCCCTCCCTTCTCCCCAGTCCCTGTTGCTTACTTCTCTGGAGCTTCCCTCCCTTCTGCAGCGCTTGGCTTCTTTCTACACTATCTTCAGTCTTCAGGCTGGCCTGGATATACAAATTAACCATCATCTTGGTTGGGTTGATTTGCATACTCACCCTGTTTTGGCTGGTGGGCTTAGCGAAGGTGTGGTCAATTTGCATGTTTCTCTTTTATTAGGTAGGATTATTCAGCCATTAGAAAAAGAAATTCTGACACTTGTAACAACACATTAATGGACCTTGAGGGCAGGATGCTTTGTGAAATGTGAGAAAAAGAAATGCCATGTGTTCTCACTTATCTGTGGAACCTTTAAAAAAACAACTCCAGCCCTAACAGGTTTGGCTGAGCAGATAGCATCCTGGGTTTGGTTCCAGTCAAAGGCATGTACCTTGTTTGCAAGCACATACCCAGTGGGAAGTGTGCAGGAGGCAGCTGATTGATGTTTCTCTCTCATGATGTTTCTGACTTTCTATCCTCTCTATAAAAAATCAATAATATATATATGTTTTGAAAAAAGCAACTCCATAGATACAGAGCAGATTGATGATTGCTAGAGGTTGCAGGAGTGGTGTATGGGGGTGTGGTGGGGGTCTAATGGACGAAAGATTTCAAAAGGTACAAATGTCCAGTTATAAAGTCAGTCATGGAAATGCAGCATACAACATGGAGACTGCAGTTAGTTATGGTATTGTTTCAAATTTGAAAGTTGCTAAGAGTAAATGTTAAAATTTATCTTTTCAAGGAAAAAAACATCTGTAAATCTGTGATGACAGATGCTCACTAGACTTATTGTGATGGTCACTTCACAATACATATAAACATCAAATCATTATGCTGTACACCTTAAACTAATAAAATGTTGTATGTCAACTGTAACTTAATAAAAAATAAAATCCCTTCTATAAAACGAAAAGATTACAGTGGATTTGAAAAACTGCAGTCACCTAGTGACATCATACCCATCACAATGTCACAGGGAGATGCATTGCTCAGATGTTTATGATGATGCTGGTGTAAGCAAGCTGCCTGTGCGGCCAGTCCTGTGAAAGCCCAGCACATACAGTTACGGTCACTACATGCGAAACCTGATGATGGTGAGCTGGTTCATGTATTTGCTACACTGTCCTCTGTATCCATGTAAGCTTTCTACTGAGTGAAAGAAAACTCTGCTGTGAAGCAGTGTGCTGGTTTATGCCGGCACAGCCTCAGAGGCCTTGTGCTGACTGAGCCTTTTGATTGCATCATTGCCTCCTGGGCTTGATGGATCTGTGTTTTGTACATTTCCTGGCCTCAGTGCGCAGTGTGATACAGTCTACAGTCGTGCACAGGAGCGTCCTAGGCCTTCACATTCACTCACCGACCACTGACTCCTGCAGAGCAGTCCTGTAGCCCATTCAGGGTCAGTGCCCACACGGATGGACCATTTTCTATCTTGCCACCACATTTTTACTGCGCCTTCTCATAAATGCTCACTACCACTGCGTTACAATTGCTTACTGTTAGGTCGGGGCAGCGGGGGAAGCCCAGAGCCGATTCAAGCATCTGCAAGGTGGATGGTGACAAAGACAGCTGGCTAGCTGGCGCCTTCCTAACGGGGAGGATGGGGTGTTGCAGGGAGAGTCCATAGGTATGAGGAGACCCTGGCCCAGAAGCCGAGGAATGAGAGGTTTAATGAGTTAGGGAGATAGGAAACTGGGGACGGGAGGGAAAGGAGGCGGGGTCTTTAAGTCTGATCCTCACCGGGGTATGGTGCCTAGTAACCACCGGGGTAGAGGTGTCCCATGCTTTTGGGTTGACAAGGGACTGCAGGCAGTGGGGGAGCAGTGTTCCCGGGAAGGGAGGGAGCCAGGAGCGGAAGAAGCAGGGAGGCTGAAGGACTCTCAGTGAGCTGCAGAGTGGCCCCTAGTTTGATGAGGATATCTCGTCCTAAATGGGGTACGGGGCATGAAGGCATGACTAGGAATGAGTGGGTTATAGGGCTATTGTCGAGGAGACAGGGAAGGGTGGATTTGCCGTCAATTCCCATGATGGAGATCGGGGAAGGGAACAGTGGCCCAGAAAAAGACCGTTAGGAAGGCACCAGCTAGCCAGCTGTCTTTGTCACCATCCACCTTGCAGATGCTTGTATCGGCTCTGGGCTTCCTCCCTGCCTCGACCTAACACTTACAGTGCTCAGTACAGCAGCATGTTGCACAGGTTTGCTGCCTGGGACCCACAGGCTACACCATGCAGGTGTGTGTAAGAACTGAAAACAATAAAATTGCCTCAAGATGGACGCCCCAGGTTCAGGGGTGCACGCCTGTGTGTACCTGCAGTTTCACCTCTCCCGGGAGTAACATTCTAACCCCGTCACTCCGCAACCTGCTGTTCAACATTAATCCCTCTAAAAGCCTCCTGTGTTCCTTCCCCTAAGGAAAGGCGACCCCGCCTGAAGCAATCCCCTTTTCTTTTGCTAATGAGCTGTCAAAGCCACTTCGTTTCTGCCTATTGCAAACGCCTTCCATTTTGAATAGCTCCTCTGAGATGCTACGTATTTACCAGTTGGGATGCAGCCCGATTCGTGGATGGGAATCAAGCCCATTAGACCTTCCACTTAATCGGCGGAATCTTGTTTTTAACCGTTTGAAAAGCACCACAACACAAACAGCTGATAACGATGCTGTGACTCAGAGGAGGGAACATGGGGCTCAGGGTCCGGGGAGAGGCTGGGAATGCAGGCATTGGCTGCAGAGCAGGGCCTGGGGGACAGGGGGACTGGAGAGCCTGCCCCACACACATCACACCCAGGAGAACACGGTCCCTCTGGGGGGAAAGGAGGGACAGGCCACAGACCACAGCTCCCCCCGTGCACGGACCGCGGAGGCCGAGCCCCCTGTCCCCACGGACCCTCCGCGCGGCCCCGCACCCGCTGCGGAGCCCGGGCTGTGGGCGCGGAGCCGCCCGGACTCGCTCCGCAGCCCCAGGCCCCGCCGCGGGGACGCCCTGGACCCGGGTCCCGGCGGGGCCCCCTGCGAGCCCGAGGGGCCTGCAGCCTCCGCGGAGCCCGGGCGCCTGGGGTCCGCAGCCCGGACCTGCCCGCGGACAGACGGTCCCCGGCGGCTCCCCGCCCTCCTGCCGCCTCCGCGCCCGGCCGTCACTCACCATGTCCGTTCCCGGCCCGAGTCCCCTGCGGCCCCACCGCCTCACAGACCGCAGCCCCACAGAGGACGGAGCGAGGAAGATGCCATCTCAGTGCAGCTGAAGCGAAGGGAACAACAGGGTGGAAGCAGAGCCTGGCCCCACCCGCCTGCTCCTTAAATAGCCTCAACCACCCACCCGCACCGCAGCCCCACCCACCTGGCGCCCAGCTCAGCTGACAGACACTTCACAGACATCCCTCCCTAGTGCCCTAGATACACAGGCCTGAGCCCTAACCAGCCAGATCTCCTGACCAGGACGTTTGCACTGAGAGGCAGGGCTGAGAGTCCCCAGGGAACAGTGGTCCTTCCTTGCAAACACACACTGAAAAGGCACCTCATGAATCTGGCTCCATTTTGATCTTTGTTGACAGCTGGAGTCTGACGTGTACATTTGCCAAAAAGGTGCACATGCTCAGGGACCAGGGATGCCTTAGGGTGGGATCCTTCCAGAACTACAGCCAGATTCCCAGGAAGAGCATGAAACCAGAAACAAGCTGTCATGTCCAGCGTGAAAAGTGACTTCTGTGTATTCAGAATGGTTACCTTTAGCAAATGTTTTTCACATGAAAAAATGTGTTCCCACTGGTGATTCAGTCTCGGTCCTCTGAGGTCATAAGCTGAAGCATAGTAACTTCCATCTTGTATATAAAAAAACTGCTGTTTGAATTTCTCTGCTTATTGTTAGATAAACCCTTGTTCTGTAAATTCTGTCATTATAAACTCTGTCACTTTAAGGCTGTCTGTTATTCTGTAAAATGATTTTTTTTTTTAGTTCAAATAATAGGAAAAGATAAACTTAACTGTCTGACCTTGCATGCTAGCCATCAAATGAAATAGACTCATATCGCTAATAATTCCCAATTTTTATGCCAAGTACTGGTTCATTATGTACTCAAGGTTACAACTGTCTGTAACAATAACTCTCACAGTGTTCTTTGTAAAATCTGCAAACAAAGAGGCTCCAAAAGTGTAAATATGGGAAACTTCCTGTATGTCGTGCTCAGAGATTTGGAAGAGACACCTGCCTCTGGGCTGCATGCAATAAATGACTCCTAATTATTAAGACGTCTTGTATCTCATTTGTTGACTTACCATACAACAGAGCCACCCCTTGTGGTTATCTTGTGGGCAGTTGCACAGACCCACCCAGAGCATGGAGATGGGCCAGGTACAGAGGTCACCAGGGTGGAGAGCCCAGGTGTCCAGCAATGGGCAGTCAACTGTAGGGTGGGACCTTGTCCCCAGGGAGACTTTTCCTCCTCTAGCTCCAGGCCAGATAAGCAACAAAACGCCAGGGCTGACATCAGGACCAGCTGCACTGAATAATGACCCTGCCCTGGTGCTGGCCCATCCATCAGTGGAGGCCACATCCCTGAATGGACACACCTGGAAAGCTACAGAATATTCCATTCAGCTCTTCCCCTGGGACCTCCCCCGAAATCTCCACCCTAAACCCTTCAGGAAGGAGGACCCAGTGCGCTCTCCCTCCCGGGAGCACACCTGTATCTTTCCCTTCTCCCTCCATCTCCTCCTCTCCAGGCAGGTTACCATTAGCTTGTACTCACAAGCTCCAAGGCCGCTTCCATTACCTCCAAAACTCATTTCCTAAAGACATTACCTCTAAAAATTACTTCTCACACCTCTAATTTACCCAGTAAATGTTCTCTTACACTTTGGGTCTTGCTCTGAATTCTTTCCTAGTCAGAACCAAGTATCCAGGTTGCTGAACCCATGTTTTGTCTGAGCCCAGTGAGACACCTGGTCTGATTCCTATTGCCTATCTTATTTACACTGTTTGATCCAGCAATAATAAGATTTATCAGAAAACTTGGTTTCATCTGTCAATGTAAGAATCTAAATGAATTTTTGTGAGTTTATTGTCAGGAAGCAAAATGTCAATGGATTGAGATATTGTTCCAGGAAATGGCAGTTTTGTACCTTATCTATAATAATAAAAGTTTAATATGCTAATCAGAGCAGATGTCCTCCTGGAGGAAGCTGGTGCTGAGAGGGAAGCTGGGATCCTGGGTCCTGCAGGCGGCCAGAGGGAAGCCCGGGTCCCAGGTGCCAGAGGGAAGCCGGTGCCAGCAGCCAGGGGAAGGAAGGTCTACTCTTGCAGGAATTTCATGCATCAGTCCTCTAGTTTTATATATCATAATTAGAAGAGAAGATCCCAGTGAGTTACATGAAATCCACTGGTGATACATTAGGGGTAAGAGCAGGTGGTTCCTGTAGTCTCCATCATGGCAAGCACAAGGGCCAGGACAGACTTAGTGTTGCTGCATCCACCTGCATCATGGAAACCATGAGGTCTCAAGACTCACCCTGCAAGATGGTCTTTTCATCAAAGAGCTCCACTGAGAAGCCACAAGGAGTTCCTTGTATGGATACATTTTCCCCATAGCCTTGGCATATGGCCCTAATGGAAAGAGTCACATGGTTCAAGCAGCTGCTCTGTGGGAGGGTCACTGAGAAGATACCACAGCTGGTCAACCAATGAGCTACAACTGGGCAATCACATTCCTTCCTCCCACCCCTGTCCTTGGGATATATGTTCTGCCCACTGATGGAGGACTAGGGGCCATTCCAAGGACGGAGGTTTGAGAGGACAATGTGTTGCTGACCCCATCTGACTGGCTGACCCAGTGAAGGCTTCTAGGTAAACTTTGAAGATTCTGGAGGGCAGTGTGGAGGTCTACTGCTCTCATGGCCACCCAAAACCTCCCTGGTACACAAGTTCTTTTGCTTATTAGAACCGCCACTTAAAACTCTGGAGTGGTCTCTCTCTCTCTCTCTCTCTCTCTCTCTCTCTCTCTCTCTCTCTCTCTCTCTCTCTCTTTTTTTTTTTTCTTTCCCCTCCATGGGACGCTGCTTCCCTGATGGGGACTACAAGCTGTGTCTTTATTTTATAGCCGATGCCCCGAGGCAAAGTAAGGGTATGATCAACAGGTTCACAACATTCTCATGGGTTCAGTCCCACTCAATTACATGTACCTGATCAAACTTGTTTACTTGCAGCCTATATTACTTAGACACTTAGGGCTACATGTTCGGACCATAAGTTAAAGCTTACAATGACAGCTGTTGGCTATAACTGTGCTAGGAGGGCTCTGCCCTCCAAGCTGGGATTTGCACATGGCAATGAGAGGCCTGAACCCTTTCATCAGTCCAAGCTTAAACCTGTCCTAACACTGTAGCCCTACCCAACATGTCCCCCTTTCCTTTTGTTTTTAAACACATCCATTTACATTATATATTAAAAAAAAACTCTAAAAAACAAAACAAAAACTCTAAACAAATTATTCAACACAATCAGAACATCAAAACAAACTTCTGGCTATTAACATCATAAACACAGCAATGTTAACACAGCAACAAGAGACAACAAAACTCTGGCTACTAATAAAAAAAAAGCCAATGCAAAACCAAACTACAAACATGTTAACATTTTCAGAATTATTTCTGCAAGATGGAAGTTCCTTTTGCTGCTGAGGTATATCTTACTCAGAGTCCTTAGAATTGGCTGTGCAAGACTTTGAGTAACTTCCACTCCACTTTTTTATCATCTGCTTGGCCTCAGTTGTCATCTTCTTCAGCTGACTCGACGTTGACACCTTGGTCCCTTGCATAGTAAGATGCCGGCTATGTAAAGATGTCATCAGCCAAAGCCAGTTTGGCTCAGTGGATATCAGCCTGTGGACTGAAGGGTTCTGGGTTTCATTCTGGTCAAGGGCACCTACCTTGGTTGTGGCCATGACTGATGGATGTTTCTCTCTCATCGTTCTAACTCTCTATTACTCTCTCTTCCTCTCTGTAAATAAATGAATAAATAAATAAAAAATAAATAAATAAATAAATAAATAAAAATAAAGATGTCATCAGTGCAAGCCTGGTCCCTGGATCAGGCTACTTGGATGGTTGACTTTGGGACTGAGCCTGCACTAGTCCCAGTCAAATCAGCCCCGTCTGAGCTGGTGGAAGTCCGGCTCCTTCCTCAGCTTCTTTCCCCAGCCACTGCTGCATGGAGGCGAGCAGCCCTCCGGAGACCTCCAACTCTGAGTCTGGACCTAAAGTTCCAGGGAGCTATCAGGTCGTACAAACAGAAGAAACCAAAGCCCAGAAACAATGCAACTGCTGCAAGAGCTTACAGTCTAGGCCAGAAATAAAAGTTACTTTCTCAAACATCAAGCACAGCCATTTTTTTGCTATACAGTAGCTTAACAAGACCTAAGAGATTTCTACCTTTTTTCTTTTTTTATTGTTTAAAGTACTACATATAATAGTACATAGATCTCCTTTCTCCCCCCCCCCCCCGCATTGACCTTTCCCCAGCTTCCCCTACCCCCTGTCCCATGTTCTTCCCCCCCCCCCCCACCCTCCCTGTAGTGTCTTGTGTCCATTGGTGTGCTTATATGTATGAATAAAAGTCCTTTGGTTGATTTATTTCTCTCCCTCCCAAACACTCCCCAGCCTTCCCGCTGGAATTTGACATCTGTTTGGTGCTTTACTGCCTCTGTATCTATCTTTTTGTTCATCAGGTTATAATGTTCTTTATTTTCCATAAATGAGTGAGATCATGTGGTATTTTTCTTTCCTTGCCTGGCTTATTTCACTTAACATAATGCTCTCCAGATCCATCATGCTGCTGCAAATGGTAAGAATTCCTTCCTTTTTTTTTTTATAGCAGCATAGTATTCCATTGTGTAGATATACCATAGTTTTCTAATCCACTCATCTGCTGATGGGCATTTAGGCTGTTTCCACATCTTAGCTATGGTGTCTTGTGCTGCTATGAATATAGGGGTGCATATATCCTTTCTGATTGGTGTTTCTAGTTTCTTGGGATATATTCCTAGAAGTGGGCTCACTGGGTCAAATGGGAGTTCCAGTTTTAGTTTTTTGAGAAAACTCCATACTGTTCTCAACTGTGTCTGCACTAGTCTGCATTCCCAGCAGCAGTGCACAAGGGTTCCTTTTTCTCCGCATCCTCACCAGCACTTGTCGTTTGTTGATTTGTTAATGATAGTCATTCAATGCCTCTCTCTCTCTCATTACCTCTTTATTATATAGGATAGATAAGGTACAAAACTGCCATTTCCCAGAACAATATCTCAATCCATTGACATTTTTGCTTCCTGACAATAAACTCACAAAAATTCTCTTTAGGTTCAAATGGTTCTTACATTGACAGATAGAACCCAGTTTTCTGATAAATCTCATTATTGCTTAATTAAACAGTGTAATTGGTAGGCAACAGGAATGGCACCAGGTGTCTGACTGGGCTCAGACCAAACCCAGGTTCAGTAACCTGGGTACATGGGTTCTGGGTAGGAAAGAATTCAGAGCAAGATCCAAAGGGGTAAGAGAATATTTACTGGGTAAATTACAAAGGAGAAGTAATTCTTAGAAGAAATGGGCTTAGGAAAGGAGTTAAAGAGGTAATGAAGTGCCCTTGCAGCTTGAGAAAGTAAGCTAATGGTAATCTGCCTTGGGGAGGAAGAGATGGAAGGGAAGGGAAGGTACAGGTGTGCTCCCGGGAGGGAGAGCGCACTGGGACCTCCTTCCTGAAGGGTTTAGGGTGGAGATTTCAGGGGAGGTCCCAGGGGAAGAGCTGAATGGAATATTCTGTAGCTTTCCAGGTGTGTCCATTCAGGGATGTGGCCACCACTGATGGATTAGCTGGCACCAGAGCAGTGGTCATCCTATATAATAAAGAGGCAATATGCAAATTGACCATCACTCCAACACACAATATGACTGCCCCCATGTGGTCAAAGATGGTTGCCCCCATTTGGACACAGATGGCCACCACAAGATGGCCTGAAGAGAAGGACAGTTGTGGTCAATCAGGCCAGCAGGGGAGGGCAATTGGGAGGGACCAGGCCTGCAAGGGAGAGCAGTTACAGGGGACCAGGCTGGCAGACAGAAGCGGTTAGGGGAAATCAGGCAGGCAGGCAGGCAAGCAGTTGGGAGCCAGCAGTCCTGGATTTTGAGAGGAAGGTCCCATTTTGGAGAGGTTGCAGGCTGGGCTGAAGGACACCCCTCCATCCCTCCACCCCTTGCACAAATTTCATGTACTGAGCCTCTACTTATTTAATACAGCTGCTCCTGATGTCAGCCCTGACATTTTGTTGCTTATCTGGCCTGGAGCCAGAGGAGGAAAAGTCTCCCTGGGGACAAGGTCCCACCCTACAATTGACTGCCCACTCTGGTGACCTCTGTACCTGACCCATTTCCCTGCTCTGTGTGGGTCTGTGCAACTGCCCACAAGACAATCACAAGTAAGGGTGGCTCATGACCTCAGAGGACCGTGACTGAATCACCAGTGGGAACACATCTTTTCATGTGAAAAACATTTGCTAAAGGTAACCATTCTGAATACGCAGAAGTCACTTTTCCCGCTGGACATGATGGCTTCTTTCTGGTTTTAATGCTCTTCCTGGGAATCTGACTGTAGTTCTGGAAGGATCCCACCCTAAGGCATCCCTGGTCCCTGAGCCTGTGCACCTTTTTGGCAAATGCACACGTCAGACTCCAGCTGTCAACAAAGATCAAATGGAGCCAGATTCTTCAGGTGCCTTTTCAGGGTGTGTGTTTGCAAGGAAGGACCTCTGTTCCCTGGGGACTCTCAGCCCTGCCTCTCAGGGCAAACGTCCTGGACAGGAGCTGTGGCTGCTTTGGGCTCAGGCCTGTGCACCTCCGGCAGGCAGGCAGGCAGGCAAGCAGTTGGGAGCCAGCAGTTAAAGGGCGATGTCCAGAGAAGTGTCTCTGATATGAGCTGGGCACCAGTTGGGGTATTTGGGAAGCAGGTGGGTGAGGCAAGCTCTGCTACCTCCCGGATGTTCCTTTCCCTTCAGCTGCACCGGGATCGCCTCTCCCTCGCTCCGTCCTCCTCTGTGGGGCCGCAGGGGACTTGGGCCGGGAACGGACATGGTGAGTGACGGCCGGGCGCGGAGGCGGCAGAGGGCGGGGAGCCGCCGGGGACCGTCTGTCCGCGGGCAGGTCCGGGCTGCGGACCCCAGGCGCCCGGGCTCCGCGGAGGCTGCAGGCCCCTCGGGCTCGCAGGGGGCCCCGCCGGGACCCGGGTCCAGGGCGTCCCCGCGGCGGGGCCTGGGGCTGCGGAGCGAGTCCGGGCGGCTCCGCGCCCACAGCCCGGGCTCCGCAGCGGGTGCGGGGCCGCGCGGAGGGTCCGTGGGGACCTGGGGCTCGGCCTCCGCGGTCCGTGCCCGGGGGGAGCTGTGGTCTGTGGCCTGTCCCTCCTTTCCCCCCAGAGGGACCGTGTTCTCCTGGGTGTGATGTGTGTGGGGCAGGCTCTCCAGTCCCCCTGTCCCCCAGGCCCTGCTCTGCAGCCAATGCCTGCATTCCCAGCCTCTCCCCGGACCCTGAACCCCATGTTCCTTGCTGTGAGTCACAGCATTGTTATAAGCTGTTTGTTTTGTGGTGCTTTTCAAAAGATTAAAAACAAATTCAGCTGAGTAAACTGAATGTCAGATAAACAGCTTCACAGACAAGAAAAAACTAAAGAAGTTCATCACCATCAAACCAGTATTATATAAAATGCAGAAGGAGCCAAAACGGGTTTGGCTTAGTGAAGAGAGCATTGGCCTGCAGACTGAGGGGTCCCAGGTTCGATTCCAGTCCAGGGCATGTACCTTGGTTGCAGGTACATCCCCAGTGAGGGGTGTGCTGGAGGCAGCTGATGGATGTTTCTCTCTCATCGATGTTTCTAACTCTCTATCCCTCTCTTTTCTTCTCTGTGAAAAATCAATAAAATGTATTAACAACAACAACAACAACAAAGATTGGATGGGGCAGAGTCTCAGGAGCAAATAGCAATGGCTTTCCATCAGCCCTGCCCTAAAAGGCCCCTGGGTCTCAGTGTTTCTCGGTAATCACTGAGAGCACCTCTGAGAGAAAGCTGCCCTTGAGTTTTGCCTGCTATGAGCTAGTCCAGTTTCTCCCCGTATGAGTCTGGGTCCCCAGTGTCTCACCCAGAACTGGAGTTCAAAGCAGTGGGGAACTTTTGCCTCCCTTCCGATTGAGAAAGCCAGCCGCATACTCAGTTTTTAGCCTTCCCTGCACATGCACCTCCATACCTCTATTCTTCCACAGCTCCTGTGAGTCTCAGTGTGCTTTTCTCTTTCTCGTTGTAAAATTTCCACTCAGCCAGCCTTCCTGTGGTCCTGGATGATGTCTGTTTTGTCCTTTAGTTATAGTTTTTTTGTTTTTTTTTTAAAATATATTTTATTGATTTTTTTTTTGCCCCCCTCCTTCCCTCCCACACATCCCCTCCCTCCCCAGAGTTTTGTGTCCATTGGTTGTACTTATATGCATGTATACAAGTCCTTCGGTTGATCTATTATCTCTCCCAGGTCTTCCTCCCCTCCCCGCTGTAATTTGACAGTCTGCTTGTTGCTTTACTGTCTCTATATCTATCTTTTGGTTCATCAGTTTATAATGTTCTTTATCATCCACAAATGAGTGAGGTCATGTGGTGTTTCTCTTTCATTGATTGGCTTATTTCACTCAGCATGAAGTTCTCCAATTCCATCCAGGTTGCTGCAAATGATGAGAATTCCTTCTTTTTTATGGCAGCATAGTATTCCATTGTGTAGATGTACCATAGTTTTTGGATCCAATCATCTGCTGACGGGCACCTAGGCTGTTTCCAAATTCTGGCTATTGTAGATTGTGCTGCTATGAACATAGGGGTGCATATATCCTTTCTGATTGGTGTTTCTAGTTTCTTGGGATATATTCCTAGGAGTGTGATTACTGGGTCAAATGGGAGTTCCATTTTCAGTTTTTTGAGGAAACTCCACACTGTTCTCCACAGTGGTTGCACCAGTCTGCATTCCCACCAGCAGTGCACGAGGGTTCCTTTTTCTCCGCAACCTCGCCAACACTTGTCGTTTGTTGACTTGTTGATGTTGGCCATTCTGACAGGTTATAGTTTTGAATTTGTTGTGCGAGGCAGCAGTTCAGGTGTTTTCCTATGCTGCCATCTTGGTTTCTTCCCAACATGTCCAGGGTATATTCTGAATAAGGGGACATACTTGGTTGTAGGCTCCTCCCTGGCTCTGGCCCTGTCCAGGAGGCAACTAATGGATGTGTTTCTCTCATATTGATATTTATCTCTGTCTTACCCTCTCTCTTCCACTCTCACTAAAAATTAGTGGAAAAATATACTCAGGTGAGCATTAGAAAAAAAGAGTAGATGAAAAGAGGAAATTTGTGAAAGCAAACAGATTTTTCTTTTTCCTTTTATGCAAAACTCCAAATGTAAAATTAATGTATTTAAGTTTTTGGGTACATTTTAATTTTTTAATATATATTTTTGTTGATTTCAGAGAGGAAAGAGGGAAAGACAGAAACATCAATGGTGAGAGAGAATCATGGATTGGCTGCCTCCTGCATGCCTCCTACAGGGAATCCAGCCCAAAACTCAGGCTTGTTCCTGACTGAGAATCTAACAGGATCTCCTGGTTCATGGGTTAACACTCTACCAGGCACATTTTTTATTTGTATGGCATGTCTCTAGAGCAAGCACATGAAACTCGCAGCCCGCTGGCTGCATGTGACCCACAATGAATATTTTTGTGGCCCAACCAATATAATGGTATGTAAGACACGTTCTAATAAAACTTTTGTAACTTAATTTTTACACTATCCTATATAATTCTATATAATAAAGAGCTAATATGCAAATGGTCATCATGCTCTCAGGCTCTTGTGCCAGAACTGTTTAGAGTTTAGACAGTCACCACTGGGGAGAGAGGAATGGAGACCAGCTAGGCACAAATGAGCTCGGGAGAAAGGAATGGGGACCTGCCAGGCACAAATGAGCTTGCCAGAGAGGAATGGGGACCTGCCAGGCTGTGGCTTGGGAGAGGGAGAAGCCACCTGCCCTGAGTTACCTAGCACCAGGAGAGCAGGAAAAGCCTTAGGACTCACATAGAGGTCTCAAAGGAGGGTGGGCTGGCCTCTCAAGCAGCTGAGCCCCGGCTTCAGAGCCAGAAATGGAGCCTGGTGAGATCATGTGGGCTTCGAAGATGGGTCCTGGGCAAGAGTTCTGCACAGGCAGGGCTCTGTGGTTTGAATCACCTGCTGCTCTACAGGAGACACCACTCGCTTTCTTAGCTCGTTCTAGCGGGAGGCAACAGGGACAAGAGCGGCTGAGGCTCAAGCTGTCAGAGGCAACCATCAAAAAATGCATAGTTTGCCTGAACTGAATGGTTCAGTGGCTGAGCGTCCACCTATGAACCAGGACACAGTTCCATCCCTGTTCAGGACACATGAGCCCAGGTTGTAGGGTTGGCCTCTAGTGGTGGGGTGAAGGGGGGTGGGAGGAGAGCAGGAGGCCGTAGATAGAATATTCTAATTATTCATGTTTGTATAACTCTCTCCCATCTCAGAAATCAATAAAGATATATACATATTTAAAAATGAGCAGTCCGAGTGCTAATTACAAGGTAAGAAAAACCCTTGGATATTGTGCTCTGCTGAGGAGTCAGCTGCCTGGGCCTAAGTGTGGGCAGACTCTAAGTGTCAGTGACTGAGCTGTGTGCCTCCCGGAAAATGGGTCATTCCCCAAAGTTTCCCCTGAACTTGTCTGGTGCCTCCCCCTCAAGAGAGATGCCCTAGTCCCACCTCTGCACTCCCAGCAGCACACCCTCTTGGTGGCTGCACCATGCTGAGGTGAGGGCAGAACCCAGGACTGACTGAATTGGGTGCTCAAGGCTGAATGCCATTCCACCCACCTTCCCCAAGCCTGATGGGCCCATTCCCCTCAATGGAGACCCCGAACCTCACCTGCCTCACACTTAGTGGTCCTGACCTGCAGAGGTCAGGTTCCTGGAGAATCTGACACAGACAGAGCTGTGTGGCTTTAGGTATGGGGCCTGAGTTAAATTTTGTTTTATTTGTGCCTGGTGAACTGCTGGCTTCATCCTGAGCACTTCCTGAGGCTCTGCCCAACCACAAAGGTGTGGAGCATCCAGTGGTAGTGGCCAGACTTGGTATATGTTGGAACATTTGCTATGCAATGGTGAACACTGTATATGGGGGTAACAGGAGAAGCAGTGCTGGAAGGACCAGCATATGTGGGCAGTGAGTCTAAAGTGGCACTTTTCTATTTCACAGGTGTACTGCAAACACATGCAGCAATTTACACACTCTATTTTTCACCATTCTAGAATTTAATTCCTTTAAATAAGTGTAACTCTGAAAATGTATTGAACTTTCAGCAGTGAACATACTGTTCTAATAGTTACATACAATTCAATTACAATAAAAATTCAATGATGTAACCATTTTTAAGGTTTTCTAGAGCAAAGCATGTCAAACTCAAAGGCTAACTCGGGCCGAATAAACAAGGTTTAAATTTATGTGGGCCACAACAGAACAAAAGCTTCAATTTTCATAGAAATGTAGGTTTATTTTGATAAAGACAAGCTGAATACAATAAATGAGTAATTGTTAATATAAGAGAATATTTTAATAAAATGTCTTTTCTTGAACATTAACTTACCAGACCATGAATAACTGTACAAATTAATAAACGTAACACAAATGAACCTATTTTTCTTGTTCTCCAAAAACAAAATATTACCCGTTTCACACACCAAACAAGTCAGTCTGAGACTATTTGATGAGGCAATCGGCTGCTAAAATATTCACTGCTAGTATTAGTGGAGAGAAATGGTGCACCTGAGCTTAAGGGAAATGAATACACCAAGATTTAAGTAATCAGTCAGAGAACATTGTAGTTCATAATTTTTAAAAAATATTTTTATTTATTTCAGAGAAGTAGGGAGTGGGGAAGAGAGAGATAGAAGCATCAATGAAGAGAAAGAATCATTAATCGGCTGCCTCCTGCATGTCCCCCACTGGGGATCAAGCCCACTATCCAGGCATGTGCCCTTGACTGGACCTTTTAGTCTGCAGGCCGATGCTGTATTCACTGAGCCAAACCAGCCAGGGCTGTAGTTTGTTATTAATAACTGGAAGCCCAGTGCACAAAATTGGTGAATGGGCATGTGCCCTTGTGAACCAGCAGGGCCTCTAGACCTGGTGGGCGATCAGGGCTAGCCAGGGCCTTCCTTTCCCTGGTTGCCAGCTGCTAACCAGGGCCTTCTTTCATTTCATACCACCCTCTGGTGGTCAGTGCATGTCATGGTGAGTGGTTTAACTGGTCAGTAAAATTCCCCAGGGGACAATTTACATATTAGCCTTTTATAAGACTAGAAGCCTGGTGCACGAAATTCTTGCACAAGGTTGGGGGCGTCCCTCTGCCCGGCCTGCACCTTCTCTAATCCCAGACCCCTTGGGGGATGTCTGACTGCCCTGGCAACCCAGAACCACTGGCTCCTAACCTGTCTGGCTGATCACGCCTGTTTCCCTACTGGCCTGATTGCCCCAACTGCCTCTGGCTCAGCCCATACCTGGGACCCAGGATTCCCTCCTCCGGCTGGTCACAGGCACCCAAGACCCAGGCCAGCATCACCTGGGCCAGCCGCAGCTGCAAGCACCTGGAACTGTAGACCAGGCGGCTTGTCTCTCCCAGGCCATAGCCTGGCTGGTCCCCATTCCATTCTGGCAAGCACATTTGTGCCTGGCAGGTCCCCATTTTTCTCTCGCAAGCTCATTTATGCCTGGCAAGTATCCATTCCTCTGTCCTGAGCTCATTTGTGCCTGGCTGGTCTCCATTCCTCTCTCCCCACTGTTGAGTATCTGAACAGTTCTGGCACCAGGGCATGAGGGCATGATGACCATTTGCATATTATCTCTTTATTATATAGAATTATATATAACAGGATAATGTAAAAATTAAGTTACAAAAGTTTTATTAGAACGTGTCTTACATACCATTATATTGGTTGGGCCACAAAAATATTCATTGTGGACCACATGCAGCCAGAGCAGGCTGCAAGTTTCACGTGCTTGCTCTAGAGACATGCCATACAAACAGGGATCTAAAAATAAAAAATGTGCCCAGTAGGTGTGGTCCAGGTTGGATTGTTGACCCACGAACCAGGAGATCCTGTTAGATTCTCAGTCAGGGACAAGCCTTTTTTGGGCTAGATTCCCAGTAGGGGGCATGCAGGAGGCAGCCAATCCATGATTCTCTCTCACCATTGATGTTTCTGTCTCTCCCTCTCTTTCACCTATGAAATCAATAAAAATATGTTTAAAACACTAAAAACAAAAAATGTGCCAGAAATTTTAAATACAGTCATTTCACATTTGGAGTCTCACTGGATAAAAGGGAAAAGAAAACTGTTTGCTTTCACAAATGTCCATGCTTTTTTCTAATATCTTTTTTTTTTTTAATGCCCACCTCAGTATATTTTTCCACTAATTTTTAGTGAGAGTGGAAAAGAGAGGGTAAGACAGAGATAAATATCAACGTGACAGAATTACATCAATTAGTTGCCTCCTGCTCCTGGCCAGACCAGAGAGGAGCCTACAACCAAGTATATCCCCTTGTTCAGAATCAAACCTGGGACATATCAAAGGCAGACACTCTATACACTGAGGAAAACAAGCTAGGGCTGTAACTCTCATTCATATAAATTACATATATATCGGAGAGGAAAGCAGAGAGAGACAGAAACATCCATGATGAGAGAACCATTGATCAGCTGCCTCCTGGATATCCGCTACTGGGAATCAAGCCTGCAACTAGGGCATGTGCCCTGACTGAATGGAACAGTGACCTCCTGCTCCTTAGGTTGATGCTCACCCACTGAGCTACTCTGCTGGGCTGTAATAATCTTTCTCTTATTTCTCTACCTGGCGCATTCAATCAATGGACATTTTCATTCTCAGGGAAACTAGAGTGAAAGGGATTCCCTGAGTGATGCATAAAGGCTCTGAAGGAAAGACACACATACATTGGATTCAGCTCAGATGAGCAGCCTCGTTCCCACAGGACAGAAGGAAAGCCACTTTCAGAAGGTTCCACGTCCTAGACTCTCCTGTCTGAGACAGAAAGAACCCCTGAGTGTCACAGTCCTTGGGGAAAGCAGAGGAGGGACACCTGAGCAGCCACCCCAGGAATGAAGTCTGGAGCTCCAGTTCCCTCCTCTCCCTGGGAAGAATGGAAAAGTGCTGGGCAGTTAGACAGACATGAGCAGGGCAAGGAGAACGGGCCAGGGCCAGAAGGTCATGCCTAGCAGCAGACCACTGTAGGCTGGGCCTCATCCCCGGGTGACCTTTCGTCCCGTAGCGTATCGCTGGCCATGCAGATTGGACCCCGGGCCTTTCCCCCTAGAAATAGCCTCCAGGCCACACTTCTATTTCAGCTGCAGGCCCAGCAAAGCCGAAAAATCAGAAAAGCGATGCAGGGCTGACCGTAGGACCAGCTGCACTGAATGATGTCCTGGGCCTTGGCCATTAGCCATCACTCAGTGGAGACCCAGTCGTGAAGGGACAATTCAGGAAAGCTGCTGAATATTCTGAGATTTCCCCCAGGACCTCCCTTAAAATCTCCACCCTTAAACCCCTAGGACAGAGAACGCAGCTGGCTCTCCTTCCTGGGAGCCTGTCCCCACCTCTCCTCATCCACCCATCCCCCCGGGCCTGTGACAGCTACTTTTCTCTCTTCTAAGAGCCTAGGACCCTTTCGTTATCTCTGTAACTTGTTTCCTAATTCCTTTTCTTCTAAGAATTACTTCTACCTCTGTGATTTCCCGAATCAATGTTCTCTTATAGTTTGAGTCTTGGCTCTGAATTCATTCCCAGCCAGAATTCAACCACCTCTGTTGCTGAACCCAGACCCGTGAAAATCAGCTAGGGCATCTCACGTATCTCACACAAGGTGCTGCTCCAACCCTGCCACCGCCAGCAGACGTGCTCTCTCTCAGGCTGCAGCTCACAGTGATGGGTGCTCAGCTGGATTCAGCGTAAGGTTCTAATCCAAATGAACTCCCAATCTCACAATCCCTACCCCAGGACACACCCTCCTGACTTTCCCAGGTTTTCTCAATGTGCACCCACTCCCTGGATGCAAAACTTCAACTGATGCCTAGGAACAGGCCTAGGGGGACCTCAACTAAAACCTCGGAGGGCATAACCCCCTCCCGCAGGTGCACCTGCACCCCAGCTCTCCAGGGCTGTAGCTTCTCTCCCTGTAAAGGCTCCCTCCATGGTGGGTGTGAGCAGGTAGGACACCTGCAGGGAGAGGCTCCCCAGGAAGGTCAGTGAACCTTCAGGTACTTCATTGGCAGGCTCAGGGTGTGGCTTCCTTAGCTTAAAGCACTTGGCTCAGAACTCTACTCCCCCCTGACATTGCTCTGAGCCACCACTGATGTTTCAAGTGACACAAAGCCAGTGCTGGAACAATAAAAAACTTGTTTAAACCCAATGTTCATGTGTAAAGAAGGTATTAAAATGGTAAGACACTTTGCTAGCTCAACAAGAAAATATACAAGTATCAATTACTGCATTTCAAAAAAAAATGCTAATTATTGGTCCCATGGCAAGAATTTATTTTAAAAACTATTATACTTTTGAACAAAAACTGTGCACCTATGGATGAGGACAATGGGGGGTGGGGAAAGGGCAGAAGGTGGGATGAGGTGGGAACCTGGTGGAGGAGAGCAATTAAGGGGGGGGGGGGAAGAGGAACACATTTGTAATAATCTGAATAAAGATTTATTTAAAAATAAAAAATAAAAACAATTATACTTCAAAACCTCCAGTCTAAACTCTAAAAATCCATTTGACACTCAAAATAATAGACCTTGAAATATTCCTACTCACACTGGGAGGAAAACAACCCAAACAAAAATATAATACATGCAATCTACCTAATAAAAGAGTAACATGCTAACTGACCGTACATCTGCGACACCCACCAGCCAATCAGGAGTATGCAAAATAACACAACAAAGATGACAGGTTAATTTGCATATGCAGGCATTCTGCACCACCCCGGCCACTATGGGCCTCTAGGTAATGGGGGAAGGCAGAAAGGCTGCTCTGGCTAGAGCGAAGGCAGTGCCTGAAGCCAGGGGAAGGAAAGCACATTCTTGTACAAATCTTTGAGCTTTGGGCCTCTAGTCTATAATATAAAAACCCTGCCCTGGCCGGTTTGGCTCAGTGGATGGAGCATCGGCCTGTGGATTCAAGGGTCCCAGGTTCGATTCCAGTCAAGGGCATGTACCTTGGATTCGGGCATATACCCAGTAGGGAGTGTGCAAGAGGCAGCTGATTTGACATTTCTTTCTCATCGGTGTTTCTCTCTATCCCTCTCCCTTCCTCTCTGTAAAAAATCAATAAAATATATTTTAAAATACAAAAACAAAAAACACTTAAGCAACCTGCTGATTGGCTGAGTGTACAGTAGCTATAATGTGCAATGACCACTAGGGGGTGAGGTTCAACACAGGCAGCTCCCGAGCTCCTGGAACCAGAGAGGAAAGAGCCAGATTCTGGATTGCGACAACCCTCACACAATTGGGGATCTCTTTGGGTATGTCAGAGAGCCAGATTTGGTCCAGTCTGCGCAGGCCAGGTAGAGGGACCCCATCTGTGCACAAATCTGTGCACCGGGCCTCTAGTGTAACAATATTTACTTCTCTGAGAGGCACTGGTGTCAGGAAGAGCCATTCTATGCTGCATCTTTAATGTTGAATTGTGAACAATTATAAAGCTTACACCCAAAGTCAAGGGAAGTGAAGGAGTGACTGGCAGTTTTGAGGATATTCTTGGCTGGTATGGCAAAGAGTGAGAAAAACAAACTAAAATATTCTGTTCTTAACGTGAACTGCCTGTACAGTTTCCAGTCAAAAGCAACACCAATACCAAACATGAAAATAATTCATAGGACTCTACAATGAACTGTGCGAAAGTACAAATATATGGCAAATACTTATTGACTAAAATAATAGTGAATTTCAAGTGCAATTGAAAAATTAAAAAAAGAATACATATGCTTGTAGGGCCTATTCATTCAATACCTGTCAGGGCACATTACTGGGTAGCTGGGTTGATCCTTTGTCAGGCACATGGGAAGACAACCCATCTATGTTTCTCTTACATGGATGTTTCTCTCTACTACTCTCTCAATTTCCTCACTTCCAAAAAACAATTTAAAAAAAAACTAACAAAGAATGAGTACTGATAATGAACAAATAAGTCAAAAGTTTATAGAACTTCTTTAATGGTGTGAGTTTTGGGAAGTATATGACTTCATTTGCAACAGGCTTACATGTACTAATTAGTTATATTAATAGGATTTTTTAAGGGAAATTTTCAAGCTACTTTGAAACTTTTTAAAATATTAAAGTTTATTTTCATTGTCAATTATACAGTGTACATCCTCACGTGATATTGTACAAATATGAGGCAACATGAAGGTTTTCTTACATTTTTACATTCAATAAACTTCTCCACTTTGAGTTTTTTCATGACCTTTCCAAGGAAAAGGGACAGCTGAAGGCTTTTCAACCTTCTCCATATGTATTCACTATTTCTCCAGGTGCATTCTCACATGTCCAAGAAAAGCTCTCCCACATTCCTTATGTTCATACACTTACTATGGGGTGTGAGTTCTTTCATGATTTTGTAAAAAACTAGAATGGCCAAAGGTTCTCCTTCCATATTTTCATGTCAGGGCTTCTCTTCAGTGATTTCATTAATCCTTTACAATCAACTGGAAGAAATAAATGCTCTGCAACCCTCTTACATTTCTAGGGTCCATCCCCAGTATGGATTATCATACATGAATGGTACAACTGAGAGGTAAATGAAGGCTCTTCCCTATTCCTTACGTTAACAGTTTATCAATACATTTTGTTTTCACATATCTGTAAAAACTAGTTGGGAACCTGAAGGCTTTAGCACATTCCTTCCATTCATGTAGTTTCTCTTCACTATGAGAATTTTTGTGCATTTCAAAGGATTGGGGATGACTATAGGTTATCCCACATCACTTGCATTCATAGTGTTTCTCCCCAGTATACATTTCATGGTATCTAAGATAAAAGGGATGGCAAAGAGGTTTAATTCATTCCTTATTCATGAGCCTTATTTCCATCATGATTTCTTTTATGTCTTCTAAGATGTGTGATAAAACTGAAGGTTTTTCCACATTGCTTACATTCATAAGGTTTTCCCCTAGTATGTGTTCTTTCATGATTTCTAAGAGACTTGGAGAATCTGAAAGCTTTACCACATTCATAGAGCTTTTCTCCATTGTCTGTGCTTTCATGTTGGGCATTTGCAGGAGGCAACCAATTGATGTTTCTCTCACATCAGTATTGCTCTCTGCCTTTCTGACTTCCACTCTCTCAATGGAAAAATACCTGCAGGTGAGGATAAAGGGGGAAAAAAGAACTGGGATTGTCAAAGGCTTTTCTACAATCTTGACAGGACATGGCTTATTTTCAGTGTTAGTTCTTTATTCATGATGATTTCTCTCCATTATGAGTGTTTAGGTGAATTTCAAGGAAACTGGGATGAATAAAGGCTTTCTCACATTGCTTACCTTCATACAGTTTTTCCTTATTATGAGTTCTTTCATGACATCGAAGGTTACTTGGATAAGAAAAAGCTCTACCGCAATGGTTACATTCATAGGGTTTTTCCCCAGTATGCATTCTTTCATGAATTCTAAGGAAGGAGGGATAAAGGAATGTTTTACCACATTCCTTACATTCATGAGGCTTCTTTCCATCATGATTCCTTTTGTGTGTTCCAAGAGAACTGGGATTACTAAAAAATTTCCCACACTGCTTACATTCATAGGATTTCTCGCCAGTATGCATTCTTTCATGATTTCTAAAATATGTAGGACATCTGAAAGCTTTCCCACATTGCTTACATTCATAGGGTTTCTCCACAGTATGAATTTTTTCATGATTTCTAAGGTATTTGGAATGTCTGAAAGCTTTCCCACATTGCTTACATTCATATGGTTTCTCCAGAGTATGAATTTTTTCATGATTTCTAAGGTATTTGGAATGTCTGAAAGCTTTGCCACATTGCTTACATTCAAAGAGTTTCTGCACAGTATGCATTTTTTCATGATTTATAAGAGATTTGGAAAAACTAAAAGTTTTACCACAATGCTGACATTCATAGGATTTTTCCCTGGTATGAATTCTTTCATGACGTTGGAGGGAAGTAAAATTAGAGAAAGTTTTGCTACATTGCTTACACTTATAGGGTTTTTCCCCAGTATGAATTCTTTCATGACGTCGGAGGCCACCCAAAGCAAAGAAAGCTTTCCCACATTGCTTACATTCATAGGGTTTTCCCTTATGACGACTCCTTTCATGATATTGGAGGGAAGATGGGTAAGAGAAAGCTTTATCACAATACTTACATTCATATCGTTTTACTCCAGTATGAATACTTTCATGAAATCGAAGATAATATGGATCATAAAATGTTTTACCACATTCCTTACATTCATGAGGCTTCTTTCCGACATGACTTCTTTTATGTTTTTCAAGAGAGCTGGGAGAAATGAAGGCTTTCCCACATTCCTTACATTGATAGGGTTTTTCCCCAGTGTGCAGTCTTTCATGATAATGAAGGGAAGTTGAATAATAAAAACCTTTACCACAAACCTTACATTTATAGGGCTTTTCCCCAGTATGAGTTCTTTCATGATGTTGGAGAGAAGACTGATAATAGAAACCTTTACCACAATGTTTACATTCATAGCGATATACCCGAGTATGAGTTCTTTCATGACGTTGGAGGGCAGACAGAAAATAGAAAGCTTTGCCACAATGCTTACATCTATAGGGTTTTTCCCCAGTATGAGTTCTTTCATGATTTCTAAGGGAACAGGGATGGTGGAATGTTTTACCACATTCCTTACATTCATGAGGCTTCTTTCTGTCATGACATCGTTTATGTTTTTGAAGAGAGTTGCTACAATGGAAGGCTTTCCCACATTGCTTACATTTATACGGTTTCTCCCCAGTATGCATTCTTTCATGATTTCGAAGAGCAGTGGAATATCCTAAAGCTTTCCCACATGGCTTACATTCATAGGGCTTTTCTCCATATTGTGTCCGTTGATGCTCTCGATAATACTTTGGACAACTGAAGGCTTTCCCACATTGCTTACAACCATAAGGTTTCCCCCCAGTATGAGTTCTTTTATGATTTTGGAGGGAAGTTGGATAAGAGAAGACTTTACCACAAAGCTTACATTCATATGGTTTTCCCTCAGTATGCACTCTTTGATGAATTATAAGGGAATAGCGACGACAAAATGTTTTACCACATTCCTTACATTCATGAGGTTTCTTTCCGGCACAACTACTTTTAAGTTTTCCAAGAGAGCTGAGCGAACTGAAGACGTTCCCACATTCATAAGGTTTCTCAGCAGTGTGTGTTCTTTCTTGATTACTAAGAGAAGTGGAACTGAAAGTTTTTCCAGATTCCTTACATTGATAGGGCTTTTCTGCAGTGTGCGTTCTTTCATTTTCTCCAGAATACTTGGGAGAACTGGAAGCTTTGCCACATTGCTTACTTTGATATGGCTTCTCTCCACTATGAGTATTTTTGTGAAGTTTAAAGTAAATGAAATGATTAAAGCTTTTTCCACATTGCTCACACTCATACGATTTCCCAGCAATATTCATTCTTTCATGATTTCTAAGGAAAGTTGAATAGTAAAAAGTTTTCCCAGTGGGGCTATCTTCATGGCTCTGAATATGTTGGTAAGGCTTGAAAGCTTTCTCAGATTCCTTACATTTATAAGAGTTTTCTTCATATTCCTGACACAGATATAGTTTGGGTCCAATGTGAGAACTCAGGTGGTTACTCAACAATAAATAACGTATGAAGATTTGCCTGCACAACCTGGATTTAGGTTGTGTTATTTCAGGAATTTCCTTAGTTTCATTATTATATGGAATCTGGCTGAAGTTTTCTCTGTGTTGACTACCATCCTTCCTTGTACAGAGTCTCTCTACCATATGACTGTTGTAAAAATGAGAAGAATATTAATACTTTGTTAATGATTTAATATTTATTAATAACATGACAATGATATTTTTACCATTTCCAAAGAAAGCGTGGGGTTTCTGAACATTCTATTTTTTGAAGGTGTATATCTTAAAACTTCTGATATAAGGTGGATAATTGATATTATAAAAACACTTATATTCATTGACAGTACTTTTTGCGTATTGTTTCCAAGTAATTATTTTTTTTAAATATATTTTATTAATTTTTTTAGAGAGAAGAAGGAAGAGGGATAGTCAGAAACATCGATGAGAGAGAAATATCAATCAGTTGCCTCCTGCACACCCCCACTGGGGATGTGCCCACAACCAAGGTACATGCCCTTGACTGGAATCGAACCCAGATCCCTCAGATCACAAGCTGATGCTCCATCTACTGAGCCAAACCAGTCAGGGCACCAAGTGTACACTAAACATCTAGATCAGCGTTTTTCAACCGCTGTTCCGCGGCACACTAGTGTGCCGCGAGATGTTGCCTGGTGTGCCGTAGGTGCAGACAAGACAAGAATTTTATAATTTTTCACTATTTTGTTTACTTAATATTTCATAATAAAGTAATTATAAAATACTTTCTTTGTGTTTATTTGATTCCTATTCAAGAGAATTACTTTATATATAGTCAATATAGGCACAGAGTTAAATTTTTTAACATTTTCTAATGGTGGTGTGCCTCGTGATTTTTTTCATGAAACAAGTGTGCCTTTGCCTAAAAAAGGTTGAAAAACACTGATCTAGATCATATTTCAGAAAAAAAAAACATTTTGATGATATTCTTCTAAAAATCAATACATTTAAAACTTAGCTGATACAATTGGATTATCTGTTTTTAAGATTCTTTTGTGGACCAGGCCTATATGACTCAGTGGTTTAGGATAGACCTATGCACCAAGGGCTTCCTGGTTCAATTCCCTGAAAGGGAATATGGCCAAACTGCAGACTTATTAAACCCAGTACCAGGCATGCAGTAGGCATTCTATTGATTTTTTTATCTCTCACTCTCAAAAACACATATTAAAATCAATAAATACATATTTTTGCACCACCAGCAAGGCTCAGTAGTTGAGCACTGACCTCTGAACCAGGCGGCCATAGTTCAATTTATGGTCAGGGCACATTCCCAGGTTTTGGATATAATTCTGAATGTGGGGCATGCAGGAGGCAGCCATCATTAATTCTCTCTCATTGTTGATGTTTCTTTCTTTCTCCCTCTTCCCACCTCTATGAAATACATTAAAGATATATTAAATTATAAACAAAATATATAAAAACCTACTTTAAAAAAAAACAAACACAAAGATACTCTTAATGCTTTGTCATGTCAATGTGACTCACCTAAGATTCCTCCTGTAATATTCATACTGATCTTCACTGTCATGGTAATCACATTGTTCTTCTAAAATACATGCTAGAAAAAGCATTATAAACTGTTAGAGAATATAAAAATGGTAAGATTTTAGGGACACAATGAGCTGTGATCATTCCTAGTTTAATTACCAATGTATTCTTTTTGCATATTTCAATTCTTGAAACAGCATTAATGAGCAAGCTACACTAGTTTTCTAATTGTCTACATAAGTAACAAGTTGTTGCAGACCAGAGTTACTCTGTGTTTGACCATCAACCTATGAACTGTATGAACCAGGAGGTCACAGGTCAATTTCCAGTAGGAGCAGTTTGCAGGCTTGATTCCCAGTGTGAGTCGTGCAGGAGATACTCAATCAGTGATTCTCTCTCATCATTGATTTTTTTCTCGTTCTCTCCCTCTCCTTCCTCTCTAAAATCAACAAAAATATATTTAAAAAAAAATAACTTGTGATACCTACCTACTGATGCCAGGTTCCAGAAGGTTTCCAGCATCACATCTGTGTAAAGTTTCTTCTGGATTGGATGCAGGAAAGCCCACTCCTCCATGGTGAACTCCACATTAACATCCTCAAAGGCCACTGAGTCCTAAAACATCAAACATAAGCATATAGGAGAATGGTTATAACAGTACGGGGGTCTACACTAATAAAAGAGAAAAATGGTAATTGACTGTACCTTCGCTATGCCCACAGCCAATCGGAGCGAGTATGCAAATTAACCCAACAAAAATGGCAGTTAATTTGCATACGCAGGCACTGATTGGCCTGGGTCCTGGGAACATCCTACAGACTCAGGGTTCTCCTAGCCTGTAGGCCCATAGGCCCTGAACGGCCGGGGTCCCAGAACACTCTCTGGCCACTCAGAGCCTATGGGTGCAGGTGCCAAGTGACTGGGGGTGGGACGGGAACATCCCTGCATCACCATAGTGACTTGGGGATGTTCTTGCCCTCCTGCAGCCACTTGGGAACGCTCCAGCACCAAGTGGTGGTTTGGGCCCATGCCCCAGCCTGGGGTCTCAGATTGGCAGTGGCGTGCGCACCCACAGCCTGGGATCTCACCCACGCAGTAGAGGGAGACAGAGCCAGAACATCAATGAGAGAAACATCAATCAACTGCCTCCTGCACACCCCCATCCACTGGGGATGTGCCTGCAACCAAGGTACAAGACTTTGACCAGAATAGAACCCAGGACCAATGGTTTGTCCAGTGAACCAAACTGATTAAGGCAAACTTTTTTATTTTTAAATATAAGAAAGCATATTTAAAGCAATTTGATAAATTATATATTTCCCTACCTGTCCATCCAGTAATTGGCAATTTTTAATATCGATAAGTAACAATTAAGCTCTTTGCATGAATTCAACAAGACCTGTTTCAATTTTAGCTATATTAACCAAGAAAAACTGATAATGGGCCTGTTTATAGCAGCCGTGGCTTCACTCCCTTTTGCAGACCTTTGTCCACCCAACATTCCACGGGAATCCCTTACAATCCACAAGGGCAGGTCACCATTGAATGTGGCCATGGTGCCCGGAAGGGTATAAGAGTTAAAAAATAGGGAATATGATACTGAAGAACCCTGCTATACTACTATCTAAAGCATTTTTTAGCCTTAATATTTTTACTCTGAATGATCATTTTCAATCTTCTATAGAACAGTGCTTGACCTCAATAACCCCATCTCACAAACCAAAGGTCTGGTGGGAGATGTAGACAGTAGAGAGGATATGTGTGTGTTTATAGCCCCACAGGACCACTGTGGATTCCAGCTCGCCAGATTAAACCCTGCCATGGCATGGCACGGGACCAGTTCTCTTCCAGAAATTAGGAGTTTGGGCCTACGGACTCCACAGCCCTGAACAATGCCTTCCCCAGACCCAAATGGCCCTCAGAATAACCTGGGGAATGATGGTGAAGCTGATGGCAAAGGCTAAGCAATTATTGGAGCGTACTCACACTCTCCAGGCGTCTTCAAACTACGGCCCGCGGGCCACATGCGGCCCGCAGAGGAGTTAGATTCGGCCCGCCAGGTTTTTTGGGCAGTGAGCGCAGCCGAGGTGTTACAGTAGGAATTAGTAGTTCATATAGTCTGGCCCTCCAGCTCTCTGAGGGACCGTGATCTGGCCCCCACTTTAAAAAGTTTGAGGACCCCTGCTCTGCACATTCCAGATAACTAACCATTCTTCCCTTTGTTATTCTCAGAGCCTGTAAAATTGAGATGGAACAGTAAATGCAATTCACAGACTCTGATATTCCAAAGCAGAACGTTTGCTGCCTCTCTCTGACTTCTACCAGTACATTCAGCAAAACAAAAAAGGGAGAAGATGTTGGGGAGCACCCGAGACTCGGCTGGAAAGTCTGTAAAGAGAACATTCTGGAAAAAAAAAGGGAAGTGTGTGGAAGGCTGCCTGCCCTGTTTACTGAAATTTCAACCTAGGAGTGCACTGAAGGTGGTGGCCCTAATTATTCCTTGACCTTTCCAAACAATTCTGTGCCTGGGCAGACACTGGGTGTTTACTGGAATCCTTGTACTTAATCTTTGGGTGTGCTTCTTAAAGGATATTACAAATACAAGTTTCCTCCCAAAATTACTTACCTGAAAGAGAAACTTTATCTTAAACTGCTGCTACAATAAAAGCCTAACAAGGCAGGCAATCAGGATGCCTGGGTTCCTTTAGCCAGGCAGTACCTTAAGCCTCTCTTTCACAGCAAACTTTTTGTCAGGATAATCCAACCATCTGTCACACCAGCCTGGCAATGACCTAGCTAATTCACTTCTGGGAAAAAAAAAAAAAAAAAAAAAAAAAAAAAAAAAAAATATATATATATATATATATATATATATATATATATATATATATATATATATATATATTATATTTAAACACTAAAGCAAAAGAAAATAATGCTACAATGAACCTCTGTGTTCATTGTAGCATTATTTACAATAGCCCAGATTTGAAAGAAACACAAGTGTGCTTCAGTAGGTGAGTGAATAAAAAGCTGTGGTCAAACTCAATTAAGCTCAGGCATAAAAATGAAGGAAATCTAATCCTCCATGACAGCAGGAACAGACCTAGAGAGTATTATGGTAAGTGAAGAAAACTAGTAAGAAAAGCACATATCACATGATTTCATTTATATTTGGAATGTAACAAAGAGAAACTAACAAAGTCTATAGAGACTCATAGATACACAGAACAGACTGACAACTGTCCGAGGGGCAGAGGGTGGCAATACAAACAAACTCTTAGACAACAGCATGGGGTACCACAGGGAAAGGGGAGTGTCAGGAGGTAAAAGGGAGTAAAGGGGAGGATTAAAAGGTGATGGAAGGAGACTTCGGGTGGGGGACACACAATACAAGGTACACATGATGTGCTACACAATTGTACACTTGAATCTTATGTAAGTTTCCTAGCCAATGTCATTCCAATAAGTTAAAAATATTTTTTCAAAAAATGGCGACAGGCAGGAAGGCAGGGAGGGAGAGTGTGTGAGTGAGTGAAAGAGCGATACAGCAGTGTGTGGACCTGAGTAGGTGTGTGTGTGAGTGAAATAGGGACAGTTAGACATTGCAGGTCCTCCAAAGGGCTGCCAATTCGGGCAGTCTTCGGTGGCAAAACCCCGTGGCTACCACAAACACTCTAGGGAGGACACCAGCAGCACAGAGACCACGCCATATTGAAGAACAGAGGAAGACATAACAGATGGAAGAACATACCGTGTTCATGGATTGGTAGAATCAACGTCATCAAAATATCCATACTACCCAAAGCAATCTGTAGGTTCAATGCAATCCCCGTTAAAATACGGACTGTTGCCGAAACTGGTTTGGCTCAGTGGAAAAAGCGTCGACCTGTAGACTGAAAGGTCCCAGGTTCGATTCGGGTCAAGGGCATATACATTGGTTGCAGGCACATCTCCGGTGGGGGGTGTGCAGGAGGCAGCTGGTCGATGTATCTCTCTCATCGATGTTTCTAGCTCTCTATCTCTCTCCCTTCCTCTCTGTGAAAAATCAATAAAATATATATATTTTTTAAAAAATATGGACTGTTGACTGTGCCGCTGGATTGCCCTAGTGGGAAGGAGACATAAACTCCAGACTGCTCTTAACCCCACTTCCAACTGCACTGAACCCCAGCTCCTGGCTCATTGGGGGAGAGCCTAGACTGTTTGGTAGCGGGCGAAACTCGAGGGCACCTTTCTCTCAGAGGTCCTTGCAGCGAGTACCAAAGGATACTGAGGAATACTGAGACTCAGGAGCCTCATAGGGAGGGGATGACGGAAGCCAAGGCTGTAGGCTCCACCCTGAAATTCTGCCCCATCCAAGCTGAACACAGAGACTTTTAAGGCTACCAACTCAGGGAAGCTGCAAAAATACCGAGACAAGGAAACAGACCACAAACAAAAGAAATGGAGGACAAAAAGCAGCTGGATATAGAGTTCAAAACCACGCTTATAAGGTTTTTCAAGAATTTCCTAGAAAAGGCTGATAAAATAAACAAGACCTATGAGGATATGAAAAGGGATCAACTAGAAATAAAGAATACATTGTCAGAAATAAAAAATATTATACAGAGCCCTAAAAACAGAATGGAAGATTGCAAGAATCAAGTCAAACATTTGGAACATAAAGAGCCAGAAAACACTCCTCCGCAGAAGCAAGAAGACAAGAGAATCCAGAAAGTTGAAGATAATGTAAGAAACCTCTGGGACAACTTCAAGCAAACCAACATCAGAATTATGGGGGTCCCAGAAGAAGAGAGAGAGCAAGATATCAAAAACATACTGAAAGAAATAGTGACAGAAAACTTCCCCCACCTGGTGAAAGAATTAGACTTACAAGTCCAGGAAGCACACAGAACTCCAAACAAAAGGAATCCAAAGAGGACCACATCAAGACACATCATAATTAAAATTCCAAGAGCAAAAGACAAAGAGAGAATATTAAAAGCAGCAAGAGCAAAGCAGGTAGTTACCTATAAAGGGACACCCATACAATTGTCAGCTGATTTCTCAACAGAAACCATGCAGGCCAGATGGGAATGGCAAGAAATATTCAAGGTGATGAATAGCAAGAACCAACAGCCAAAAATAATCTACCCAGCAAAGCTATCACTCAGAATTGAAGGCCAGATAAAGAGCTTCACCAATAAAAAAAAAAGCTAAAGGAGTTCATCACCACCAAACCAGAATTATATGAATTGCTGAAGGGAGTTCTTTAGGAAGAGGAAGAAAATAAAGATAAAAAGTATGAACAACAAATATGTAACTATCAACAAGTGAATCTAAAAACCAAGGGAATTAAAAAATGATGAACAATATTAACTGTTGAATATAATAGAATCAGAGGTATGGAAGGGGAGTGAACTGATGATTTTCAGGGAAAAGAGGAGAGGGGAGTGCGGGAAGAGACTGAACATAAACTGTGCACCCATGGATGAGGACAATGGAGGGTGGGGAAAGGGCAGAGGGTGGGGTGGGAATCTGGTGGAGGGGGAAAAAATGAGGAAGTTTTGTAATAATATGAACAATAAAGATTTATTTAAAAAAAAAGGGGGGGGGGAATGGCAGGGTCAGAGCAGGAGTAGTTCTCCCAGTTGAGTTGGACTACTGCCTGGCTCCCCATATCGCCAAATTGAATTTCTTCAAGTCTCAAGTCTTTTCATTTGTGTGCGTCCCTTCTCCAGAACCCGAACCCTGAATTGGAACTCTTTTCACGCTGGTCGTGAAAGAGATTCCTACAGTTAGGGGTGATCAGACAGGCAGGCAAAGTGGTTAGGGGTGATCAGGCAGGCAGAGGGGTTAGAGATGATCAGGCAGGCAAGCAGAGTGGTTAGGGGTGATCAGGCAGGCAGGTGAATGATTAGGTGTGATGAGGCAGGTAAGCAGAGTAGTTAGGGACAATCAGGCAGGCAGGCAGGCAGGCAGGCGAGCGGTTAGGAGCCAGTGATCCCAGATTGCAAGAGGGTGCAGGCCGGGCTGAGGGACCACCCCCACCCCTGCACAAATTTCGTACAGCGGGCAGAAACCAGTTTGGCTCAGAGGTAGAGCATCGGTCTGCGGACTGAAAGGTCCCAGGTTCGATTCCGGTCAAGGGCATGTACATTGGTTGCAGGCACATCCCGGTAGGGGGTGTGCAAGAGGCAGCTGGTTGATGTTTCTCTCTCATCGACGTTTCTAGCTCTCTACTTCTCTCCCTTTCTCTCTGTAAAAAATCAATAAAATATATATTTTTTATAAATTTCATACAGCGGGCCTCTAGTGGGAAAATAATAAATATTCAAATTTTGAGTCTGTTCTATTAAAAAAGGGCGCACAATGAATCAGTTGTATAAAGTCACATCACCAAAAGCAAAACTTAACACACTGCAGGTGGATCATGGGAACCCTCCCCACCCCCCAACCCGGGGAAAAAAGTCATGCACCGGTCCTCTAGTAGTAATAATATTCTATTAACTATGTGTGGTAACTGATGGGTATTAGACTTTGTAAGTTATGTACATGACTAGTCTTTATGGTGACACCAGAAACTAATATATTTTGTCAACTTATTGGAAAAAACACAACTTTAAATACTAGCCAGTTTTGCTCAGTGAATAGAGTGTTGACCTCTGGACCAAAGGGTCTCAAGTTTGATTCCGGTCAAGGACATGTACCTTGGATGCAACTAACCTCGCTGGTCTGAGCCATGCTGAGGGTATGTGCAGGCGCCACCAGTGATGTGTTTCTCTCACATCGATATTTCTCTCTGTCTTTCCCTTTCTCTTCCACTGTCTCCAAAAACCAATGAAAGATAAAAAAACTTTTTTAAAGAAAAAGGTGCATGCATACACAAAGGACTATTACTGTATTATTCAGCTATCAGAAATTCTGCCACACGTTCATGAACCTTGAGGGCAGGATGCTTTATGAAATAAGTCAGAAAAAGAAAAATACCATGTGTTCTCACTTATCTGTGGAATTTAAAAAACAAACAAACAAACAAACAACTCCATAGATAGAGCACAGATTGATGGTTGCTAGAGGTTGCAGGAGTGGTGTACGGGGTGAGGTGGGGGTCAAATGGATGAAGGGTATCAAAAGGCACAAACGTCCAGTTATAAAGTAAGTCATGGAAACGCAGCTTACAGCATGGAGACGGCAGTTAGTAATACCATATTTCAGATGTGAAAGTTGCTAAGAATAAATCTTAAAAGTTCTCAAAACAAAAAAAAAGTATTCTGTAAGTCTGTATGATGACAGACGATAACAAGACTCATTGTGATTATCATTTCATAATACATATAAACATCAAATCATTATGCTGTATACCTTACTAATAAAATGTCGATTGTAATTTAATGAAGAATAAAATCCCTTCTATAAAACGAAAAGATTACAGTGGATTTGAAACACTGCAATCACCTAGTGACGTCATACCCATCACAATGTCACAGGGCGATGCATTGCTCAGATGTTTATGATGATGCTGGTGTAAGCAAGCTGCCTGTGCGGCCAGTCCTGTGAAAGCCCAGCACATACAGTTACGGTCACTGCATAGAAACCTGATGATGGTGAGCTGGTTCGTGGATTTGCTATACTGTCCTCTGTACCCAGGTGAGCTTTCTACTGAGTGAAAGAAAACTCTGCTGTGAAGCAGTGTGCTGGTTTATGCGGGCACAGCCTCAGAGGCCTTGTGCTGACTGAGCCTTTTGATTGCATCATTGCCCCCTGGGCTTGATGGATCTGTGTTTTGTACATTTCCTGGCCTCAGTGCGCAGTGTGATACAGTCTACAGTCGTGCACAGGAGCGTCCTAGGCCTTCACATTCACTCACCGACCACTGACTCCTGCAGAGCAGCCTCCAGTCCTGTAGTCCATTCAGGGTCAGACACACGGATGCACCATTTTCTATCTTGCCACCACATTTTTACCGCACCTTCTCATAAATGCTCACTACCACTGCGTTACAATTGCCTACAGCAGTGTTTCCCAAAGTGTGGTGCGCGTACCCCCGGGGGTACGGGAAGAGTTTGGTGGGGGTACGCGTTGCACAGGAGTTTGGTGGGGATATGCACTGCACCGTGCTTAGCTGCGCCTAATTCTACGTTCTCGTGAGTACGAGGGGTACTCAGCGTTACGAAAATTGTAGAAGGGGTACACATATGTCAAAAGTTAGGGAAACACTGGCCTACAGTACTCAGTACAGCACCACGTTGCACAGGTTTGCTGCCTGGGACCCACAGGCTACCCCATGTGGCCTAGGTGTGTAGCAGGCTACACCATGCAGGTGTGTGTAAGAACTGAAAACGACAACACTGCCACAGGATGGACTCCCCAGGCTCAGGGGTGCATGCCTGTGTGTAACTGCAGTTTCACCTCTCCCAGGAGTAACATTCTAACCCAGTCACCCAGCAACCTGCTGTTCAACACTGATCCCTCTAAAAGCCTCCTGTGTTCCTTCCCCTAGCAGCGGAGGCAAACTCATTAGTCAACAGAGCCAAATATCAACAGTACAAGGTTTGAAATTTCTTTTGAGAGCCAAATTTTTTCAACTTAAACTTCTTCTAACGCCACTTCTTCAAAATAGACTCGCCCAGGCCGTGGTATTTGTGGAAGAGCCACACTCAAGGGGCCAAAGGACTGCATGTGGCTCGCGAGCCGCAGTTTGCCGACCACAGCCCTAAGGAACGGGACCCCGCCTGAGACACTAACCTCTTAAAGACGCCTCCTTCCTGCCTATTGTACACGACACTTGAACAGCCCTCAGGTGCTATTTATCACAGTGTTTCCCAACCTTCTCCCATGATGAGAATCACCTGGTGGAGTTGTTAAAACACAGATTCCCGGATCCCAACTAAGAAGTGCTAAACTAGAATTTTTGGGAACATATAGGTAAAATTGTATACTTAACTAGTGCTCTAAGACAGATTTTATATACAGAGCACTAAGTTAGGTATGCAATTTTACCTATATGTTCCCAAAAATTCTAGTTTAGCACTTCTTAGTTGGGATCCGGGAATCTGTGTTTTAACAACTCCACCAGGTGATTCTCATCATGGGAGAAGGTTGGGAAACACTGATTTATCAGATGGGATGCGGCCGGATTTGTGGATGGGAATCAAGCCCGTTAGACCTTCCACTTACTCAGCTGAATCTTGTTTTTAACCGTTTGAAAAGCACCACAACACAAACCGCTGATAACGATGCTGTGACTCAGAGGAGGGAACATGGGGCTCAGGGTCCGGGGAGAGGCTGGGAATGCAGGCATTGGCTGCAGAGCAGGGCCTGGGGGACGGGGGGACTGGAGAGCCTGCCCCACACACATCACACCCAGGAGAACACGGTCCCTCTGGGGGGAAAGGAGGGACAGGCCACAGACCACAGCTCCCCCCGGGCACGGACCGCGGAGGCCGAGCCCCAGGTCCCCACGGACCCTCCGCGCGGCCCCGCACCCGCTGCGGAGCCCGGGCTGTGGGCGCGGAGCCGCCCGGACTCGCTCCGCAGCCCCAGGCCCCGCCGCGGGGACGCCCTGGACCCGGGTCCCGGCGGGGCCCCCTGCGAGCCCGAGGGGCCTGCAGCCTCCGCGGAGCCCGGGCGCCTGGGGTCCGCAGCCCGGACCTGCCCGCGGACAGACGGTCCCCGGCGGCTCCCCGCCCTCCTGCCGCCTCCGCGCCCGGCCGTCACTCACCATGTCCGTTCCCGGCCCGAGTCCCCTGCTGCCCCACCGCCTCACACACCGCAGCCCCACAGAGGAGGACGGAGAGAGGAAGATGCCATCTCAGTGCAGCTGAAGCGAAGGGAACAACAGGGTGGAAGCAGAGCCTGGCCCCACCCACCCGCTCCCACCGCTCCTCACAGGACGCACACTTTGCACATCGCCCCCTAGCGCCTGAGCTGCACAGGCCTGAGCCCAATGCAGAGAGGAAGCACTGAGAGTCCCCAGGGAACAGTGGTCCCTCCTTGCAAACACACACCCTGAAAAGGCACCTCATGAATCTGGCTCCATTTTGATCTTTGTTGACAGCTGGAGTCTGACGTGTGCATTTGCCAAAAAGGTGCACAGGCTCAGGGACCAGGGATGCCTTAGGGTGGGATCCTTCCAGAACTACAGCCAGATCCCCAGGAAGAGCATTGAAACCAGGCCATCATGTGCAGCGCGAAAAGTGACTTCTGTGTATTCAGAATGGTTACCTTTAGCAAATGTTTTTTTAAAAATATATATTTTATTGATTTTTCACAGAGAGGAAGAGAGAGGGATAGAGAGTTAGAAACATCGATGAGAGAGAATCATCGATCAGCCGCCTCTTGCACACCCCCCACTGGGGATGTGCCCACAACCAAGGTACATGCCCTTGACCGGAATCAAACTGGGGACCCCTCAGTCCGCAGGCCGACGCTCTATCCACTGAGCCAAACCGGTCGCGGCTAGCAAATGTTTTTCACGTGAAAAATGTGTTCCCACTGGTGATTCAGTCACGGTCCTCTGAGGTCATGAGCCACCCTTACTTGTGGTTATCTTGTGGGCAGCACAGACCCACGCAGAGCAGGGAGACGGGCCAGGTACAGAGGTCACCAGGGTGGAAGGCCAGGTGTCCAGCAATGGGCAGTCATTGTAGGGTGGGGCCTTGTCCGCAGGGTGACTTTTCACCAGGCACAGAAGACCCTCCTAGACCCGGTTATCCTCTTGTCTTTTTTCTCCATCCTTCATCACCCCCACTCAGGCTGGTCGAACCCTTGGCTGTGCTGGCGCGGCACACCCCATGACAGAGAACTCTCCATTGCTCCAAAGGAACACAATTGTGGGGGCTGTTTATACGGGATTTGTTAGAGCTTCCTCTAAATTAGGGGTGTCGAACTCAATCAGAGAAGGGGCCAAAATCTAAAATCCAGCCTAAATCGCGGGCCGAATGGTTTACTGAACAGTCATTAATTGTCATTGTGATGGAAACGCAGCGGAGTGCAGTGATGACAGCGCGGTGCGGGCCACATTGTAAGGCCTGGCGGGACGGATTTGGCCCTCGGGCCTTGTGTTTGACACATGTGCTCTAAATCTTTCCCTTTTTTCTTTTCTTAAGTATTTTTTATGGGCTTCAGAGAGAAAGGGAAAGCGAGAAATAGAAACATCAATGATGAGAATCATTAATTGGCTGCCTCCTGCACGCCCCCTACTGGGGATCAAGTCTGCAAACCAGGTGTGTGTCATGACTGGAAATAGAACAATGACCTCCTGCTTCTAGGTCGACACTCAACCACTGAGGGACACCAGCAAAATCAAACCTTCGTCTTTGCCAGAATGTCATGCAGTGGATCACCACGCTGTTTTCCAACCTTGCCGAAAAGCTCAGATGATTAGAGCATCATCCCAATGTGCCAAGATAGCAGGTTAAATCCCAGGTCACACACAAAAATCAGCCAATGAATGTAGAAATAAATAGAACAGATTGATGTTTCTCTGTCTTTTTCAATATATATATATAAAATGCCGTAACTGGTTTGGCTTAGTGGATAGAGTGTTGGCCTGAGGACTGAAAGGTCCCAGGTTTAATTCTGGTCAAGGTCATATACCTTGGTTGCATGCATATCCCCAGTAGGGGGTGTGCAGGAGGCAGATGATTGATGTTTCTCTCTCATCTATGTTTCTAACTTTCTATTCCTCTCCCTTTCTCTCTGTAAAAAAATCAAAAAAAAAAAAAAAAAATATATATATATATATATATATATATATATATATATATATATATATATATGTAATTTAAAAGTAAAAGAGAGTTCAAGCTGGTTTGGGTTAGTAGACAGGGCATCTGCCTGCTGATTAAAGGGTCCCTGGTAAGAGTCCAGTTAAGGGCACATATCCAGGTTGCAAGCTTGATCCCCATAGTGGGTGTGCAGGAGGCAGCTGATCAATGATTCTCTGTCATCATTGATGTTTCTCTCTGAAATCAATAAAAGTACACTTAAAAATAAACAGTAAAAGAAAGTCATACTCTATCACTAAGAACAGCTTCTTTGGAAGAGAGACTCTAGCTCTGTTTTCTGGCTTGGATTGTATGCTTTGACAATATTCCTAATTTATGAACTTCCGTTGACTCATAAAACAGAAAACTTTTCAAGGAGTAAATGCTTAGAAATTATATATATATACTAGTCACTCTGCGCAAAAATCTGTGCTCCAGTAGCTTTCTGTGGGGCCTGGCTGCTCTGCGCCCGCGGCCCGGAGGCTCTCCGTGATACAAGTGTTCCGGGCCCCAGCCTGGCCAAAGGCCCGTCCACAGCGGGCATGGGGCATGGAACGCTTGCCTCTTTGCCGCAGTGATGAAGCAAGCATTCTGCCAGGCCGCCCACACTGTCTGCTCTCAGCAGCCTCCACAACTCCAGTGGGGCTGAGAGGACTGGGCACCACCATCTTGTGGCTATAGGCGCCACCATCTTTGTGATGGAGTGAAGGTTAATTTGCATATCACCCTACTCAATAAAAGGAAATATTTCAGTATTTAGATAACAAGAAAGGCAAAAGCTTTCCCAGAAGAGTTGCAGGCCTTACACTTCCTGCCAGCCCTAGACATACCTGGTAGCAAAGAAAAGATCATACCACTCATGTCCATCAATCACACAGAGCTACTCCATGACCACAATGAATTAAGGCAAAAAAAAAAAAAATCAATCAAAATACATTTTTTAAAATGCATATAATTTTAATCACATACAAAGATAACTGAAAACATTGAGAAATTAGGTTCAGCTCTGAGTGACAGCACACATCCAGAGTCTGCCTGAAATGAGGAAAGTGCCGATTCTCACATGGAAGGACTGGCTCAGAGCCCTCACTGCAGAGGGCGGCACAAGAACAAACTGTCACGGGGCTCCTTGGCACTGCACCATTGTAGCTGTCACAGTGGGATCTGAATCACAGTCAGCAGTAGAACCAACAGGGCAAGATAATTACCAGTCAAATTAGATCTCATGCAAATGCAATCTAGAGAAGAGACAGTACCCTTCAGAAAACAGCCTCAACCATAACAGTCTGTTTGTTGCCTGGTGGACACCTATGGGCTTGCAGAAAAAGCCAACCTACACTGGGTCATTACTGTTGAATTCTGAACATCTGTAAAGCTTACACTCGACATTAAGAAAAGTGAAACAGTGGCTGGCAGGGCAAAGACTGAGAAAACAAACTCGAAGCCAATGTACACAAAGCTTTATGCTTCTGGCCATCTCCTTTATATAAGAGGGTTCAAAGCCAATCTAATCCTATTTCACCTCAGCATTCACGTTTCATGGAAGTGATGCCATGTTGATTTCTAACACGGAGCCATAAAGGCACCAGATTGTGCAAAATGTAGTTCACAACCTTCCTCACGTTGACCTGACAGAGCCAGGGTCATCTCTGACTCTGGATCTTATTGTCCAATCACAGGTCTTCTCTTCTTAATGCAAAATTCATAGTCTAAACTCAGCCAAACGCAATGACAAGAAGCAAAGGATACAGATGAAAATAACTCACATGGGACTCTACAGTGCACTTTGCATACTTACACATATGGCAAATATTTATTGAGTGAAATAATAGTGAATAGTGTAGTTGAAATACTACAAAAACGTTTATTGACAAAAAAAAATGGGGTAAGCCTCTTCTGGTCACTAAAAAGGCACTTTTCTGTTAAGATAGAATATATATATGGGTGAAGCACATTGATTCAATGCATGTCATGGGGGGCCAATAGTACAAAATGAATACATACCAAATGACGTTTTTCTTATTTTTCCATTGATTTCTTAGAGAAAGGAAGAGAGAGGAAAAGAAAGAGAACATCGATGTGAGAGAAAGATATCAATTGGTTGCCTCCTTCAGGAGTCCTGCCGATGGCTCACCAAGGAAGAGCCTGCAACCAAGGTACCTGCCCTTGACTGAAATCAAATCCAGGACCTTTGGTCTGTAGGCCGACACTCTAATCCTTGAGCCAAACCGGCTAAGGCTGTCTTATAGCTTTTAAATATATTTTTGTAGATTTCAAATAAGAAGGGAAAGGGAGAGAGATATAGAAACCTGGGACCCTTCAGTCCCCAGGCTGATGCTCTCTCCACACAACGAAACTGGCTAAGGCTTAGTATGTCTTTTTATTACAGGAATTTTTCAGCTCACAACCTAGGAAGGTAGAGGGACAATTGTATTTCCTTACACAACACTAGAGGTGAGTGCATGAGATTTGTACGCTTGAGAGTCCCTCAGCCTGTGCGCCCTCTCGCAGTCGGGGAGCCCTTCGGGGTGCCCAACTGATGACTTAGGCCCGCTCCCCAGCAGTTGGACTTCTTTATTGCTGCTGCGGAGGCAGGAGAGGCTCCCGCCTCCATCACTGTGCTGACCAGTTATTAGCCTGGCTTCTGGCTGAGTGGCGCTTCCCCTGTGGGAATGCACTGATGATCATGGGGAAGCTTCTGCATTGAGCATCTGCCCCTGGTGTTCAGTGCATGTCATAGCAACCGGTTGTTCCACTGTTTGGTCTGTTTGCATATTAGTCTTTTATTATATAGGATACTGTAGAGGAGTAAGGTTGAAAAAGCAAACTAAATTTGGTAAATGTGAATTTGTAGCCATTATAAATACTATCTCAATACCAAGGCTTTCTTTAACTTTTATATCCTCATAAAACATTATAGTGATATTATTATTCTTATATACCTGACTCTAAGAGTTTGGCATTGTATGGGAGGAACAAATTTCCCGTATACCATTCTAGGCTGGTCTAAGAATTAAATTGACATTAAACACAATTGCTACAGGCGATGGGAACAGCAACAGATGTCTGACCAGTAGGCTCAGACCAAACCTGAGTTCAGCAACCTCGGTACTTGGGTTCTGGCTAGGAAAGAATTAGGAGCCAAGATCCCAAACTGTAAAAGAACATTTATTTGATAAATCACAGAAATGGAAGAAGTAGTTCCTAGAACAGATTGGCTTAGGAAACAAATTATAGAGGTAAAGGAAGGTCCCTTGGATCTTGGGAGTGAGCAAGCTAATGGAAACATTCCTGCGATGGGGTGGGAGAGGGGGCAAGGAAGGGTGAAGAAAAAGGGATAAGGGCGCTCTCAGGCGGTTTCTCAGACCAAAGGGTTTTAAGGGTAGAGATTTTTTTTTTTTTAATATATTTTTTTACTGGTTTCAGAGAGGGAGAGGAAGAGGGAGAGATGGAAACGCCAATGATGAAAGAATCATTGACTAGCTGCCTCCAGCACACTGCTTACTGGGGGGTGAGCCCACAACCCAGGCATGTGCTCTTGACTAGAATCAAACCTGGGACCCTCCAGTTCACAGGCCGAAGCCCTCCATTGAGCCAAACTGGCTAGAGTGAGGATGGGAGATTTTAGGGGAGGTCCTGGGGCAAGAAATCAACAGAATATTCTGCAGTTTCCCAGGTGTGTCCTTTCAGGGTTGAGGTGGCCACTGAGTGATTGGCAGGCACCAGGGCAAGGAATCATTATTCCATGCAGCTGGTCCTGAGGATGATTTTATTGCTTACCTGGGTCTGGAACTGAAGTAATACTGAGGAATAGAGGTTGTATCCATGCAGGAAGGTCAGGGGACCCAAACTCTGTGGATATGCAGGGTGAGGGAGTCACCGGAGGGAAGGGTCCCACCCCAATTGATTGTTCCTTGCTAGGCACCTGGGGCTTTTCCACCCTGGTGGCCTTCTGTACTGGCCCTTCTTCCTTGGTCCACTAATGGCTGTCTAACTGCCTAACTTGGGTTAACAAGAAACAAAAACTTTTTAAATAGAATGTTTTTATATATGCAGGAATGTCACAAAGAATTGAAACTCAACTAGTGGTCAGAGAAATGAGACTTCTATGCCCTCTGGAGGTGAGGGAAGGCTAGAGGTCTGGATCTTCTGGGGCTGTGGGAGGCAATTCACTGGAACATGAGAGGAAGAAATGTTAAGCAAAGGTGGTCCAGTTAATAAGTCTCTTGGGTGAAAAAGGTATACTATATAATAAAAGCCAAATATGCAAATTGCCCCCTATGAAGGAGTTCAACTGAGAGTCTGAATGCTCGCTATGACATGCGCTGGCCACCAGGGGGCAGCATGAAACATAATGGCATAGGCGATGCAGCACTGACAGAGGGTGGTGGTGGAGGCACTGCTGGTCATGATGGGCCTGAAGAGAGTAAAACCATGGTGGAGCAGGTGAGCGGGCAGTGCCATGCCAAAGCGGGTGACAGGGGGCACCCAATCACCCTGTAGATGGAGCGGCGACAGCAGAGGATGAGGCTGGCACCCAGCTACCAAGCAATGATGGAGTTAGGTGGGGCCATGGGTGCAAGCTGGGGGTGAGAGCATGGGTGCCAATCACTGCAGCCACCCAGAGGGAGCCTCCCACTGGTGCACAAATTTGTGCACCAGGCCTCTAGTCTCTGACAACAGTTCTCTTCCAGGTACAAAGGTCCCTTTCCTAATATAAATTTCCTTTATAATTGCTGATTATCTCACAAGTGGGGAATGTTAAAATTTTGGGGGGTGCGGGAGCAGTGCAGGAAGAGTTAAGGGCTTTTCCTAAGTCTATTGCAGTTTGATTGCCTTCAACTCAAAATAAGCCACATCCCAAATGGTGAGAGGAGCTTTGGGGGGCAAAGTAGGCAGATTTAGGAAATTTTAAAAATTAAGCGGTCTGTAGGGAAAGCACCGGGCTGAAAAGAGCACATATTCAGAGAGTAAGGGAGCTGCCAGAAGGCACACATTTCCACAGAAGAGAGGAGCCGAGAGTTGCAGGTCTACATTTACAAAATAAAGGGAAGGGAGCCACTCCTTCAGAGAGGGAAGAGGAAAGCCCAAAGGGAATAGGAAGACAATAAGGGACAAGAGAATCTCAGGTACCTCACCTGTGGTTTGAGCTCTCGGGTTGCTATAGTGACAAATCAGAGGGGATATCAAAGCACAAAGAACTACAAACTTTATAAACCATATAAAAAAGGGACATAGTGCCAAAACTGGTTTGGCTCAGTGGATAGAGTGTCAGCCTGGGGACTTTCAAAAGGTCCCAGGTTCGATTCCAGTCAAGGGCATGTACCTTGGTTGCGGGCACATCCCCAGTGGGAGTGTGCAAGAGGCAGCTGATCAATGATTCTCTCTCACTGATACTTCAAACTCTATCCCTCTCTCTTCCTCTCTGTGAAAAATCAATAAAATATATTTAAATAAATAAATAAAAGGTCAGGGGACTCACAGAACTCATAAACCAAGATCAAAGTGAGGACTGAGATTTCCGGGGCATCCACTTCTCACTGCAGAGCCCCCAGCTTCCCAAAGAAACCCACCTCAGTCCACTCCTTCATTCTGGGCCCACTGGCGATTGAATCAGCTCTGGTAGGACTCCTGGCTCAGATCAACTATCCCATGTGTCTGCTGACCTGAGAAGGTGGGCAGAACGCCTGTCCCTCCTGCATCCAGCAGTCCTGGCCTGGTCTACAGGACAGGTTTCCTTGCCCCATGTGCCGTCACCCATGCGAAGAGATGAATGTTGAGGAGCAACACCCAACAGGAAGGATGATGGATTTCACTAAGCTCCTCCAGACCACCAGGGGCAAAAAGAGGCAGGGAGGGAGGTGCTTGTGAGGCAAGCACAAGGTCATGGCCCTCTTCTGAGAGGAGGACCTACCGCTGTTCTGTCCCCTGTGCACTCAGCCCCCTGACCACTAGGGCCACCAGGTGAGGCCCCTGGAGGAGGCTGCCTGTCAGCACAGGCAAAGGCTCAGCAGTCACACTGAGCCCCTGAAGAAGGGGACAGCCAAAACTGGTCTGGCTCAATGGATAGAGCATCAGCCTGAGGACTGAAAGGTCCCGGGTTCGATTCCGGTCAGGGGCATGTACCTTGGTTGCGGGCACATCCCCAGAGGGGGTGTGCAAGAGACAGCTGATCGATGATTCTCTCTCATCGACATTTCTAACTCTCTATTCCTCTCTCTTCCTCTCTGTAAAAAATCAATAAAATATATATATTTTTTAAATTAACTCAAATGTATTAAAGGCTTAAATGTAAGACTTGAAACCATAAAACTCCTAGAAGAAAAAAAAAAAAAACTTAGGGTTAAAAAAACCATTTACATAGTTATTAAAAAAAAAAAATGATGAGAGAATATCAAGGATTGGCTGCCTCCTTGTCACTCCCTACCGTGAATTGAGCCAGCAATCCGGGCATATCCCCTTGACTGGAATTGAACCAGGGATGCTTCAATCCACAGTCCAATGCTCTATCCACTGAGCCAAACTAGCCACGGCCAAACTGTCTTTAAATATGAGTCTCAAATCTACTTCCAGGTAAAAAAAAAAAAAAAAAAAAAAAAGGAATTTTCAGTCTTATTAAAAATTGCTTGGTTATTATTTACTTGAGATTAATTTAATGATGGTAACAATTTACCATCAAACTCTTGTAAAACTGGAACTGTGTTTCATATGTCTTGCCTGATGGACCTCATTCAGTGCTAAGATCATAGTACTATTTCTATTAACTTATTAATCCAAATTAGTGCTCTAATGTCTCTCAACTTTGTATTTTTCATAAGACATCTTATTTGGTGCCAGTAGGATGACTCAGTTGACTCTAGGTGTTTCAACATACTTAGAAAAGATTTTCTGCAATTATGCTATCACTACGTACATTGTAAAATAGGGCACTATATTCTAGTAATCTGCTTTGGATCCATCTATGAAAGGAGACTCAAAACCTTTTCATTCCTACCACGCCTGCCTAAATTCAAAACATCCCATTGTTTTTCTACAAAGTTGGTTTCCTGGTGATGAGAGCCACAGGTCTGCCTGTGGGATGCTAGCACCTGGCCTGCCTGTTGCAAACACTCCAGGTCCCACAGCCCTTCAGAGCCAAGAGAGGGAACCTGTAAGGAGGGAGATTTGCCTTGCACATGCTAGTGGGGTATAGCAGAGTTCAGAAGCTGGGCCCGCAGGCCACACACGGAACCTGGACTATGAGGACAGGAGCAATGCTCAGTTCCCAGAGCAGAAGCACACTGTATGTGGGCTGGGCACCTTCCTGGAACTCAACCCAACACAGCAGCCCACTCTGGTGAGGAACCAGTAAAATAAGGCTGAAAACCTTTGTGTCAGGGATCCTATTCCACCCTGGTGCATCCTTGTGCAACCCCACGCTGTGGGCCAGGCCCACTCATGAGGCTTCCTTTCAACACATCTTCTAAGATGCGTAACACATCAGGTTTTCCCACATTGCTTACATTCATAAAGTTTTCCGCAGAATGTGTACTTCCATGCTTTCTATGAGACTTGGGAGAAACTGAAAACTTAACCACTTTCCTCACATAGAATATTTTTCCACTGTGTGTGCTTAAATGTTTTGGCAAAATCATTTGATTTCTCTCACATCAATATCGCTGTCTTTCCCTCTGACTTCCACTCTCCCAATGGAAAACTATCCTCAGGTGAGGATTAAAAAGAACTAGGATGAGAGAAACCAAGATGGCAGAATAGGTAAACACCTAAACTGCAGCTTCGAACGACAATTTCAAAATTACAACTAAAAGACAAAACAGACATCATCCAGAACCACAGGAAAGCTGACTGGAAATTCTACAACTAGAGAGAAAACTACAAGGAAAATCAGAGGATCTGTAAGAGCCTGAGGTACAGAGACACAGGCGCGCACGTGTGGAGAGGATGGAGCTGGAGCCGAGTGGAGAGGAGGGGGTGGGCTGAGTGCCTGGCTGGCGTTCTCTAGCAGGAAGGAGCTAAAAGCTCTGGACTGTGCCGAACCCCAGTTCTGACTGCAGTAAACCTCAGCTCTGGGCGAGACCCTGGGGACCCAGGCTCATCCGGGGGGGATCTGGGCTGTAAGGCGGAAACTCAGGAAAGCAGCGAAAGGCAGATATCCAGAGGCATGCATGTGAATGCACGCAAAGGACGGACTGTTGACTGTGCCGCTGGATTGCCCTAGCAGAAAGGAGACAAAAGCTCCGGATTGCACTGAGCCCCAGCTCTGACTGCACTGAACCCCAGTTCCGGGCCAGACCGGAAGGAGTCTGGGCTGTAAGGCGGAAACTCAGGGGAGTGGTGAAAGGCAGACTCGAGGGGCCCGCACGTGAATACATGCAGAGGATGCACTGTTGACTGTGCCACTGGATTGTCCTGTCTGGCCACGGGTGAAACTTGAGGGCATCTTTCTCTCAGAGAGGGACACTGAGACCCAGGAACCTCTTAGGGTGGGGCTGACAAGAAGCCAAGGCTGTAGGCTCCACCCTGAAACTCTGTCCCATCCAAGCTGAGCACAGAGGCTTTTGTAAGTTGAGTTGAATAAGGCCGTCTCCTGGCATAAACATAGCTGCTCCTTAGAGCCAATTGGCCTGGAGGGCAACTCCTCCCACTGATATCAACAAACAAGACTTAACTGCAACAAGGCTGTACACACAGTCCATAAAGGGGTTCACCAAGAGTGTCCACCTCAGGTACCTGGGGAGGCCGAGCCACTGGCCCATATAGGACACCTAACACATAAAGCTATCCTACCAACTCAGGGAAGCAGCAAAAATGCAGAGACAAAGAAACAGATCACAAACAAAAGAAATGGAGGAAAGCAAATGACTGGAGAGTTCAAAACCACAGTTATAAGGTTTTTCAAGAATTTCCTAGACAAGGCCAATAAATTTAGCCAGACCCTCGAAAATATGAGAGAGACCCTAGAGATTATGGAAAAGGATCAACTAGAAATTAAACATACAATGACTGAAATAAAAAATATTATACAGACACCCAACAGCAAACTAGAGGAATGCAAAAATTTGAAATACAAAGAAGCAAAAATCACTCAACTGTTAAAGCTAAAAGAAAAAAAGAACCCAAAAAGTTGAAGATAGTGTAAGAAGCCTCTGGGACAATGTCAAGCATATCAACATCAGAATTATGTAGGTGCCAGAAGAGAGAGCAAATACTGAAAACCTATTTGAAGAAATAATGACTGAAAACTTTCCCCACCTGGTGAAAGAAACAGACTTACAAATCCAGGAAGCGCACAGAACCCCAAACAAAAGGAATCCAAAGAGGACCATACAAAGACACGTCATAATTAAAAGGCCAAGAGCAAAAGACAGAAAGAATATTAAAAGCAGCAACAGAAAAACAGTTAATTACCTACAAGGGAGCACCCATATGATTATCAGCTGATTTCCCAACAGAAACTATGCAGGCTAGACAGAAGTGGCAAGAAATACTCAAAGCAAGAATCTACAACCAAGAGTACTCTACCCAGCCAAGCTGACATTCAGAATTGAAGGTCAGCTAAAGAGCTTCATGATAAGAAAAAGCTAAAGGAGTTCATCAACACCAAACCAATATTATATGAAATGCTGAAAAGTATTCTCTAAGGGGAAGAAGAAAAGGTAAACATAAACATTATGAACAACAAATACATATCTATCAAGTGAATCTAAAAATTAAGTGAATTAAAAATCTGATGAACAGAATAAACTAGTGAATATAATAGAATCAGGGGCATAGAAAGGGAGTGGACTGACAATTCTCAGGGGGAAAAGGGTGTGGAAAGACACTGGACAAAAGTTGTACACCAATGGATGAGGACAGTGAGGGGGAGATAAGGGAAGAGGGTGGGATGGGAACCAGGTGGAGGGAAGCTATGAGTAACAACTGTAATAATCTGAACAATAAAGATTTATTAAATTATATATAGAACTACAATGGCCAAAGGCTTTTCTATACTCTACACTAAGGGTGTCGAACTCAATCAGAGAAAGGGCCAAAATCTAAAATCCAGCCTAAATCGCGGGCCGAATGGTTTACTGAACAGTCATAAACTGTCATTGTGATGGAAACGCAGCGGAGTGCAGTGATGACAGCGCGGTGCGGGCCACATTGCAAGGCCTGGCGGGACGGATTTGGCCCGCGGGCCTTGTGTTTGACACATGTGCTCTACACAGTAGGGCTTATTTTCAGTGAGAGTTCTTTCATTCATCATGATTTATCTCCACTATTAGTGATATTAGTGTTTTTGTGATTTTTGAAGGGAACTAGGATGAATAAACACTTTCCCCCATGGCTTACATTCATAGAGTTTTTCTTTATTATGAGTTCTTCTATGATATAAGAGGGAACTTAAGCCAAAGTTTTAGCAAATTCCTTACATTCATAGGGTTTTCTCTCACTATGAGTTCTTTCATGATGGCGAAGGATCTTGGACAAGAGGAAATTTTACCACTATGGTTACATTCATAGGGTTTTTCCCAAGTATGAAATTTTTTGTGATTTCTTAGCAAAGAGGAATGAAGGAAAGCTTTACCACATTCCTTACATTCATGAGGCATCTTTCCATGAGTTATTTTATGTTCTCTAAGACATTTGGCAGAAAAAAAGGCTTTCTCACATTTCTTACATTTGTATGGTTTCTCCCCAGTATGTATTCTTTCATGATTTCTAAGGGAAGCGGAATATATGAAAAGTTTTCCTAAATTTCTTACATTCATATGATTTCTCCCTAGAACACATTTTTTCATAATTCCTAAGATGCACAGAGACTAAAAGCCTTACCACACTGCTGACATACATGGGGCTTCTTTTCCAGAGTGTGTTCCTTCATGATATTGGAGGGGAGCTGCAAAAGATATACCTTTACCATTATGCTTACATTCTTAGGGTTTTGATACAATATGAATTTTTTCCATGCCTGCTAAGTAAAGAGGGATAAGGAAAGGTTTTATCACAGTGCTTACATTCCTGAGGCTTCTTTCTGTCATGATTTCTTCTGTTTTCTAAGACAGCTTTCCCACATCATTTACATTGATAGGGTTTTTCCCCTGTATGCATTCTTTCATAATATCGAAGGAAAAATGAAGACCAAAATTTACCACATAGCTTACATTCACAGGGTTTTTACCCAGAATGAGTTCTTTGATAACTTCTAAGGGAATAGAGATGATGGAATGTTCTACCACATTCCTTACATTCATGAGGCTTCTTTCCATCATGAATTCTTTTGTGATAACCAAGAGAGCTGTGGAAACTGAAGACTTTCCTATGTTGGTTATATTTATAGGGTTTTTCCTTATTTTGAGTCCTTTAGTGACGTTGCAGGAAAGAGATAAATCTTTATCACAATGATTATATTCATAATGTTTTGTGCCAGTAAGAGTACTTTCATGAAGTCAAGGTGATATTGATCATAAAATGTTTTACCACATTGCATACATTCATGAGGCTTCTATCTGGCATGAGTTTTTTTATGATTTCCAAGAGAGCTGGGGAAAGCAAAAACTTTCCCACATTCCTTACATTGATAAGGTCTTTCCCCAGTGTGCATCCCTTTGTGATATTTAAGGGAAGCTGAAGCAGAGAAAACTTTACCACACACCGTACATTCATAGGGCTTTTCCCCAGTATGGGTTCTTTCATGATATTGAAGAGAAGATTGATAATAGAAACCTTTACCACAATGCTTACATTCATAGCGTTTTACCAGAGTATGAATCCTTTCATGCTCTCTAAGGCGATAGGGCCGACAGAATGTTTTACCACATTCCTTACATTCATGAGGCTTCTTTCTGTCATGAATTTTTTTATGTTTTTTAAGAGAGCTGCTGGAATGGAAGGCTTTCCCACATTGTTTACATTCATAGGGTTTCTCTCCAGTGTGGATCCTTTCATGATTTCTAAGAAAATTAGAATGTATGAAAGCTTTCCCACATTGTTTACATTCAAAGGGCTTTTCCCCAGTATGCATTCTTTCATGATTTCTAAGGAAAGAGGGATAAGGAAAAGTTTTACCACACTCCTTACATTCATGAGGCTTCTTGTTGTGATGATTTTTTTTATGATTAACAAGAGAGCTGCTATAATGGAAAGCTTTCCCACATTGTTTACATTCATAAGGTTTCTCCCCAGTGTGGATCCTTTCATGATTTTTAAGAAAAGTGGAATCTATGAAAGCTTTCCCACATTGTTTACAATGAATGGGTTTCTCTGCAATATGTGTCCTTTCGTGTTTTTTAAGAGAACTGGGGTGTGTGAAAGCTAGCCCACATTGCTTACATTCATAGGGTTTTTCGCCAGTATGGATTCTTTCATGCATTCTAAGGAAAGAGGGATAAAGGAAAGTTTTACCACATTCCTTACATTCATAAGGCATTTTCCCAGCATGACTTCTTTGATGTTGAACAAGAGAGCTGCTAGAATGGAAGGCTTTCCCACACTGGTTACATTGAATGGGTTTCTCTGCAGTATGTGTTCTTTCATGATTTCTAAGAGAACTGATATATGTAAAAGCTTTCCCACATTGTTTACATTGAATGGGTTTCTCTGCAGTATGTGTTTTTCCATGATTTCTAAGAGAACTGATAAATGTGAAAGCTTTCCCACATTGCTTACATTTATAGGGTTTTTCCCCAGTATGCATTCTTTCATGAACTCTAAGGTAAGAGGGATAAAGGAAAGTTTTGCCACATTCCTTACATTCATGAGGCTTCTTTTCTTCATGACTTCTTTTATGACTTCTAAGAGAACTGAGCAAACTGAAGACTTTCCCACATTGCTTACATTCATAAGGTTTCTTGCCTGTATGTGTTCTTTCATGATTTCTAAGAGAAGTGGAACTGAAAGCTTTACCAGATTTCTTACATTCATAGGGCTTTTCTCCAGTGTGTGTTCTTTCATTTTCTCCAGAGTACTTGGGAGAACTGAAAGCTTTGCCACGTTGCTTACTTTGATATGGTTTTGTGCTCGCTTCGGCAGCACATATTCTTTGATATGGTTTCTCTCCACTATGAGTATTTTTGTGATGTTTAAAGTTAATGAGACGTCTAAAGCCTTTCCCACATTGCTCACACTCATAGGGTTTCCCAGGAATATGCGTCCTTTCATGATTTCTAAGGGCAGTTGAATAGCAGAAAGTTTTCCCATTGGGGCTGCCTTCATGGCTCTGAGTATGTCGGTGAGGCTTTAAAGCTTTCTCAGGTTCCTTATACTTATAAGGTTTTTCTTCATATTCCTGAAACAGGTACAGTTTGCCTCTATTGTGAGAGTTCAGGTGATTATTCAAGGATAAGTAACGTAGGAAGAGTTGCCTACACAACCTGCATTTAGGTTGTTTTATTTCAGGAATTTCCTTCTTTTCATTATGATTTGGAATCTGGCAGAAGTTTTCTCTGCATTGACTACCATCCTTCCTTGTCCAGATTCTCTCTACCATATGACTGCTGTAAAAATCAGAAGAATATTAATACTCTGTTAACGATTTAATATTAATAGGATCACAATTACGTTTTTACTATTTTCAAAGAAAGAGTAGGGTTTCTGAACATTCCATTTTTTGAAACTGGAAATCTTAAAACTCCTGATGTAAGCTTTATCATAGATCTTATGATAACACTTATGTTCATTAATGGTACTTCTGTATATTGGTTCCAAGTGGAATTATTTTTTATACACTGAACATATAGGTCATATGTAAGAAATAATATTTTGATGAGAATATTCTAAAAATCAATACATTTAAAATTGGACTGATACAATAGGATTACCTGTTTTTAAGATTCTTTTGTGGATTGGGCCCTTAAGGCTCAGTGGATAGACTCACCCACCGGGGGCTTACCAGTTCAATTCTCTGAAAGTGAACATGGGCAGACTGCAGACTTATTTAATCCAGTACAGGGCATACAAGAGGCAGCCTATTGATATTTCTGTCTCTCCCTCTTACTTCCATATACTAAAATCAAAAGCATATTTTTGCACCAGCAGCGAGGCTCATTGGTTGAGCACTGATCTCTAAACCAGGTGGGCATAGTTCAATTTCTGGTCAGGGCACATTTCCAGGTTCTGGATAGGATTCTGAATGTGGGACACGCACGAGGCAGCCATCAATAATTCTCTCTCATCATTGATGTTTCTTTCTCTTTCTCCCTCTTCCTACCTCTATGAAATAAAATTTTTAAATATTAAGAAAATAAACAAAAAATATAATAACATATTTAAGAAAACACACAATGATGCTCTTAATGCTTTGTCATGTCAATGTAACTCACCTAAGATTCCTCCCATGATTTTCATACTGATGTTCCTTGTCATGGTCATCACATTGTTCTTCTAAAATACATGCTAGAAAAAGCATTATATACTATTAAAGAATATTAAAAAATGGCTAGGTTTTTAGGGACACAATAAGCGGTGATCATTACTAGTTTAATTATCAATATACTCCATTCCCATATTTCATTTCTTCAAACAGTATTAATGAGCAAGCAACACTAGTTTTCTAACTGTAATTAAGTAACAAGTTGTTGCAGGCCAAAGTTGCTCTATGGGTGACCATCAACCTATGAACTGGTATGAACTGGGAGGACACAGGTCAATATCCAGTAGCACTGGTATGCAGGCTAGATCCCCAGTGTGAGACTCACAGAAGATACCCAATCAGTGATTCTCTCATCATTGATTTTTCTCTCATTCTCTCCCTCTCCTTCCTCTCTAAAATCAAAAAGTATTTATTTTAAAAAGTAATTTATGATACCTACCCACAGATGCCAGGTTCCAGAACGTTTCCAACATCACATCTGTGTAGAATTTCTTCTGGCTCAAATCCAGGGAAGCCCACTCCTCTGTGGTGAACTCCACATTAACATCCTCAAAGGCCACTGAGTCCTAAAACATCCCACATATGCATATGGGAGAATGGGTGAGATAGACAGCACTGGGGACCTGAGTGGGTTAATAATTCATAAGAAGTTCACATAGGACACATGGTCCCCAACACTCAGTCTATGACTTGATTATAGTAAGACTATTATTAATTTGCTCCACTCATTTCCTCAAGAACACATGGAACTTCTTGATAAGATTTACTGGGATCACTTCAAGTCTTCATTGCTCTCTAATGCCAGGGAAAAGAGCACCTTGAACAACTTCTATAGTAATACATTTAAATATTAGATTTTTAAGCCCATCCATTCCTGTGAGAAAATCCCCATTATAACCAACATTTGATGCAGCTATCCATGAAACATACTGTCTTATCTGCATAAAGTAATAGTCTGTGAACAAGGGCCTAGTAGTTTACTCTTCTATTCTCATCACCAAACAGGAGAGGCCAGGCCATGTGTGGAAATTCAAATGAGAACAAAATGTACTTGGCGATATTGTCCTAAGTCCAGCAGATTATTAGAAGTACACCTGAATGAATATAAATATTCTTATGGAGGAGAATGAACAATCATTTGTTTTTAAATTATCTGTTAGTAACTCAGATCTTATTTTGCCACTCTCATGGAGATAGGACGTTACAATCAGAAATCAGGCATGAGCAAGACAAGGGCAACTTAGCCCTCGACAAAAGTCCTCTACTCATGAGCCTGAGGGTTACTTCATACTAATTTATAAGACACATAGACACATATATTGAAATTGTAAGATCACATTCAAAAGAAGTCTTTCTGGCAGAATTGTGACTCTACTGGGGGCCTGGAACTTAAGGAACAATTTAAGACTTGGCATGTACAAGGGCCTTTATTAACATCTTAATATTTTCATGTTGGAATTAGTTTTACCTAAAACTAATATGAAATAAAATGTAAACTATAATTGGAATGTAAACTGTAATCAGAAGTACACAGTATATGGTGTTTATGGAGAAAAAAATTAATATATTTAAAATGTCCATAGAACCCAAAGCAATCTATAGCTTCAATGCAATTCCTATCAAGACACCCATGATGAAACTCACATAACTAGAATAAATATTCAAAAATTTTACATAAACCTTAGAGCACCCTCAATAGCAACAGCAATCTTGAGGAAAAAGAACAAATGTGGATGAATCACACTACATAATATTGAACTGTACTACAAGGCCACAGTAATCAAAACAGCATGGTCTTGGCCTAAAAACAGCATATAAATCAATGGAATGGAGCAGAGAGCCTAGAGCTATGGCTAAGCTTCTATGGCTAATGTCCCAGTCCACTCTTTTACGAGTAGCCATTTAATTACTGTAGGATTTTTTTCTGTTTCTGTTTTTTAAAAACTATTCTATTTTTTAAATATCTTTTTATTGATTTGAGAAAAAATGAGGAAATACACATATAGAAGCATCAATGACACGAGGGAATCATTGATTGGCTGCCTTCTGCACGTTAGACGGAGTCCACAACCCAGGCATGTTATGTGCCCCTGACCAGATTCGAACCTGGGACTCTTTGGTCCACAGGCCAATGCTCTATCCACTGAGCCAAACTGCCTAGGACAATAACTCTTCTTATAGGTAAGATTTCATGTTATTAAACTACTCAAAAAGAAAAAGATATGGAAAATAATTATTTACACCCCACAAGTCTTTTTCCTAGGAGGATTACAACTGTAGAAGTGCCTTCCACAAGGCTGCAGAAATAGCGATAGGGGGCCACTCCCATTTTTTCAAAAAGAAAAAAATAAAATAAAGGCCAATGATTTATCCCTGTTTGGCAAGAAATTTGGCAAGAAATTGAATTGGGTAATAATTGACTTTAAAAATCTCAAAAGTGCCGAAGCCGGTTTGGCTCAGTGGTAGAGCGTCGGTCTGCGGACTGAAAGGTCCCAGGTTCGATTCCGGTCAAGGGCATGTATACATTGGTTGCGGGCGCATCCCCGGTAGGAGGTGTGCAAGAGGCAACTGGTCGATGTTTCTATCTCATCGACATTTCTAGCTCTCTATCTCTCTCCCTTCCTCTCTGTAAAAAATCAATAAAATATATATTTTTTAAAAAATCTCAAAAGTAGTAAAAGGAAAATAGATATAACTAAAATGAAGGGTAGCCGAAAACGGTTTGGTTCAGTGGATAGAGCGTCGGCCTGCAGACTGAAAGATCCCGGATTCAATTCCAGTCAAGGTTCCAGGTACCTTGGTTGTGGGTACATTCCCAGTGGGGGGTGTGCAAGAGGCAGCTGATTGATGTTTCTCTCTCATCGATGTTTCTAACTATCTCTCTGCCTTCCTCTCTGTAAAAAATCAATAAAATATATTTAATAAAAAAAAAAAAAGATGTGAGTGGATAAAAAAAGCTGTGGCCCAACTCAATTGAATATTACTCAGCAGTAAAAATGAAGGAAATCTTATTCTCCATGACAGCATGAATGGACCTAAAGAGCATTATAGTATGTGAAGAAAATCAGTAGGAAAAACACAAACACACAAATGTCACATGATTGCATTTATATTTGAAATGTAAATAAGAGAAACTAATGAAATATATAGGAACTCTTAGATACAGAGAACAGACTGACTACTGTCAGATGGGAGGGGATACAAAAGGGGCAGGGGTTAAGCAACATAAACTCTTAGACTCAGACAACAGCATGAGGTACCATAGGAAAAATGGGTGTATGAAGAGTTAGAAGTGGGTAAAGGGGAGGATTAAATAATGATGGAAGGAGCCTTTGGGTGGGGAACACACAACAACATATACACAACATGTATTATATACTTATACATGCGAATCTTATATAATTTTCAGAACCATATTCGTCCCAATAGGTTAAAAGTATTTTTTCCATTTAAAGACATAATTCTTACAAAAGTAATTTTCCTCAAAAACTCAATGCTACTCTAGAGGCTCTTCTCCCAACTGGTCTCATTTCTGAGCTCTCCTGTGAGTTCCAGCAGCAGGACAGTCTATCCCAGGCACAGGCCCTGCCCACAGCGAAATTCCCCTAAGACATAGGACCCACTGAGGTCCATGTGTAGGGAACAGAGAAAAGGCTCCCACTCACCACTTGAGATGCCAGAAAACCCAATGACCTATTCAGAGAGCAATGACAAAATAGGGAAACCTCTCTGGTCTTAAGTCCAGGGAGAGGGAGGAGTAAGAGGGAGGAGTAAGTTAAGCTCCTGCTTAAACGCTATTTATGTTTACCTCAGAGCTTGGGAATTTTTTTCTGCCAAAAGCCTGGTGGATACTTACATCATCATATATGGGCCATACAATATCATCAACTTAAAAATTAGCCTGCTATCTTTGGTCACACATGTACTGAATTCACAGAGCCAGAGCAAATGATTCCAGGACCACTTCAAAGAGGGCCCAATACCACACTCTGCCTGCCAACTGCCTAGAAATGTATGAAACTGCCCACTCTGGTACACAGAAGTGAGGACAACAGGCTCAGCAATGCCACAGCTCCCAGCACCATCCGCCCGGCACCCAGCAGCCACAGGTGAGCAAGTCTGAGAAACAGAAGACAGACCCACATGGCTGGTATGTTGGGGTGTGCTGTTCCTGGCAGCAAGTGCCAGTGTTATGGTCACCTGCAGAGGAGTGGGTGAGAGTGAGGCTGGTGTGTCACCCCTCACACCCACACCAAAGAGCAGGAAACGCCTTAGGGCTCACACAGAGGTCTCAAAGGAGGGCGGGCTGGCCTCTCAAGCAGCTGAGACCTGGCTGCAGAGCCAGAAATGGAGCCTGGTGAGATCATGTGGGCTTCGGAGATGGGTCCTGGGCAAGAGTTCTGCACAGGCAGGGCTCTGTGGCTTGAATCACCTGCTTCTCAATAGGAGGCACCACCCGCTTTCTTATCAGCTCGTTCTAGCGGGAGGCAACAGGGACAAGAGCGGCTGAGGCTCAAGCTGTCAGAGGCAACCATCAAAATATGCATAGTTTGCCCGAACCGCCTGGCTCTGTGCTTGAGCATCTACCTATGAACCAGGAGGTCACAGTTCCACCCCTGTTCAGGACAAATGACCAGTTGCAGGTTCGATCCCCAGTGGGGAGAGGGGCGGCAGGAGGCAGTCTATGGATTATTCTCTCTCTCTTTTTTTAAAAATATATTTTTATTGATTTTTTTTTACAGAGAGGAAGGGAGAGGGACAGAGAGCTAGAAACATCTATGAGAGAGAAACATCAATCAGCTGCCTCTTGCACACCCCTCACTGGGGATGTGCCTGCAACCAAGGTACATGCTCTTGACCAGAATCAAACCTGGGACCTTTCAGTCTGCAGGCTGATGGTCTAGCCACTGAGCCAGACTGGATTTGGCTGGATTATTCCCTTTCATCATAAATATTTCTCTCTCTCCCTCTCCCTTCCTCTCTGAAGCCAATAAAGATATATATATATATATATATATATATATATATATATATATACACTATATATATATTTTTTATTTTTTTATTTTTTTTTTTAATGAGCAATCCAAGTGCTAATTACAAAGTAAGAAAAACCCTCGGATATTGTGCTCTGCTGGGGATTCAGCTGCCTGGCCTGAGTGTGGGCAGACTCTAAGGCAGGTGTCTTCAAACTACGGCCCGCGGGCCACTTGCGGCCCGCAGAGGAGTCTGATCCGGCCCGCCAGGTTTTTTGGGCAGTGAGCGCAGCCGAGGTGTTACAGTAGGAATTAGTAGTTCATATAGTCCGGCCCTCCAGCTCTCTGAGGGACCGTGATCTGGCCCCCACTTTAAAAAGTTTGAGGACGCCTGCTCTAAGGCGTCAGTGACTGAGCTGTGTGCCTCCAGGGAAGGGGTCATTCCCCAAAGTTTCCCGTGAACCTGACTGGTGCCTCCCCCTCAAGAGAGATGCCCTAGTCCCACCTCTGCACTCCCAGCAGCACGCCCTCCTGGTGGCTGCACCATGCTGAGCTGAGGGCAGAACCCAGGACTGAGTTGGATGCTCAAGGCTGAGTGCCATTCCAACCACCTTCCCCAAACCTGATGGGCCCATTCCCCTCAATGGAGACCCCGAACCCCACCTGCCTCACACTTAGTGGACGTGTCCTGCAGAGGTCAGGTTCCTAGAGAATCTGGCACAGACTGAGCTGTGTGGCTCTAGGTCTGGGGCCATTTTTCCTTCCCTTGCACCACCTGTACAGAGTCCTCCCTCACATGGTCAGATACTCTGCTGGCCGCACCCTGAGGACTTCCTGAGGCCCTGCCCACCACAGTGGTGTGGAGCATACAGGGGTAGTGGCCGGACTTAGTCTATGTTGGGATATTTGTTAAGTAATAATCAAAACTGTATTTAGGGGTAACAGGAGGAACAGTGCTGGAGGGCCGTGAGTCTTCAGGCGCATTTTTTTCTATTTCACGGGTGTACCGCAAATAAATGCAGATATTTACATGCTCTGTTTTTCAACCATTCTAGGATTTCATTTCTTTAAATAATAACAGTTTTACTCCTAAAATGTATTCAATTTTCAGAAATTTACATACTGTTCTCATAATTGTCACATCAACTACAATAAAAATTCAATGATGTAACCATTTTTTTTGAAATATATTTTATTGAGTTTTTACAGAGAGGAAGAGAGAGGGATAGAGAGTTAGAAATGTCAAGAGAGAGAATCATCAATCAGCTGGTTCTTGAACCCCCCCTACTGGGGATGTGCCCGCAACCAAGGTACATGCCCTTGACCAGAATCGAACCTGGGACCTTTCAGTCCGCAGGCCGACGCTCTATCCACTGGGCCAAACCGGTTTCAGCTGATGTAACCATTTTTAAGGTCTCTGGAACAGCGGTCGCCAACGGCCTTCCAAGGAACACTGGTGGTCCATGAGGTCCGAAAAATTGGGGACCCGTGCTCTAGAACAGTGATCGTCAAACTGCGGCTCAAGAGCCACACGCTGCTCTTTGGCCCCTTGAGTTTTTGGCAAAGGCCAGCTTAGGAGGACCCTAATTAAGTTTATAACAATACACCTACCTATATAGTTTAAGTTTACAAAATTTGGCTCTCTAAAGAAATTTCAATGTTTGCACTGTTGATAATTGGCTCTGTTGACTACTGAGTTTGCCAACCACTGGGCTAGAGCAAGCATGTCAAACTCAAAGACACACACGGGCCAAATAAACAAGGTTTAAGTTTATGCGGACCACAAAAAAAAAACACACAAAAAAACAAAAGCTTCCATTTCCATAGAAATGTATGCTTATTTCTATATCTATAGAGACACGCTGAATACAAAGGATTGATATAAATTAGGAATCATTAACAGAAAATAACAGAACGTTCTAAAAGTTAATATTCTGTCTTGAATATTATCTTACCTGAGTAACTGCACAAATTAATAAGCGTATCTCAAATAAACCTATTTTTTCCTTTCTTTTTTAATATATACTTTATTCATTTTTTTACAGAGAGGAAGGGAGAGGGACAGAGAGCTAGAAACATTGCCGAGAGTAAAATCCTAACCCAGTCACTCTGCAATTTGCAGTTCAACACTAATCCCTCTAAAAGCCTCCAGTGTTCCTTCCTCTACCCTGACCTGCCTGAAGCAATTCCTTCTTTCCCTCTTGTCTTTTGCTAATAACCTCTCAAAGCCACTTCCTTTCTGCCTGTTGTACACGAACTTCCATTTGAACAGCCCTCAGGTGCTATTTACCAGATGGGGTACGGCCCGATTCGTGAATAGGAATTAAGCCCATTAGACCTTCCACTTACTCGCTGAATCTTGTTTTTAACCGTTTGAAAAGTACCACAACACAAACGGCTGATAAAAATGCTATGACTCAGGAGGGAACACGGGGCTCAGGGTCCGGGGAGAGGCTGGGAATGCAGGCATTGGCTGCAGAGCAGGGCCTGGGGGCCGGGGGGACTGGAGAGCCTGCCCCACACACATCACACCCAGGAGAACACGGTCCCTCTGGGGGGAAAGGAGGGACAGGCCACAGACCACAGCTCCCCCCGGGCACGGACCGCGGAGGCCGAGCCCCCTGTCCCCACGGACCCTCCGCGCGGCCCCGCACCCGCTGCGGAGCCCGGGCTGTGGGCGCGGAGCCGCCCGGACTCGCTCCGCAGCCCCAGGCCCCGCCGCGGGGACGCCCTGGACCCGGGTCCCGGCGGGGCCCCCTGCGAGCCCGAGGGGCCTGCAGCCTCCGCGGAGCCCGGGCGCCTGGGGTCCGCAGCCCGGACCTGCCCGCGGACAGACGGTCCCCGGCGGCTCCCCGCCCTCCTGCCGCCTCCGCGCCCGGCCGTCACTCACCATGTCCGTTCCCGGCCCGAGTCCCTGCGGCCCCACCGCCTCACAGACCGCAGGTGGAAGACGGAAATGAGAGGGATGTACGACCCCCGGGAACTTCCGTGTGGAAGCGGAGAAGAGCACCACCCACCCGCTCCCCAAATAGCCCCCACCCGCCCCACAGCAGCTCCGCCCACCTGGCGCCCAGCTCAGCTGCACACACTTCGCAGACAGCGCCCCCTAGCGCCCGAGGTGCACAGGCCTGAGCCCAAAGCAGCCACAGCTCCTGTCCAGGACGATTGCCCTGAGAGGCAGGGCTGAGAGTCCCCAGGGAACAGAGGTCCTTCCTTGCAAACACACACCCTGAAAAGACACCTGATGAATCTGGCTCCATTTGATCTTTGTTGACAGCTGGAGTCTGACGTGTGCATTTGCCAAAAAGGTGCACAGGCTCAGGGACCAGGGATGCCTTAGGGTGGGATCCTTCCAGAACTACAGCCAGATCCCCAGGAAGAGCATTGGAATCAGAAACAAGCCATCATGTCCAGCGGGAAAAGTGACTTCTGTGTATTCAGAATGGTTACCTTTAGAAAATAATTTTCACATGAAAAGATGTGTTCCCACTGGTGATTCAGCCACAGTCCTCTGAGGTCATGAGCCCCCCCTTACTTGTGGTTATGTTGTGGGCAGTTGCACAGACACACGCAGAGCAGGGAGATGGGCCAGGTACAGAGATCACCAGTACCGGATCCAGCCGGTATCACAGGTCCTGAAGGTAGGGCTAGGAGGTTTAAGAGAAATAAAGACAAGAGAAAGAGGGGCTTCAGGAGGACTGCTAGTCCATGGTGAGACTGCAGCAGCTTTATTAGTTGCAGGCGTACATTTATGCAGCCTTTCTGGGCATTTCTCCAAGTGCCCCTTTCCCAGGACAAGGCCAACCGTCAGCTCCTTAAGGCGTTCTTGGAAAAAGATACATAGAACCATGTTCATGGATTGGTAGAATCAACATCATCAAAAGGTCCATACTTCCTAAAGCAATCTATAGGTTCAATGCACTCCCCATTAAAATACCAACGACATATTTCACCGACCTAGAAAGAACTCTCCAAAAGTTCATTTGGAACAATAAAAGACCCCGAATAGCCACAGCAATCCTGAGAAAGAAGAGTAAAGTAGGAGGGATCTCAATACCAGACTTCAAACTATATTACAAAGCCACTGTTCTCAAAACAGCCTGGTACTGGCACAAGAACAGACATATAGATCAATGGAATCGAATCGAAAACCCAAATATCAACCCAAATCACTATGCTCAATTAATATTTGACAAAGGAGGCATGAATATACAATGGAGTCAAGACAGTTTCTTCAATAAATGGTGTTGGGAAAATTGGACAGACACATGCAAAAGAATGAAACTAGATCACCAACTTACACCATTCACAAAAATAAACTCAAAATGGATACAGGACTTAAACATCAGATGGGAAACCATAAAAATACTAGAAGCATCCACAGGCAACAAAATCTCAGACGTATGCCAAAAGAACTTCTTCACTGATACTACCCCTAGGGCAATGGAAGCTAAAGAGAAAATAAACAAATGGGACTACATCAAAATAAAAAGCTTTTTTACAGCAAAAGAAACCAACAACAAAACAACAGGAAAGCCCACTGTGTGGGAGAACATATTTGCAAATGACACCACTGATAAAGGTTTAATCTCCAACATCTACAAACAGTTTATACAACTAAATAAAAGGAAGATGAATAATCCAATTAAAAAATGGGCAATGGACCTAAATAGAACATTTTCAAAAGAAGACAGAAGGAAGGCCAAAAGGCACATGAAAACATGCTCAAAGTCACTAATTGTCCGAGAGATGCAAATCAAAACAACAATGTGGTACCATCTCACACCTGTCAGAATGGCCAACATCAACAAATCAACAAACGACAAGTGTTGGCGAGGTTGCAGAGAAAAAGGAACCCTCGTGCACTGCTGGTGGGAATGCAGACTGGTGCAACCACTGTGGAGAACAGTGTGGAGTTTCCTCAAAAAACTGAAAATGGAACTCCCATTTGACCCAGTAATCCCACTCCTAGGAATATATCCCAAGAAACTAGAAACACCAATCAGAAAGGATATTTGCACTCCTATGTTCATAGCAGCACAATCTACAATAGCCAGAATATGGAAACAGCCTAGGTGCCCGTCAGCAGATGATTGGATCCAAAAACTATGGTACATCTACACAATGGAGTACTATGCTGCCATAAAAAAGAAGGAACTCTCATCATTTACAGCATCCTGGATGGAATTGGAGAACATCATGCTGAGTGAAATAAGCCAATCAATGAAAGAGAAACACCACATGACCTCACTCATTTGTGGATAATAAAGAATATTATAAACTGATGAACCAAAAGATAGATATAGAGACAGTAAAGCAACAAGCAGACTGTCAAATTACAGCGGGGAGGGGAGGAAGATCTGGGAGAGATAATAGATCAACCGAAGGACTTTTATACATGCATATAAGTACAACCAATGGACATAAAACTCTGGGGAGGGAGGGGATGTGTGGGAGGGAGAGAGGGGGACAAAAAAAAATCAATAAAATATATTTTTAAAAAAAGAAGAAAAAAAAGAAAAAGATACATAGAGCAGGCATCTATTGATAGCTAGATATCATTGAGAACAGCTTAGCTGAGAACATCCAGATAAGTCGTGCATCACACGCACTCCCTAACAATGGGGCTATGGTCTGCCCTGTCCTTAGTTGACCCTGAAGGCTTAGGGGAGAGCAGATAGGCGTCCCTACCCTATGCTCCATCCTTGCCCTCGGGCCCCACGGAACATGGCTTCCCACACACCAGGATGGAGAGCCCAGGTGTCCAGCAATGGGCAGTCAATTGTACGGGGGGACCTTGTCCCCAGGGTGACCTTGTCCCCAGGGTGACTTTTCCTCCTCCAGCTCCAGGCCCAGATAAGCAACAAAATGCCAGAGCTGACATCAGGACCAGCTGCACTGAATAATGCCCCTGCCCTGGTGCCGGCCCATCCATCAGTGGAGGCCACATCCCTGAATGGACACACCTGGAAAGCTACAGAATATTCCATTCAGCTCTTCCCCTGGGACCTCCCCTGAGAACTCCACCCTAAACCCTTCAGGAAGGGGGACCCAGTGCGCTCTCCCTCCCGGGAGCACACCTGTACCTTTTCCTTCTCCCTCCATCTCCTCTTCACCCCCACAAGGCAGGTTACCATTAGCTTGTACTCACAAGCTCCAAAGACCCCTTCTGTTACCTCCTTAACTCCTTTCCTAAGCCCACTTCTTCTAAAAATTACCTCTCACACCTCTGCAATTTACCCAGTAAACGTTCTCTTACCATTTGGATCTTGCTCTGAGTTCTTTCCTAGCCAGAACCCACGTATCCAGGCTGCTGAACCCGTGTTTGGTCTGAGCCCAGTCAGATACCTGGTGCCATTCCTGATGCCTACCACAGTTACACTGTCTAATCTAGCAATAATGAGATTCATCAGAAAACTGGGTTCCATCTGTCAATGTAAGAATCATTCAAACCTCAAGATAATTTTAGTGAGTTTATTGTCAGGAAGCAAAATGTCAATGGATTGAGATATTGTTCCTGGGAATGGAGTTTTGTACCTTATAATAATAGAAGCTCATCCCCAGTAGGAGGTGTGCAGAAGGCAGCTGATCGATGTCCCTCTCTCATCGATGTTTCTAACTTTCTATACCTCTCCTTTTCTCTCTGTAAAAAAAATCAATAAAATATATTAAAAAATATTTTTCCTTGTGGTCTGACTGAAATACAGACATGGTGTTTGAAGCAGTAGTGGAAGAATCAATTACATTTTTCGATCTAGTTAAGAAGGCAATACATCCCAATCTCAGCATGTATTTTGAAGATTTCAGAGTAGGAAAAATAACCACCCATACATGAAATCAAAACAGTCATCACAGAATTATATTAAAAGCATTACTTCATAATTATTTTACTGATCTATTTCGATTTACATTTTAAAAATTATATGTTTATATGTCTATATGTATATATACTATATGTATATACCTATTTTATTTATTTCAGAAAAGAAAGGAGAGGGAGGGAGAGTTATAAACATCAATGAGAAAGAAACATAGGTAGGCTGCCTCCTTCACTGGGGACTGTGTCTATAACCTGGGCATGTGCCTTGACCAGGAATCAAACCAGCAGTCTCTGGTGCAAGGGTTGATGTTCAACCACTGAGCCACCTGTCTGGACAAGTGTTTTAGTGTTTTTTTGTGTGTGGGTGTTTTTTTTTTAAGATATATTTTTTTTATTTTTTACAGAGAGAAAGGGAGAGGGATAGAGAGCTAGAAACGTCAATGAGAGAGAAACATAGATCAGCTGCCTCTTGTACACCCCCTACCAGGAATGTGCCCACAAGCAATGTACATGCCCCTGACCGGAATCAAACCTTGGACCCCCCAGTCTGCAGACCTACGCTCTACCACTGAGCCAAACAGGTTATGACCTGTTTTAGTGTTTATAAGATAATGACGACAATGACAACGAGAATAGCAACAGGAATGCTAATACTAATAATCAAGACATTTTACGACGCAAACATTTTTATATTATAGTATATGACTGTCTAACTGCCAGGGCTGACCAGCAGCCCCTGAGCGACTGATGAATGATTACTCTAACACACATTTCTGTGAAAGAGAGGATCTAAGGCCCTTCTTGGCTATTGCCACCAAGTAGACTGTTTGCCTGGCTCCTTTGGCCTTTATTGTCATAACAGCTTGAACTAAAACTAACCTCTAGATACAATCAGCAAGGTGAGCATCCTTGAGAAAGCACATGCTTCTACAACACATGTGTCAAACACAAGGCCCGCGGGCCAAATCCGTCCCGCCAGGCCTTGCAATGTGGCCCGCACCGCGCAGTCATCACTGCACTCCGCTGCGTTTCCATCACAATGACAGTTTATGACTGTTCAGTAAACCATTCGGCCCGCGATTTAGGCTGGATTTTAGATTTTGGCCCCTTCTCTGATTGAGTTCGACACCCCTATTCTACAAGGATCGGTCTAAATGACTAAACATAGAGATTCTGGCAAAACTGCCCGGGGAATTGGACTTGTTTGGAAAAGTCCAGGTAGGGGCCCCCGCCTTCGGCAAGGTCCCCTCAGAGGCCCCCCGACCTTTCGGAGAATCCAACTGAGTCCTTGCTTCCCCACCTCTAACCACTGAGCCGTACACCCAGACCAATATATAAAAATGAATACTTACAATAAATGCACTGATAGAGGCTTACTAAGTGTAAGGCACTCAGCACCACGGGAGGATTGGCTCAGTACTTTCCATCTTCACAGACTCCTAACCTGAGCACCTTTGGTTAGAGAGGCACCTGAGACTTGGGGAGCTGACTGACTTGTCTCACTTACATAGGCGGTCAGTAGGCAGCTCAGGTTCATCTCCACAAAAAAACTGTAGACGTATTTCTTCTGTGAATATCCTGTCCTATATAATAAAGTCCAGCGACCATAACGGCAAAATGACCATAACGACTGTCGGACCAGTCACTATGCTGTGCACTGACCACCAGAAACCAGTCGCTCCATGCAGGATGGGGAGGAGGGTGCAGTGAGATCTGGCGGTGCATGCTATCGCTTAGGGATACCAGGAACCGCAAGCCCAGAACTTGCTTTCCAAAAAAAAATAATAATAAATGGGGGGGGGGGGGGCGGGGGGAGGGATAAAAATGGCCTGGGAAGAACAGCTCCAGGCAGGAAAGACCTCCCCAGGCCGGATCCAGCCCAGCTGGCAGCTGCGGGCCCCTAGGGCCTCACCAGTGATGTGCGGAAAGCAAAGCCTCTCTGACTCCAAAGCCGGTCTCACCGACAGCTACTTCCTATCCAGCTCCATGGCAGATGCAACGCTGTCTCAGCTTGGGCTTCCAGCTTCTGGCTTCCTGCCCGCCCCTGCGCTTACTACGTTTGCTTGGGGGCATGGCTTCAGCCCCAACCCCCTTCCAGCCAACAGCACCGTAGCAGAGACAGTGGCAGGACACAGCCACCAGCACTGGCTGGGCATTGATTTGGCCTTATGACGCATGTCCATGTGCAGTGACCCTGTGTGTTTACATCTGTAGGGAAGCAGGGCAGCCAGTCCTGCCGCCTGCATCGCCTTTTAGGCTAAGAAAGGCCCGCTGATCTCTGTGTTTCTCCTCCCCTCCGGAACCAAAACCTCTTGGGGATGAATGATCCCAGGCATGGCCCCAAACACAGGCTCGGGGTCACTGTCACAGACATTCTCAATCATTACAGGCCCTTCTTCAGCCCATGCCCTGTTCCACCCACTGCCACTCCTCACCTGTCACCCCCTGAGGACCAGTTTATGTTATCCTACCTGAAATGTGAGCAGATCTCAAATGCACCCCTGTCAATAGCTCCCTTGCCCTACCTTTCTTTCTCTAAAAATCTTGCATTTAAAAATATGTATATTTGTCGAGGCGTTTGGCTCAGTGGATAGAGCGTCGGCCTGCCGACTGAGGGTTCCCAGGTTTGATTCTGGTCAAGGGCATGTACCTTGGTTGCAGGCATATCCCCAGTAGGGGGTGTGCAAGAGGCAGCAGATGGATGATGACTCTCTCACCGATGTTTCTAGCTCTATATATCTCTCTCTTTTCCTCTCTGTAAATAAATCGATAAAATATATTTAAAAAATAAAATAAATAAATAAATAAATAATATGTATTTGGTTGATTTCGGAGAAGAAAACAGAGATAGAAACATCAGTGATGATAGAGAATCATTGATTTGCTACCTCCTGCACGGTCGAAACTGGGGATCAAAACCTCCCCTGTTCCCTCTCTCCATCCCTCCCCCTGCCAGCAGGCGCCTGGTGGTGGTGGTATGGCACTGAGAGAAGGAGGAGGAGGAGGCAGGGAACCATGGGGTGGCGGGATGCTGAGGGTAGCATCAGTGTCCAGTGTCTGTTCCTTCGCACCCGGCCTGGCCACTGTCACCTCTTTTCCAACCCCACCAGGGCCTTCAGGCCCTGATCTGCCAGACCCTGATTAGTCCTGATTGCCCGCCTGGGCTAGGAATCCCAACCATGCACTAGTTTTCTGCCCTGGGCCTCTAGTAGATTATAAAAAAGAAAATACCTTAACCAATAATTGGACCTAATCAAGCAACATCTGAAAAGAAGTATGCAGCATGACCAGGTCGATATGTGGGCAACGGTTACATCTCAAAATCAACTAATATAACACATCAGATTAATGGAGTAAAAAGTGAAAATATCATGGTGATCTTAAGAGACTCAGAGAGGAAATTCTTGACAAAACCCAACGTCCTTTCATGATAGACTCAGCAAATCAGGACTGGAGATTTTCCTGAACCTGAGGATGAGTGAATATGGGACATCCACAGGTAATTCTACGTTTAATGGGAAATATCTGGATGTTTTCTCCTGAAAACGAGGAATAAAACCAGGATGCCAGCCTTTCCACTTCTATTTGGCAATTTACTGGTGATTTTAGCCAGAACAATTTAGACAATAAAGGAAATAAAAATGTATCCAGATTAAATAGAAAGTAGTAAAACTACCTGCACTTGCTGTGACTTATATACAGAAAACTCTAAGGAGCCCACTGAAAATAGCTATTAGAACTGATGATTTAGTAGCGTGAATTGGTATGATACAAGATCAGTATATAAAAATAAACTGTGTTTCTATGCACTGCAATGAACAATCTGATAATGAAATTAACAAAAGAAACCTATTTGCAATAGAATCAAATGGAACTAATTTTAATAAAAGTAGAAAATAAATACTCTGAAAAGTGACAAACATTATTAAAACTTAAAAAAAAAATCCACAACTATGAAATAACAAATGTGGGTGAGAATGTAGAGATAACAGAATCCTTGTGCACCGTTGGTGGGAATGTAAATTGCTGAAGCCACTATGAAAACAAAAAACAAAAAACTGTGGATGCTATTGTTATAATTTAAAAAATGGAGACACCATATGATTCCACAATTCCACCTCTGTGTATTTATTTGACAAAAAAGAAAAGAAGCGAAAACTGTGTATTGAGACAATATATGCACCCCCATGTTCACTGCAGCATCTACACTAATAAAAGAGAAACATGCAAATTGACCATCACTTCTCAATGTCCACCAGCCAATCAGGAGTGGGTATGCAAATTAACCCACTAAAGATTTCAGCAGCCGCTCCAATCTTCTAAGCAGCAGGCATGCAGGTACAGAGCAGCCATGCGGGGTGGGACACCTGCTATGAGGGGGAGGGTGGTGGGCCAAGGGAGCTACAGAAGAGGTACTCTGACTGGAGTGAAGACTGAAGGCTATGGCCAGAGCGAAGGCCTGGGTCCCTGGTGCCAGAAGAAAACCAGTCCAGGGAAAGGAAGGCCTCGTGCATGAATCTTCATGCAACGGGCCTCTAGTTATTTATAATCACCAAGATATGAAAACAATGTAAGGGTGCACAGAGGGATGAATAAACAAAGATGTAGTAGTGCCCTCTCCCTTCTGGGTACATGCCTCTGCCTTTCACTCCCTCTTGCTCTTCCCCCAACACAAGCATCTCCTCAATTCTAAGGTTCCCATGAGACTTGCAACCAGGGAGCCATGGGCAGCGGCTGGTCATCCAAGGCTAACCCCCTGGTCCTGTGCCAAGGGCCCCTTTCCTCTGGCTTTCCAGTGAGCCCATGCAGCTCTGCCCAGCTCTGTCCTGCTGCTTCTGTCCTAGTCCCTTCCTTGCTTCACTGTCCCCAGCTTTAAGTAATTTGCCCTCAAAATCACCTAGACCCTGCTGCATACATTGCTCTGACCGCTTTTGTTCTGCTGGTCATGGTAGGCCCCTTAATGGAGAAGTGACCCCACGGGCTTGTAACATGGGAAAGCCCTGAGTGCCACCTCCAGGGCTACCCCTGGGACAAAGCCAGAGCTGAGCCAGGTCAGGGAGGCAGTTCTAGAAAATCGGCAGCAATAAATTATTTGCTGTTGCAGCACAGCCATGGTTACGAGGGCTTTAAATGAATGTTTCTGACAATCCTTGGTTGATAGAAAACACATCCAAGATCTTTTTAAAATATATATATATTTTTTATTGATTTTTTACAGAGAGGAAGGGAGAGGGACAGAAAGCCAGAAACATCGATGAGAGAAAAACATCAACCAGCTGCCTCCTGCACACCTCCTACTGGGAATGTGACCGCAACCAATGTGCATGTCCTTGACCAGAATCAGTCCGCAAGCTGATGCTCTATCCACTGAGCCAAACCAGTTTCAGCACATCCAAGATCCTGCACTTGGTGCATTCCATCTCTGGGAACTGCTTTTCAGCAGAAGCAGATGCAGTCCAGCAGGATGAGACTTTTCACATAAAAGCAACCTCACAGAGATGAGATAATAGAAACAGCAGTGGGAAAATGTTAGGGGCAAGAATGGGGAGAATCCAAGATAAACACCTTCCCGCAACCGCACACAACAATTTCAATAAAATACAACTAAAATATAAAATGGACATTACCCAGAACTACAGGAAAGTCGACTGGAAATTCTACAACAAGAAGCAAGGAGAAAACCAGAAGGAAGCACAGAGGAGCTGTAAATCCCTAAGGTACGGAGACACACGGTGCGCGCGGAGAGGACGGAGCCGGAGAGAAGGGGCAGCTGAGTGCCTGGCTGGCGTTCCCTAGCGGGAAGGAGATAAAGGCTCCGGATTGTGCTGGGCCCCAGTTCCGACTGCTCTGAACCCCAGTTCTAGACCAGACCCCGGGGACCCAGGCTCATCCATAGGGAGCTGGGCTGTAAGGCAGAACCCCAGGGGAGCGGTGAAAGGAGGTCCCAGAGGCGCACACATTGCGCACAGAGAAGGGATGGTTGGCTGTGCCGCGGGATTGCCCTGGCGGGAAAGAGACTGGGGTTCCAGACTGCTCTGAATGCCATCTCCAATCCCACTTCCAACTGAACTGAACCCCAGTTCCGGGCTCATTGAGGGAGAGCCTAGACTGTTTGGTAGCAGGCAAAAATCGAGGGCACCTTTCTCTCAGAGGTGCTTGCAGCGAGTACTGAAGAACCCTGAGACTCAGGAGCCACATAGGGCGGGGCTGACAGAAGCCAAGGCTGTAGGCTCCACCCTGAAACTCCGCCCCATCAGGGAAGCTGCGAAAATGTGACAACGAAATAGATCACAAACGAAAGAAATGGAGGACAAAAAGCGACTGGATAGAGTTCAAATCTACGCTTATAAGGTTTTTCAAGAATTTCCTAGAAAATGTCAATAAGACCTATGAGGATATGAAAAGGGATCAACTAGAATTAATAAGGAATCAATGAGAAATGATAAGGGATCAACAAGAAATAAAGAATACATTGTCTGAAATAAAAAATATTAGAATGGAATATTTTATATATCCTCTCTGCAGTTAGCATTATGGCTTAGTAAAAGTTAATATGATATCCTATTTAATATATTTTTTATTGATTTCAGAGATGAAGGGAGAGGGAGAGATAGAAGACATCAATGATGAGAATCTTTGATCAGCTGCCTCCTGCATGCCCCCCACCAGGGATTGAGACCACTACCTGTTAATGAAAAAAAACCATTGAAACCTGTTAAGAACTTTTGTGAGTTTATTTGAGCCAAACTGTCGACATATGCTGGGAAGGAGAACCTCAATGAATTGAGATAATGCTCCTGAGAATAGAAGGTTACATCTGTATTTATACATTGCAATCAAAGGAAAGGGAGGTAGGTGGGTTACAGAAAATCCATTGGTGATAGACTAGAGAGGCTGGAGGAAGCAAAGTGGGGAAATCTGTGGGATTGGATAAGAAGTAAAATGATAGATACATACTTAGGTGGGTGAAGAAACAATTAACATCGTTTTGAAGGAATTTGTGGTATCTGTCCTGGTGCCCAGATATTTCAAAAGTTTTTTGAAATATCACAAGTTACAATATTTTGATATTTCACAAGTTACCCAGATATTTCAAAAGTATCTTACCTAATAAACATGTAAATTGACCACACCTCTGCAACGCCCACAGCCAATCAGAGTGAGTATGCAAATTAACCCAACAAAAATGGCAGTTGCTTTATAAACATAGGTGCCCAGCAGCCTGGGTCCTGGGAACATTCTCAGCACCCAGGTTACTCCACGGTAGGCCCTATGTGGGCCCTGAGCAGCCTGGGAAGGGCCTGAGCCAGAGGGCTCCTGGGTAGGGGCTGAGCCTGCAATTGGAAGGAGCTGGGGGTGGAGCCAGTGATCGGAGGGATTTGGGGGGCCCCTCCCAGGCCCTGAGGCTTTAGGCCTGGGCAGGGGCTGAGCCGGTGATTGGTGTGACTACAGAGGAAACAACTTTTCTGACCACTCACTGGCTAAGCCCCTGTATGCCACCGGTAATATTCTTAGTAACTTGGGTAATAAGAATCCAAAAAGGTGATCTAGGGCTAGGGTTTTCCACTACACTCCTGGAGAAAAAAAATGAAGGTCCACTGCTGGAGGGCTAAGAAATGTCATATCCTGCCCTAGCTGGTTTGGCTCAGTGGATAATGCTTCAGCCTGCTGACTGCAGGGTCTGGGTTCAATTCTGATCAAGGGCATGTAGCTAGATTGCAGGCTCCTCCCTGGCCGTGACCCAGATCAGGGCTCATGCAGGAGGCAACCAAAGTGTTCCTCTCACTTTGATGTTTCTGTCTTTCCCTTTCTCTTCCACATTCTCTAAAAATCAATGGAAACATATCCTGAGGTGAGGAAAACAAAGGAAGAAATAAAGAAATAAAGAAATAAAGAAATAAAGAAATAAAGAAATAAAGAAATAAGAAAGAAAGAAAGAAAGAAAGAAAGAAAGAAAGAAAGAAAGAAAGAAAGAAAGATTATATCCTACGAAAGACATATCTTGAAAATGCCTAAACAAAGTTGTCATTTTTTTCATGATGAAGGCACTGGAATCCATGATGAAAATACCTTGATGGCTGCAGTGACTAGCAGTGGCTGCAGCAGCAGGGTGATGGGGCTGGTGCCTTCCCCTGATCAACCTGGTCGTCTCCCACAAAGGGAGGACCATGAGGAGCGGGCCTATGCCATCAGTAGGACATCCCTTGAGGGCTCCCAGTATGTGAGAGGGGGCAGTCTGGGCTGAGGACTCCCCCCTCCCCCAGTGCATGAATTTCATGCACCTGGCCCCTAGTGTTATTATAGATGCAAAAAGACAGATAAGCTTAGTTAAGGTAAAGGTTGACCTTGTCAGTGAAGATACCGGCCTAGAATATAACTACCCACCATAACTGCATTTAGTTAAAGTTTAATTTCAGACCATCCTTTGTGGTTATTTTAGGTCTCTGAGTTTGCAAGACTGCCATGCAGGCCTCCTCTGAACTTGTCAGGTTAGCATGTGGCCTCTTTTGTCCACAACCCATGCATGTGCTCTTGAGCAGAATTGAACCCAGGACCCTTCAGTCTGGAGGCTGATGCTCTCTCTATCCACTGAGCCAATCCAGCTAGGGCAATAAAATATTTTTATAAACTAGGAAAAGTGTTCCTTTATTAGAAAAATGTACATTCAGCCCTCGTCAAATAGCTCAGCTGGTTAGAGAGTTGTCCTGCTATTCCAAGGTTGAAGGTGAAGAGTCCCAGTCATGACACATGCAAGAGGCAATCAATGAATGCATAGATGAGTGAAATAACAAATCAATGTTGTCTTTCTTTCTCTCAAATCAATATTTGAAAAATGAAAATAGTTTAAGGGAGCTCTGCAATGACATCAGGCATAACAATATTTGTATCATAGGGATAGCAGAAGAGAAGAAAGGAAGCAAAGAATTGGAACACTTTTTAAAATAATAATTACTCAAAACTTCCATAATCTGGCAAAAGAAAATAGGTACAAGTCCAGAAAGTACAGACAGTCCCAAACAAGATGAACCAAAGGCCTATTTTAAGACACATCATAATTAAATTGCCTCAGATCAAGACAAAGACAATCTTAGAGGCAGTAAGAGAAAGCCGTCTGGTTATATACAAGAGAAATCCCATAAAAGTGTCAGTTGGATTCTTAATAGCAACTTTGCAGGCCAGAAGGATTTGGCCTGGAATATTTTTATTGATGAAAAAGGGAGGGAGGGAGGGAGGGAGGGAGGGAGGGAGGGAGGGAGGGAGAGAGAGAGAGGTGAGGAGTAAGAGGAGGACATCAATATGAAAGAAAACAATCAATTGGTTGCTGCCCACACCCACCCCGACCAGAGATGGAACCAGCAACAAGTTACTCAGACATTTGGGTATGTGCCCTGACAAGGACTCAAACTGGCAACCTTTTTGTGTGCAGGACAATGTCCAACCAACTTAGCCACACTGGCCAGAGCCAGCATGTAATATTCCTAGTAATGATAAAAAGGACCTATAACCAAGATTACCCTATCCAGTGAGACTATAATTTAGAACTTTAAAAAAACAAAGCAGATAAAGACTTTCCCAAACAAGAAAAGGCTAAAGCTGTTGAGTGCCATTACACCAGTTTTATAAGAAAAGTTAAAGGGCCTTCATTAAAAAAAAAAAAAAAGAAAGAAAGAAAGAAAAAATTAAAAATATAAATAACAAAATGGTAATAACAACATTCCTATCAATAGTTACTTTCTATGTAAATTTTTTGAATGCAACAATCAAAAGATATAGAATGGCTAAATGGATTTTTTAAAAACCATATATATGCTATCTACAGGAGACCCACTTGAGATTGAAAGAAACATACACTACCTAAAAGTAAACAAATGGAGAAAGATATTTTATACAATTGGAAATGAATGTAAACGTGGTCCAGTAATACTTTTATCAAATATAATTGATTTTACAATAAAGGTTATAACAAGAAACAAAGAATGGCATTTCATAATGGTAAAGTGATCAATCCAACAAGAAAAATATAACCCTTGGAAACTCTATGCATCTAACATAGAAGCACCTAATTACTATAGAAAGCGAGTATGGGGAGGGGGGCATAAATTGAGATATTGACAGGAAGACAGTATTAATAAGGTACTTTACATTCCATTGAAATCAATGGGTAAGTCACCCAGACAGAAAATCAACAGGGAAACAGCAATCTCTAATGACACATTACATCCCATAATTTTAATTTATTTACATACAACATTTTACCCCTAAGCAACAGAATATGCTTTTCATGGGCATATGGAACATGTTCCAGAACACACCACCTATTGGGTCACAAAAGAAGTCTCCATAAATTTAAAAAATTTGAAATCATATCAAGAATGTTCAACAATGACAATAGGATAAAAGTAGAAATCAATTACAAGAAATAAACTGAAAACCACAAACACATGAAGGATAAATAGTACTCTAACCAATGAAGGGTTAACAAAGAGGTCAAGGGAAAAAATCAAAAGACACATTAAGGAAAATGAAAATGAGAACACAATGACCCCAAATCTATGGGACACAGCCAGAGCAGTTCTACTGTAATAGAACAATTTATAGCTCTATAGGCAAAGCTAATAAGTTAATCTCAATTTTAAAAATCTAACCTTAGAAGAAGAAAAAATCTAATCTAATACTTAAAGAAACTTGAAAAACAACAACAAATAAAGCCCAAATCTGCCGGGGCTGACTAGCAGACCCAGTGTGGCAGAGGTATGATTGCTGTGACAAAGGATTGCTGTGAAAGGGAGGACTAAGGGACTGCCTGGCTAAAGGAAACAGGCAGCCTAGATTGCCTGCCTCTTCAGGCTTTATTTGTAACAGCAGTTTGAGATAAAATTTATCTTTTAGATACAGTCAGTAGGGTAAATAATCTTGGCAAGGGCACCTAAAGATTAAGCATAGATTCTATGAAAACATCCAGAGGATCAGATTTGTTGGGAAAAGTCAAGGCGGGAAATGCTGCCTTTGGCAAGGTCCCCCTGACCTTTCAGAGATTCCTCACAGGAATCCACAGTAGGTGATGTTTAAGGGGGTAAAGGATGGTGGCCGCTGGGTCCAAAGTAGATTCAAAATCAAAAGTGTTAGGGGTAGCCCTACCTGGTTTGGCCCAGTGGATAGAGCATTGGCCTGCAGACTGAAAGGTCCCAGGTTTGATTCCGGTCAAGGGCATCCCCAGTGGGGGAGGTGCAGGATTTGGTTGATCAATGTTTCTGTCCCATCGATGTTTCTAATTCTCTATCCCTCTCCCTTCCTCTCTTTAAAAAAAATTAATTAAAAAAAAAGAATCAGCCGATGATTGCATAAACAAATGTAAGAACAGATTGATGCTTCTCTCTGTCTCTCAAATCAACATTTTTTAAAAGGTGGGAGGGAAAGAGTGAAATCTGTCAGCAAGAACAGATTTTTGGAAGAGACCCTAACTTTGTTTTCTTGCTAGATTTGTGTTCTTTGACAATATTACTAAACTTATAAACCTCAATAGAATCATAAAAAGGTAATAAGTTACATATTTTATTAAGAAGTATGTGACTTTATATTAATACTAGAGGCCCGATGCATGAAGATTCATGCAAGAAAAGTCCTTACTTCCCCTGGCTGCTGCCACCGGCTTCCCTCTGGCACCCAGGACCTGGGCTGCTTCGCCCTGGCAGCTGCCAGGCACCCACCGGGACATGCTTCAGGCCGCACTGTGGCTGCTCAGAGCATGCCCTCACCCCTTATGTGTCTCCATCTACATGCGCAGCTCCACCTGAGTGGTTGCGATGCCAGGCTAATTTGCATTTTATACACACACACACACACACACACACACACACACTAGTGGCCCAGTGCATGAAATTCATGGGGGGGGGGGGAGGGGAAGTGTTCTTCAGTCCGGCCCGCACCCTCTGCAATCTTGGACCCCTTGAAGGATGTCCTACTGCTGGTTTACAGGAATCGGGCCTAAACTGGCAGTTAGACATCCCTCTCACAATCCAGGACTGCTGGCTCCTAACTGTTCATCTGCCTTCCTGCCTGCCTAATTGCCCCTAACCCCTCTTCCTGCCGGTCTGCTTGCCCCCAACTGCCCCCCCCCCCGCCAGCCTGATCACCCCCAGCTGCCCCCTATGCCAGTGTGCTTGTTCTCAACTGGCTCTCCTGCCAGCCTGCTCACCCCCAACTGCCCCCTCTGCTGGCCTGCTCACCCCCACCTGCCCCCTGCTGATGTGCTTACCCCAAACGGCACCACCCCCAACAGCCTAATGACCCACAATTTGTGGTCCCAACGTGGCCTGATCAACCCCCGGAGTCCCAAGATCAACCCCCTATTTTTTTCTTAATATATTTTATTGATTTTTTACAGAGAGGAAGAGAGAGGGATAGAGAGTTAGAAACATCGATGAGAGAAACATTGATTGGCTGCCTCTTGCACACCCCCCACTGGGGATGTGCCTGCAACCAAGGTACATACACTTGACCAGAATCAAACCCGGGACCCTTCAGTCCGCAAACCGACCCTCTATCCACTGAGCCAAACTGGTTTTGGTCAGCCCTCTATTTTTTTCTTTTCTTTTCTTTTTCAGCACCTCCTTGAGTGGAGATCAGGGCCGGCTGGAAGCAAGTATCTGGGATTTATTTATCTTCTATAATTGAAACTTTGTAGCTTTGATCAGAGGCCAGGGTGAATGGGAGGCTTGGCTTCTTCCATCACCAGGGCAACCCAACCCTGCTGCTCGCTCCAGCTCCATGGCCACCACCATCTTGGTTGGGTTAATTTGCATACTTGCTTCTGATTGGCTGGTGGATGTGGCTTGTGGGTGTCAAGGAAGTACAGTCTATTTGAATGTTTTTCTTTTATTAGTGTAGATATATGTAATATATACTGTATACTTAACTGAGGTACTTTTTGGAAATGTGCCCAATACAGCTTAGTAAATATTTCAGTATTTAGGTAACAACTGGTTGCTGCCTTTTTGAAAAGAAATATATCTTGTTGAAAAGAAAATGTCCCATGTCCATCATCACACAAACTACTCCAAGACCACAATAAATCAAGACAAAAGGCATTCATGTTTGCACACGTGATTAAGGAGAACAGGTTTCAAAGGAATAAAAATACTGAATATTGCTTTTCTCACTAATGTGATTTGTGCTTCTTACAATTTTGGTTTAGAATTTTTTTCTGCCTCCTAAAGAAAAATGATTTTCATTATGCAAGATAGAATGAAGTTCATTTCCTCTCAGAATTCAATGCAGAAAAATGTATCACTTCCTTAAATGGAAATCAAATTGTCTATCACAAGGCAAAATATAACAAGAAATCCTTTAAAGGGTGCTGCTACTTTTACATTGCAGGCATTGTGGTTTCTGATCATGCTTATTAATTAATTCCATCTCATTTCTCTTTTGCTACAGATGTGATTATGTTGGTCTCTGGCTGGAGGGGACTAAAAATATATATGACTGAAGTTTTTAATACTTTGAATGAATAAGAAATGAGTCTATGTCAAACATTATAAAGTAATAACAAATATAATTTCCCTAAGGAAACCATGTCTGAATTTGTATACATATGATACTTGTGACTCATAATTTATAATGATTAAATGGAAAAGGTGATAAATTGATGTGAAAATACATAATTACTATGGGATAATTAAATACATCTTCAGAAATAACAAAACACTATACATCTCTTAACATAATGTTCTAGGCAAATAGTTGATTTTTCATTAAAAATTACAGAAGCATTGCCCTAGATTAGGGGTGTCGAACTCAATCAGAGAAGGGGCCAAAATCTAAAATCCAGCCTAAATCGCGGGCCAAATGGTTTACTGAACAGTCATAAGCTGTCATTGTGATGGAAACGCAGCGGAGTGCAGTGATGACAGCGCAGTGCGGGCCACATTGCAAGGCCTGGCGGGACGGATTTGGCCCGCGGGCCTTGTGTTTGACACGTGCCCTAGATAGTTTTGCTCAGTGGATAATGTGTAAGCCTGCAAACTGAAGAATCCCAGGTTCCAGGCTCAATGCCCAGCAGGCAGTATGTGGGAGGCAGCTGATCAATGGTTCTCATCATTGATGTTTCTCTCTCTCTCTCCCCCTTGCTCTCTGAAATCAATTAAAAAAAAATTTTTAATTACAGAAGCACTTATTAGGAAAAATGCACATAATTTTAATCCTGGTAACTGAAAACATTGAGAGATTTGGCTCAGCTCTGAGTCATAGCACACATCAGTCTACCTGAAATGAGGAAAGTGCTGATTCTCACATGGAAGGACTGGCTCAGAGCCCTCACTGCAGAGGGTGGCACAAGAACAAACTGTCATGAGGCTCCTTGGCACTGCACCATTGTAGCTGTCACAGAGGGATCTGAATCTTAGTCAGTAGTAGTGCCAACAGAACAAGATGATTACTAGTCAAATTAGACCTCATGCAAATGCAATCTAGAAAAGAGAGCATACCCTTCAGAAAACAGCCTCAACCATGACAGTTTACGTTTGTTGCCTGGTGAACACCTATGGACTTGCAGGAAAAGCCAATGTATGCTGGATCTTTAATGTTGAATTGTGAACATCTGTAAAGCTTACACCTGACAACAGTGGAATTGCAAAGCAATGGCTGGCAGTTTTGAGGGTATTTTTGGCTGGGAGGGCAAAGATTGAGGAAAAACAAACTAAAATATTATCTTCTTAATGTGAACTCCATACCACAATTCCCAGCAAAAAGCAACACACACAAAAATACATGACAATAATACAGAGGGGGACTCTACAGTGAACAGTATTATGTACAAATATATGGCACATACTTATTGACTAAAAGAATAGTGAATTTCAAGTGCAATTGAAAATTTAAAAAGAAAAAAAAAAAGAAAATTAAAAAAGAATATTTATGTATGTTGGGCCTATTCATTCAATACCCATCTGGGCACATTACTGGTCAGGGCACATGGAAAGACAACCCATTGATGTTTTTCTCTACATTGATATTTCCCTCCATTTCCCTCTATGCCTTCCTCATTCTAAAGCATCAATTAAAAAAAAATAACAAAAAAAGATTAAGTACTAATAATGACCAAATTTGTCAAAAGTTCATAAAACTTCTTTAATGGTGTGAGTTTTGGGGACTCTATGACTTAATTTGCAACAGGCTTACATGTATTTGTTAATTACACTAATTGGATTTCCTTCCAGTGAAATTTCCAAGAAAGTCTGAAAGTATTTGTAAAAATTTAGTTATTTTTAAAAAATAGGCAATTATACAGTATCTATCCAATGTACATTTTCACATTGTATTATTGCAGGGACATAAAGCAACATGATGGTTTTCCTACATTTTTACATTAAATACAATTCTCAATTTTGAGGGTTTTTTTTTTTATGACCTTTCCAATGAAAAGGGACAGCTGAAGGCTTTCCCACCTTCTATATACATTTACATTACTTCTTCAGGTGCATTCTTACATGTCCAAGAAAGGCTCACCAACATTCCTTATGTTCGTACATTTATTGTTGGGTGAGTCCCTTCATGATTTTGTAAAGAACTAGGATGGCCAAAAGCTCTTCTACAATCTTTACTTGGCAGGCTTTCTCTTTACTTGACAGGCCTTCTCTTTCATCCTTTACAATAAAATGGAAGAAACGAATGTTTTCTAACACTCTTACATTTCTAGGGTCCATCTCCAATATGATAATCCATACATGATGGCACAACTGAGAGAGAAATGAAGGCTCTTGGCTATTCTTTACATTAACAGTGTTTATCAATACATTTTATTTTCAAATGTCTGTGAAAACCAGTTGGGATGCTGAAGGCTTTACCACATTCCTTGCATTGATGTGGTTTCTCTCCATTATTAAAATTTTTGTGCATTAATAAGGAACTGGAATGAGAATTGGATTTCTCACATTGCTTGCATTCATAGGGTTTCTTCCAAGTGTACATTCCATGGTATCTAAGAGAAAAGGGTTGGCAAAACAGTTTACCTCATTCTTTAAAAAATATATATTTTTATTGATTTTTTACAGAGAGAAAGGGAGGGAGTTAGAAACATCAATGAGAATCATCGATCAGCTGCCTCCTGCAAACCCCCTACTGGGGATGTGCCCACAACCAAGGTACATGCCCTTGCCAGAATCGAACCTGGGACCTTTTAGTCTGCAGGCCAACACTCTATCCACTGAGCCAAACCAGCTAGAGCAGTTTACCTCATTTCTTATTCATGAGTCTTCTTTCCATTGTGAGTTCTTTTATGTCTTTGAAGATGTGAGGCACAGCTGAAGTCTTTCCCACACCGCTGACATTCATAGGGTTTTTCCCCAGCATGAGTCCTTTCATGATGTTGGAGGGTGTCTAGAGTAACAAAAGCTTTCCCACACTGCTTACATTCATAGGATTTCCCCCCAGCATGCATATTTTTATGACTTCTAAGAGATTGGGAAAGACAAAAAGCCTCTCCACATTGCTGACATTCATAGGGTTTTTCCCCAGTATGAATTCTTTCATGACATTGGAGGTAAGTTAGAGAAGAGAAAGCTTTACCACAATACTTACATTTATAGGGTTCTTCCCCAGTATGAATTCTTTCATGACATTTAAGGGAAGTTACATTAGCGAAACATTTGCCACAATACTTACATTTATAGGGTTTTTCCCCAGTATGAATTCTTTCATGATGTCGGAGGTTACTTAGAGCAACAAAAGCTTTCCCACATTGCTTACATTCATAGGGTTTCTCTCCAGTATGAATTCTTTCATGACAATGGACAGAAGATACATTAGCAAAAGTTTTGCCACAATGCTTACATTCATAGGGTTTTTCCCCAGTATGAATTCTTTCATGACGTTGGAGGGCACCTAGAGCAAAGAAAGCTCTCCCACATTGCTTACATTCATAGGGTTTTGTCCCAGTATGAGTTCTTTCATGACATCGGAGGGAAGATGCATAAGAGAAAGCTTTACTACAATGGTTACATTTATAAGGTTTTTCCCCAGTATGAATTCTTTCATGATATCGGAGGGCACCTAGAGCAAGGAAAGCTTTCCCACATTGCTTACATTCATAGGGTTTTTCCCCAGTATGAATTCTTTCATGACAATGGACAGAAGATACATTAGTGAAAGTTTTGCCACAATAGTTACATTTATAGGGTTTTTCCCCAGTATGAATTCTTTCGTGACGTTGGAGGGTACTTAGAACCATGAAAGCTTTCCCACATTGCTTACATTCATAGGGTTTTACCCCAGTATGAATTCTTTCATGATATCGGAAGGCACGTAGAGTAAAAAAGGCTTTTCCACATTGTTTACAATCATACGGTTTTTCCCCGGTATGAGTTCTTTTATGATTTTGGAGGGAAGTTGAATAAGAGAAAACTTTACCACAAACTTTACATTCATAGCGTCTTTCCCCAGTATGAGTTCTTTCATGATTTCTAAGGGAGGTTGAATAGTAGAAAGCTTTCCCACAGGGACTGCCTTCATTGATTCGAATATTGTGGTAATGCCTGAAAGCTTTCTCAGCTTCCTTACATTCATAAGGGTTTTCTTCATATTCTTGACATAGTCTGGGTCCAATGTGAGAGCTCAGGTGATTATTCAAGGATAAGTAAAGCATGAATATTTGCCTACACAAGGTGACTTTAGGTTGTTTTATTTCAGTAGTTGTTTCCCTCTCTTCATTATGATTTGGAATCTGCCTGAAGTTTTCTCTGCATCGAATACCATCCTTCTGTGTACAGACTCTCTCTACCGTATGACTGCTGTAAAAATCAGAAGCATATTATTAATATTCTGTTAATAATTTAATATTTATTAATATTGTAGTATGACTAGGATATTTTTACCATTTTGAAGGAAAGAGCAGGATTTCTGTACATTCTGAGTTTTGAAATTTCTTATCCTAAAACCTCTGATATAGACTATATCATAGACATGATGAAAACACTTATATTCATTAATGGAACATCTGTATATTGTTTTCAAGTATAATTACTTTTTATACACTAAACTTTAGGTCCCATTTCAGAAAAAAACATTTTCATGAGATTATTATAAGAGAGAATAAATTTAAAACTGGCTGATACAATTGGATTACATGTTTTTAAGATTGTTTTGTGGCTCATGATTTAGCATGGACCCATCAAGGGGTTGCCAGTTCAATTCCCCAAAAAGGAACATGAACAGACTGCAGACTTATTAATTAACCCCAGTACAGGGCATGCAGAAGGCAGCCAATCAATTTTTCTAGATCTCCCTTACACCTCCACACTCTGAAGTCAATAAAAAGATTTTTTATCACCACCAGCATGGCCAAGTGGTTGAACACCAACCTCTGAACAAGGTCACAGATCAATTCCCAGTCAGGGAAAATGCCGAGGTTCTGGTCTTAATACCAAGTGTGGGGTATGCAGGAGGCAGCCTTCATAATTCTCTCTTATCATTGATGTTTCTCTTTCTTTCTCCCACTCCCTACTTCTCTGAAATAAATTTAAAATATTAAATAAGTAAATAAAATATATAAAAAGCTATTAAAAAAAAAAAAAAGATTCTCTTAATGGTTTCTCATGTCAAAGTGACTCACCTAAGATTCATCCCATGATATTCATATTTATCTTCAGTGTCATTGTCTTCACCTTCTTCTTCTAAAATACATGCTAGAAAAAGTATTATAAACTATTAACACGTTAAACTCCCGGTCAGTCACCAGTGACTAACACTATTCTTTCTGTCTGGAAGACAAAACAGGCTGGGAGCTTAACGTATTAAAGAATATAAAAAATGGTTAGATTTTAGGGACACAATGAGCTAATGATAGTCCTAGTTTAATTAACAATGTATTCCCTTTCTGTATTTCAGTTATTGAAACAGCATTGATAAACAAGCAATAGTAGTTTTCTAATTGATTAAATAAGTAACAAGTTGGGTAGGCCAGAGTCATTCTGTGGTTGACCGTCAACCTATGGACCAGTATGAACCAGGAGGTAACAGGTCAATTCCCAGTGGGATCCATTTGCAGGCTAGGTCCCCAGTGTGAGGTGCACAGGAGGTAGCCAATCATTGATTCTCTCTCATCACTGATTATGCTAGCATTCTCCCCAACTCCTTCTTCTCTAAAATCAATAAACACATATTAAAAGAAAAAAAAAAAAAAAGAATTTGTGATACCTACCTACTGATGCCAAGTTCCAGAAGATTTCCAGCATCACATCTGTGTAGAATTTCTTCTGGGTGGGATCCAGGAAAGCCCACTCCTCTATGGTAAACTCCACATTAACATCCTCAAAGGCCACTGAGTCCTAAAACATCCCACATATACATATAGGAGAATGGGTGAGACAGAGAGAACTGGATACCTATATAAAATTCATAGGAAGTTCACATAGGACACATGGTCCACAACATTCACTCTATGACTTGATTGCAAGACTATTATTAACTGTCATATCTGCATAAAGTTTTAGTAACTACAATAAAGGCCTGGTAGCTTTCTTTTCTATTCTCATCACCAAACAGGAGAGGCCAGGCGGTGTGTGGAAATTCCAATGAGAACAAAATGTACGTAGCCATATTTTCCTGAAGTACTCCAGATTAATAGAAGTAGAGAGATACACCTGAATGAGTGAAAATATTCTTGTGGAGGAGTATGAATGGCCATTTAAAAAATAATATTTGTTAGTAATTCAGGTTGACTTTTTGCTTCTCTTATTTCATGGAGATAGGACCTGAGAGTTAGAGCTCAGGCATGAGCAAGACAGGGCAACTTAGCTTTCTACCGAAGTCCTCAACTCATGAGCCTGCGGGTTATTTCATTCTGATTTTTAGGACATATAGACAAGTATACTGAAATCATAAGATCATACTAAAAACTCTGGCAGAATTGTAACACTGTAACTGTGGCCTGGACCTTCAGGAACAATTTAAGACTTGGCATGTACAGGGGCTTTATTGAAGCCTGGAATATTTTCATGTTGAAATGGCACATGCTTATAAAGTACATAAGAGGTCAGGGGAGTAATGAAAATATTAAGTAGAAAACTCTAAAATTTGTCTTAATACTATGTTCTACTCCTGAAACTAATACACAATAAAATTAAATGTAAACTATAATTGGAATATAAACTATAACTGCAAGCATATGTGGTGTTTATGGATAGAAAAAAAATTAATACCATTAAAATGTCCACACTACACAAAGCAATCTATAGCTTCAATGCAATTCCTATCAAGATACCAATGCTGGCCCTAACTGGCTCAGCTCAGTGGATAGACCATGGCCTGTGGATTGAAAAGACCCACATTTGATTTTGGTCAAGGGCATATGCCGGGGTTGTGGGCTCAATCCCCAATAAGGGGCATGCAGGAGGCAGCTGATCACTGATTCTCTCTCATCATTGATGTTTCTATCTCTCCCTCTGCCTTGCTCTCTGAAATCAATAAAAAATATTTTTTTAAAAAGATACCAATGTGCTCACATAGCTAGAGCAAATATTCAAAAATATTATATGGGACCACAAAACACCCTGAATAGCAACAGCAATCTTGATATAGAAGCACAAATGTAGATGGATCACATTACCTAATATCCAACTGTACTACAAGGCTATAGTAATTAAAACAGCATGGTCCTGGCATAAAAGCAGCATATAAATCAGTGGAATGGAACAGAGAGCCCAGAAATAATCCAATGCCTTTAAGGTCACAGAATACTTGACAAAGGAGACAAGAAAACACAATAAAGTAAAGATAACACATTCAATCAATGATGCTGGGAAAATGCCAAAAAAGGAAACTAGAACAGTTTCTTACATCATAAACAAGAATAAACTAAAAGTGTATAAAATACTTAAATGTAAGACTCAAAACCATAAAAATCCTAGCAATAAAATTGTGGACATTTGTCCTATAGCAATACTTTTTCTGATTTGTCTCCCCAGGAAAGAGAAATAAAAGAAAAAATAAACAAATGGGACGGCATCAAACTAAAAGGAAACAGTCAACAAAATAAAAAGGCAAACAACCCAGTGGGAGAACATATTCACCAATGAAACCTGTGGTAAGGGGTTATTACCAAAAATTTATAAAGAATTTATACAATTCAACACCAAAAAATGATTTTAAAAAGGTAATGGGTTCAGTTCCCAAACAGGGCACATGCCCAATTCTGTGTTTGATTCCCAATTGGGATATGAATGGGAGTCAACCAATAGATGTTTTTCTGTACCTCTCTTTCTCCCTTATCTCTTTAACATCAATAAAAAATATACCCGACAGTGCTGATCTAAAAACATGAAAGAAAATAGTTTATATAAAAAGAAAAATGGGTAGCCCTAACTGGTTTGGATCAATAGATAGTGTCAGCCTGCAAACTGAAAGGTCCCAAGTTCGACTCCGGTCAACGTACCTTGGTTGTGGACATATCCCTGGTGGGGGTTTTGCAAGAGGCAGTTGATTGATGTTTCTCTCTCATCGATGTTTCTAGTTCTCTACCCCACTCCCTTCCTCTTTGTAAAAAATCAATAAAATATATTTTTTAAAAAGAGAGAAAAATGGGTAAAGGACCTAAACAGATACTTCCTTCCCCAAAGAGGACATACAGATGGCCAAAACACATATGAAAAATGAAATTAAACTCACACTAAAAAATCACCTCAAACTTGTCAGAATGGCTATCCTATCTAATAAAGAGGAAATATGCTAATTGACCGTCACATCCTCACAAAGATGGCAGTGCCCATAGCCAATAAAGAGGGAATATATTAATTGACTACCACGCCCTCAAAGTTGGCAGCACCCAGTCACAAGATGGCGGTGCCCAGACCCCTCAGTCCAGCTGGGGCAACAGGCATGCAGTACAGCCGGGTCCACCCCCAGGCAGGTCTGGGGGGCAGGCCCAGCCATGCCACACCTGCCTCCAGAGTCCCTCAGTCCCCTCCGGCCCCTAGCCGCCCAAGGCTGGCGCAAGCAAGCCACAGATGTTGGCTGCCCAGTCACCCAGGACTGGCCCGAGGCACAGGCAATCCTTGTATGGCAGCTGCCCAGCCGATGCTTGAGGTGCAGGCAAGCCTTGCATGGCAGCTTCCCAGCTGGCCAGGGCCAGCCCAAGGTACAGGTAACCAGGGCCAGCTGAGGCTTGAGCTGCTGGCAGTGGCAGCAGCAGAAGTGTGTTGGAAGCATCGCCTTCCCCTGATCGCTGGGTTGGCTTCTGCCCCTGAGGGCTCCCAGACTGTGAGAGAGGGCAGGCTGGGATGAGGGTAGGTCTCCCCCTCTCCCCATATTCAGGCACTGGGCCTCTAGCCATCAATAAAGGCACAAAGTACAAATGTCAGTATGGAGTTTCCTCTAAACTTAAAAATACAACTGACTCATAACCTGTTGGGGAGCACATGAGACTTGGGTGGAAAGTTTGTAAGGAATTATTAACATGGAGGAGAGAATATGCGTGCGTTTCTACCCCCATAGGACACTGTGGATTCCAGCTGGCCAGATTAAACCCTGCCATGGCACAGCATGGGACCAATCCTCTTCCAGAAATAAATGGCAGAAAGTTCACCACCTCCCTCTGTCTTCTACCAGTACATTCAGCAAAACAAAAAAGGGAAAATGTTGGGGAGCACATGAGACTTGGGTGGAAAGTTTGTAAGGACATTCTGAGAAAAAAGAAGTGAGTGGAAGGCTGTCTGCCTTTTATGGAAATTCCAACTTAGGGGAGTGCTGAAGGCAGTGCCCGTAATTATTCCTTGACCTTTCCAAACAATTCTGTGCACAGACAGACACCGGGTGTTTACCGGAATCCTTATACTTAATCTTTGAGTGTCCTTGCTTAAAGGATATTACAAACACAAGTTTGCTCCCAAAATTACTTACCTTACTGATTGTATCTGAAAGATAAACTTTATCTTAAACTGCTGTTACAATAAAAGCCTAACAAGGCAGACAATCTAGTTTGCCTGTGTTCCTTTAGCCAGGCAGTACCTTAGGCCTCTCTTTCACAGCAAACTTTGTGTCAGAGTAATCCATTCATCTGTCGCTCAGGGTCTGCAGGTCAGACTGGCAATGACCCAGCCATTTCACTTCTGGAAATATAGCCAAAAAAACCCAAAAAAAACCCCAAAAAACCCTCAAAACACTAATGCAAAAGGAAATATGCACCCCTGCCTTTATTGTAACATTATTTACAATAGCCCTGATTTGGAAGAAGCACCAGTGCCCATCAGGAAGTGAGTGGATAAAAAAGCCCTGGTCCAACCCAATTGAATATTACTCGGTGGTAAAAATAAAGGAAATCTTACCTTCCTTGACAGCATGAATGGACCTGGAGTACATTATGGTAAGTGAAGAAAACCAGTAAGAGAAACACAAATATCACATGATTGCATTTATATTTGGAATGTAAAGAAGAGAAACTAACAAAGTATATAAAGACTCATAGATACAGAAAACAGACTGACAGCTGTCAAATGGAAGGAATGAAAAACGGGCGAGGGATTAAGCAAAATAAACAAACTCTTAGACTCAGACAACAGCATGGGGTAGTAGAAGAGGGGAAAGGGGAAGAATAAATGGTGTTGGAAGGAGACTTCGGGTGGGGAACACACAATACAGTGTGCACATGATATGTCATAGAATTGTACACTTGAAACGTATATAATTTTATTAGCCAATGTCATCCCAATAGTTTAAAATATTCCTCAATTTGAAGACACAAAACTTACAAAAGTGGTTTTCTCCAAAAACATGATGCTACTGTAGGTGCCTTCTCCCAACTGGTCTCATTTCTGAGCTCTCCTGTGAGTTCCAGCAGCAGGACAGTCTATCCCAGGCACAGGCCCTGCCCACAGCGAAATTCCCCTAAGACATAGGACCCACTGAGGTCCATGTGTAGGGAACAGAGAAAAGGCTCCCACTCACCACTCGTGATGCCAGAAAACCCAATGACCTATTCGTAGAGCAATGACAAAATAGGGAAACCTCTCTGGTCTTACGTCCAGGGAGAGGAGGGAGTAAGACAAGCTCCCGGTTGAGCCCAAATTGTTTTTTCTAGAGAGCAGGGGTTGGGAACCTTTTTCTGCCAAGGGCCATCTGAATAGTTATAACACCAATCTTGGGCCATACAATATCATCAACTTAAAAATTAGCCTGCTATCTTTGGTCACACATGTACTGAATTCACAGAGCCAGAGCAAATGATTCCAGGACCACTTCAAAGAGGGCCCAGTACCACACTCTGCCTGCCAACTGCCTAGAAATGTATGAAACTGCCCACTCTGGTACACAGAAGTGAGGACAACAGGCTCAGCAATGCCACAGCTCCCAGCACCATCCGCCCGGCACCCAGCAGCCACAGGTGAGCAAGTCTGAGAAACGGAAGACAGACCCACATGGCTGGTATGTTGGGATGTGCTGTTCCTGGCAGCAAGTGCCAGTGTTATGTTCACCTGCAGAGGTGTGGGTGAGAGTGAAGCATACAAGTCCTTTGGCTGATCTCCCTTTCACCCACCCTCCTCTACCTTCCCTTTGAGGTTTGATGGTCTCATTCATGCCTCTCTTAATCTGTATCTGTTTGTTTATTTATTTATTTTCATTTTTTATTAAGATACACCTGGCTTTCTTATCAGCTTGTTCAACTGGGAGGCTATAGGGACAAGAGTAGACTGAGGCTCAAGCTGTCAATAGGCAACCATAAAAAAAAAATGCATACCGTATTTTCCGGAGTATAAGACGACTTTTGAAATGAAAAAAAGCCTGCTCAGATTGGCCAGAGTCAGAGGCGGTCTATTAAAAAAAAAACTGGTGTTGCCTCGGAAGTGAGGGATAGTCTTATACAGCGAATATAGGCCTAAACCTATGTTTTAACTGTAAAAATTTGGGGGTCGTCTTAAACGCCGGAAAATGCTGTAGTTTCCCAGAATCACCTGGCTCAGTGGTTGAGCATCCACCTATGAACCAGGAGGTCACAGTTCCATCCCTGTTCAAGACAGATGATGATCGCAAGTGCGATCCCCAGTGGGGAGAGGGATGGCAGTAGGCAGTCTAAGGATTATTCTCTTACATCATAAATATTTCTCTCTCTCTCTCCCTCTCTGAAACCAATAAAGATATGTATAAAGATATGTATTTTTTTAAATGAGCAGTCCAAGTGCTAATTACAAAGTAAGAAAAACCCTGTGGATTTTGTGCTCTGCTGGGGAGTCAGCTGCCTGGCCTGAGTGTGGGCAGACTCTAAGGCACATGTGTCAAACACAAGGCCCGCGGGCCAAATCCGTCCCGCCAGGCCTTGCAATGTGGCCCGCACCGCGCTGTCATCACTGCACTCCGCTGCGTTTCCATCACAATGACAGTTTATGACTGTTCAGTAAACCATTCGGCCCGCGATTTAGGCTGGATTTTAGATTTTGGCCCCTTCTCTGATTGAGTTCGACACCCCTACTCTAAGGCGTCAGTGACTGAGCTGTGTGCCTCCAGGGAAGGGGTCATTCCCCAAAGTTTCCCGTGAACCTGACTGGTGCCTCCCCCTCAAGAGAGATGCCCTAGTCCCACCTCTGCACTCCCAGCAGCACGCCCTCCTGGTGGCTGCACCATGCTCAGGTGAGGGTTAGAATCCAGGACTGACTGAGTTGGGTGCTCAAGGCTGAGTGCCCCTCCCCCCCTTTCCCCAAAGCCTGACGGGCACCTCCCCCTGATGGAGACCCCGAACCCCACCTGCCTCACACTTAGTGGACGTGTCCTGCAGAGGTCAGGTTCCTGGAGAATCTGGCACAGACTGAGCTGTGTGGCTCTAGGTCTGGGGCCATTTTTCCTTCCCTTGCACCACCTGTACAGAGTATTCCTTCACATGGCCAAATTTGGGTCTGTTTGCATTTGATAAACTCTGCTTTCCTCAACCTGAAAACTTCCTGAGGCCCTGCCCACCACAAAGGTGTGGAGCATCCAGGGGGAGTGGCCAGACTTGGTATCTGCTGGGACATTTGCTAAGAAATGATCAAAACTCTATTTAGGGGTAACTGGAGAAACAGTGTTGGAGGCACCAGCATATGTGGGCAGTGAGTCTAAAGTGGCACTTTTTGCTGAAACCGGTTTGGCTCAGTGGATAGAGTGTTGGCCTGCGGACTGAAAGGTCCCAGATTCGATTCCGGTCAAGGGCACATAACTTGGTTGCGGGCACATTCCCAATAGGGGGTGTGCAGGAGGCAGTTGATCAATGTCTCTCTCTCATAGATGTTTCTACCTTTCTATCCCTCTCTCTTCCTCTCTGTAAAGAATCAGTAAAATATATACATATTTTTAAAAAGAATTCTTTCATGAAAAAAAAATAATGTGGCACTTTTCTATTTCACAAGTATACTGCAAAAAATGCAAAAATTTACACACACTATTTTTAACCATTCTAGAATTCAATTTCTTTAAATAATAAGTTTAACTCCTAAAATGTATTGAATTTTCAGACATTTACATAATGTTCTCATAGTTGTCATATTAACTACAATAAATATTCAACGATATAACCATTTTTAAGATTCTCTACAGCAAGCATGTCAAACTCAAAGGCTTGATTCCCAGTAGGAGGCACGCAGAAGGCAGCCATCAATGATTCTCTCTCACTTAAGTTTATGTGGGCTACAAAAAAAAACCCCAAAAGCTTCAATTTTCACAGAATTTTACGTTTATTTTGATAGATATGCTGAATACAAAGTCTGAAATAAGTGACTAATCATTAACATAAAATAATATAACATTTTTAAATATATATATTTTATTGATTTTTTACAGAGAGGAAGAGAGAGGGATAGATTTTGAAATATCGATAAGAGAGAAACATAAATCAGCTGCCTCCTGCACACCTCCTACTAGGGATGTGCCCGTAACCAAAGTATATGCCCTTGACAGGAATCAAACCCAGGACCCTTCAGTCCACAGGCCAACATTGTATCCAGTCAGGAAAATAATAGAACATTTTAATAAAAGTTACTATTTTTTCTTGAACATTAATTTACCAGACACTGAATCATTGCACAAATTAATAAGTGTAATGCAAATAAACCTACCCTGTTTCTCCGAAAATAAGACAGTGTCTTATATTAATTTTTTTCTCCCAAAGATGTGCTAGGTCTTATTTTCAGGGCATGTCTTACCTTTCCATGCACTAGGTCTTATTTTCGGAGGATGTCTTATTTTCGGGGAAACACGGTATCTTTCTTGTTCTCTGAAAGGAAACTTCCTGAAGCCTGCGGGCCCCATGCAGCCGAAAAACGTCAGTCTAAGAATAACGACATGGCAACCGGCTGCTAAAATATTCACTGCTAGTATTAGTGGTGAGAAATGACGCGCCTGCACATAAGGCACTGAAGGGAAATGAATGCAACACAATTACAGTAATCAGTCATTAGCAAACATTGTAGTTCCTTATTAATAACTAGAGGCCTGGTGCACAAAATTCGTGCATGGGTAGGATCCCTAGACCTGGAATCCTCACCTCCAGACCTCCTTTTTCCTTCCCTCCCTCAGCGCCCTGCCACCATCTGCCATGTTCCACACCACCCCCTGGTGGTCAGCGCATGTCATAGCAAGTGAGAGAATGAACTGCCATTCTCCTGGTTGAACTCATAAGTGGACAATTTGCATATTAGCCATATATATATATATATATATATATATATACACACACACACACACACACACACACACACACATAAACACACGACAGGATATTGTAAAAATTAAGTTGTGAAATTTTTATTAAAATATTTCTTGCCAGAACTGGTTGAGCTCGGTGGATAGAGCCTAGGCCTATGGGCTGAAAGGTCCCAGGTTCGATTGCGGTCAAGGGCATATATCTTGGTTGCGGGCACATCCCCAGCAGAAGGTGTGCAGGAGGCAGCTGATCGATGCTTCTACCTCTCTATCCGTCTCCCTTCCTCTCTGTAAAAAATAAATATATATTTAAAGATATATTTTTTAAATTTTTTTCTTACAGACTGTAATATTGATTGGGTCGCAAAAATATTCATGCAGTTTTGGGCTGCATGGGGCCCACAGGCTGCGGTTTCATGTGCTTGCTCTAGAGACATGCCATACAAACAGAGATCATAAAATAAAAAATGTGCCCGGTAGGTGTGTGGCTCAGTGGTGAAATGCTGACCCATGCACCAGGAGATCATGGTTAGATTCCCAGTCAGGGACAAGCCTGAGTTTTGGGCAGGCTTGATTCCCAGAAGGGGGCATGCAGGAGGCAGCCAATCCATGATTCTCTCTCACCATTGATGTCTGTGTCTTTCCCTCTCTTTGCTCTCCGAAATCAACAAAAATATATTTAGAAAAATAAAAATAAAAATAAAAATGTGCCTGAAAATTTAAATACATTCATTTCACACTTGGAGTTTCTCTTGCATAAAAGGGAAAAGAAAAATCAGTCTGCTTTCACAAATTTTCTCGCTTTTTTCATCTAACACTCTCTCTCTCTCTCTCTCTATCTCTCTCTCTCTCTTTTTAATGGTTATCCAAAGATATTTTCCCACTGATTTTTAGAGAGAGAGAAAAAGACAGAAATAAATATCTATGTAGGAGAAACACATAGATTGGTTGCCTCCTGCACATGGCCAGACCAGGGCCTGGGCCAGGGAGGAGCCAGCAATCAAGTATGTGCCCTTGTTCACAATCAAACCCAGGAATCGTTGATTCACTGAGCTAAACCAGCTGGGCCTGCCTCTCTCTCTCTCTCTCTCTCTCTCTCTCTCTCTCTCTCTCTCTCTCTCTGAAAGAAGAGTGAGATAGAAACATCCCTGATGAAAGAATCATTGATCAGCTGCCTCTTGCATGCCCCCTACTGGGGATCAAGCATGTGCAACTCAGCATCACACCCTCCAGTTTCATAGGCTGACGCTCACCCGCTGAGCCACCCTGCTGGGATGTCTCAATCTTTCTCTTTTCCCCCTACCTGGTACATTTAATCAATGGACATTTTCATTCTCAGGGAAACTAGAGTGAAAGAGCTACCTTAGGTGATGCATAAAGGCTCTGAAGGAAGAAACACATACATTGGATTCAGCTCAGATGAGCAGCCTGCTTCCCACAGGACAGAAGGAAAGCCACTTTCAGAAGGTTCCACGTCCTAGACTCTCCTGTCTGAGACAGAAAGAACCCCTGAGTGTCACAGTCCCTGGGGAAAGCAGAGGAGGGACGCCTGAGCAGCCACCCCAGGAATGAAGTCTGGAGCTCCAGTCCCCTCCTCTCCCTGGGAAGAATGGAAAAGTGCTGGGCAGTTAGACAGACATGAGCAGGGCAAGGAGAACGGGCCAGGGCCAGAAGGTCATGCCTAGCAGCAGACCACTGTAGGCTGGGGCCTCATCCCCAGGTGACCTTTCGTCCCGTAGCGAATCGCTGGCCATGCAGATTGGACCCCGGGCCTTTCCCCCTAGAAATAGCCTCCAGGCCACACTTCTATTTCAGCTGCAGGCCCAGCAAAGCGATGCAGGGCGGACCTCAGGACCAGCGGCCCTGAATGATGACCGGGGCCCTGGCCACACCAATCAATCCGTGGAGACCCAGACGTGAAGGGACACATCTGGAAAGCTGCTGAATATTCTGAGATTTCCCCGGGACCTCCCTTAAAATCTCCACCCTTAAACCCCTGGGACAGAGAACCCAGCTTGCTCTCCTTCCTGGGAGCCTGTCCCCACCTCTCCTCGTCCACCCATCCCCCCGGGCCTGTGACAGCTACCTTTCTCTCTTCTAAGAGCCAAGGGCCCTTCCGTTACCTCTACACCTTGTTTCCTAAGCCCATGCCTTCCAAGAATTACTTCTTCTACCTCTGTGATTTCCCGAATCAATGTTCTCTTATAGCTTGAGTCTTGGCTCTGAACTCATTCCCAGCCAGAACTCAGACACCAAGGTTGCTGACCCCAGACCCGGTCTGATCAGGCAGGTCTAACACGAGGTGCTGCTCCCACCATGCCACCCGCCCACCCTCTTGGGTCTAACGAGGTGCTGCCAGCAGACGTGCTCCCTCTCAGGCTGCAGCTCAGGGACGGGTGCTCAGCTGGATTCAGCGTAAGGTTCTGACCCAAATGAACTCCCAACCTCACAATCCCTAACCCAGGACACATCCTCCTGACTTTCCCAGGTTTCCTCAATGTGCACCCACACCCTGGATGCAAAACTTCAACTGATGCCTAGGAACAGGCCCAGGGGGACCTCAACTAAAACCTCGGAAGGGCATCACCCCCTCCCGCAGGTGCACCTGCACCCCAGCTCTCCAGGGCTGTAGCTTCTCTCCCTGTAAAGGCTCCCTCCACGGTGGGTGTGAGCAGGTAGGACACCTGCAGGGGAGGCTCCCCAGGAAGGTCAGTGGGCCTTCAGGTACTTTCTTGGTAGCTCCAGGGCGTGGGGGCTTCCTTAGCTTAAAGCACCTGGCCTCAGGCCTCTGCTCCCCTCTGACGTTGCTCTGGGCCACACACTGATGTTTCAAACGACACAAAGCCAGAGGTGGAGAAAAGGGAACCCTAGTACACTGCTGGTGGGAATGCAGATTGGTGCAAACGTTATGGAAAAACAGTATGGTGTTTCCTAAAAAATTAAATATGGATCTGCCATCTGACCTAGTCATCCCACTCCTAGGAATATATCCTAAGAAACCCAGAAATATCTATCGGAAACAATGTTCATAGCAGCACAATTTACAACAGCTAAGATCTGGAAACAGCCCATGTGCCCATCCATTAGTAGATGGGTGCTGTACCTTCCTCTGTATCTTTGTGAGCTTTCTACTGAGTGAAAGAAAACTCTGCTGTGAAGCAGTGTGCTGGTTTATGCGGGCACAGCCTCAGAGGCCTTGTGCTGACTGAGCCTTTTGATCCCATCATTGCCTCCTGGGCTTGATGGATCTGTGTTTTGTACATTTCCTGGCCTCAGTGTGCAGTGTGATACAGTCTACAGTCGTGCACAGGAGCGTCCTAGGCCTTCACATTCACTCACCGACCACTGACTCCTGCAGAGCAGCCTCCAGTCCTGTAGTCCATTCAGGGTCAGTGCCCACACGGATGGACCATTTTCTATCTTGCCACCACATTTTTACTGCGCCTTCTCATAAATGCTCACCACCACTGCGTTACAACTGCTGACAGTACTCAGTACAGCAGCACATTGCACAGGTTTGCTGCCTGGGACCCACAGGCTACCCCATGTGGCCTAGGTGTGTAGCAGGCTACACCATGCAGGTGTGTGTAAGAACTGAAAACAACAAAACTGCCTCAAGATGGACTCCCCAGGCTCAAGGGTGCATGCCTGTGTGTAACTGCAGTTCCACCTCTCCCAGGAGTAACATTCTAACCCAGTCACCCAGCAACCTGCTGTTCAACACTGATCCCTCTAAAAGCCTCCTGTGTTCCTTCCCCTAAGGAAAGGAACCTGCCTGAAGCAAACCCCTCTTTTCTTTTCACTTCGTTTCTGCCTATTGTACATGCCTTCCATTTTGAACAGATTCTATTTACTAGATGGGATTGGCTTGATTCGTGAATGGGAATAAAGCCAGTTAACCTTCCACTTACTCAGCTGAATCTTGTTTTTAACCGTTTGAAAAGCACCACAAAACAAAAGGCTGATAACGATGCTGTGACTCAGAGGAGGGAAGATGGGGCTCAGGGTCCGGGGAGAGGCTGGGAATGCAGGCATTGGCTGCAGAGCAGGGCCTGGGGGACGGGGGGACGGGAGAGCCTGCCCCACACACATCACACCCAGGAGAACATGGTCCCTCTGGGGGGAAAGGAGGGACAGGCCACAGACCACAGCTCCCCCCGGGCACGGACCGCGGAGGCCGAGCCCCCTGTCCCCACGGACCCTCCGCGCGGCCCCGCACCCACTGCGGAGCCCGGGCTGTGGGCGCGGAGCCGCCCGGACTCGCTCCGCAGCCCCAGGCCCCGCCGCGGGGACGCCCTGGACCCGGGTCCCGGCGGGGCCCCCTGCGAGCCCGAGGGGCCTGCAGCCTCCGCGGAGCCCGGGCGCCTGGGGTCCGCAGCCCGGACCTGCCCGCGGACAGACGGTCCTTGGCGGCTCCCCGCCCTCCTGCCGCCTCCGCGCCCGGCCGTCACTCACCATGTCCGTTCCCGGCCCAAGTCCCCTGCGGCCCCACCGCCTCACAGGCCGCAGGTGGACGAACGACGGAAGTGCACGGGAGATGGGACCTCAGTGAACTTCCGGGTGGCAGCGGACACCCACCCGCCCCCACCGGCCCCACCCACCTAGCGCCCAGCTCAGCTGCAGACACTTCGCAGACAGCGCCCCCTGGCGCCCAAGCCCCAAGCAGCCACAGCTCCTGTCCGGGGAGTTTGCACTGAGAGGCTTACAGTTCTCACGTGAAAGGACCAGGTCAAAGCAGCCAGTGGAGAAATTAACTCCCATGTACTTCTCTGTGACTACACAATGATAGATGTCACAAGGGGAATCAGGAACACACTAATCGCTCTGTGGACAGTATAAGGTGACTCCCCTACAAATGAGACTGTATATCACCTAAAGAGGGGCATTAGACATTATTCCAGTATAAAAGCCTGAATCAGTTTTTGGTTTACAGAAAAATGCTAACCTTGATGAATCACTAATGTGGGTGTTCTGAAAATATCAGTGCAAATCTACTTCTCTTAAAATATATATATATATATATATATATATATATATATATATATATATATATATCCGACGCTCTACCACTGAGCCAAACCGGTTTCGGCTAAAAAATATATATATTTTATTGATTTTTTACAGAGAGGGATAGAGTTATATAAAAGAGTTGGTGGAAGTTCTGAGGATACTCTTGATTGGAAGTGGAAAATCCAGGAAATGATATAAAAGATGGTCTTTGAAACTCCTACGGTATGTATCTCTTATTGAAAATCTCATAATCGAGTCAACAACATTATCCACCGGGGAACACCCCAGCTCTAGATTGTTGTCCAATCACAGGCATCTCTTCTTAAATCAAAGTCTGTTACGCAAATAGTGAGGAAAAAGTAAAACTCCCAATATTAAAATTCACATAAAACCATATTATTGCCTAGACTTGCCTTATGTAGCTATTCCGACTGTTTATAGGTATAAAGCTCTTGTGCTTGTCACCCAAAAGGGGAACTTTGGGAGAGACTGGGAATGCAGGCATTTGGATACAAGACCAGTAGAGAAATCCCACTAAGCCTCTAATTGGAACTCGGAGCCCAGGCCCATTTCTGGCGCTGGCGCGGCCCCAGGAAGGCGCCCAGGCCGTGCTCAGCGCCAGCACCGTGGCTCCCAGCAGCCGGAGCGCGCACCACGGCCATCGCTCCTCCGCAGAGACGGGAAGATGAGCGAGTTGGAAGTCCAGCCAGCCCTTGGCCTTGAAGGAAGAGGACGGCACTGAGGAGGGCAGAGCAGGCCGAGAAAGCATCCTCCTAAGGAGCCCAGCGAAGTGCCAACATCTGAGACCCAGGGCACCAAAGGGGAGCAAAATCAGGAGGGCTGCCAAGACCTGGGAAACCACCGCGACTCCAGAGGGGAAACCAAGGGGCAGGTGTAAAAAAAAACTGGAGGAAGAGGGCATCTCGCAGTCCTCCGAGGGGCAGTGACTGTGCCGAGCCGTTTCCTTCTGAGCCTGGACAGCTCCGCGCCCACTACCACCCACCTGCACCCCGCCACACACACACCAGCCCGAGTGGGTAAGTTTTCATTTGGTCTTGATTCCAAGCACCCTATCACCTCAGGTGCATCCCCCCCCCCCCCCTTCTTCCCTCCCCCAAGCCTCCTGACAAAGCTGACATCCCATTTAGCTGCGCCCCTGTCCCCTGGGGGCACTGCTGACTGAACCCCTGGTTTAGGGAGTCTGGCTTACCATTAGGGGGCCTGGGAGGGCTCCCCTGGCCTTAAAAGGTCCTGACTGAGCCCCATATCACTGACATGCCCATTCCACTGCCTTGGCAGCAGCACCTGTGGCCATGGGTAGGGTCGTCTGGCCCTAAGATAACCCAGCGAACCCGTGCCTCACCAGGGGTAGCTCACACCCATTTTCCTTCCATGAGGTGACTAGCCTTGCACTGGGTTGGGGCACAGGAGGGAGAGCAAGAGGGGTGTGGGCCCCTGATCCCATCTGCTTCCACTTTAGACTTGTTCCCTCCCCTCACATGGAGCACTAACAAGGAGTCTTGCGCCCTCTCCCCACTACCCATACTTTCTGGTTCCATCTTTCCTCTATTCATAAACTACCCCTGGACAGTGGAGTTGTTTTGTTTTATTATTAGACATCTGTCATTACTACTACCAGCGAAAATATCCATCCACACTCCCTCCAAGATGCTTTTGGGAAGGAGCCAGGGGCAAAGCAGGCTGGGAATAGAGTACCCCAGTCCCAGGGAAGTTGGGGGCTCTGCCCCTTATGCTGCAGCAGTGAGCAGGGGAAGGGTCTGTGCTGACAGAAGAGAATGTAGGGCCACCTTCTCCCTGTTCTGCTGGGGAGGTAGCCATTGTTTGTCCCAGCCGGAGCCCCTCCCTCTGGTTTCTTAGTTTGCAGTTATTTGAATAAAAATATATCCTTTTCTGGGGGGGAAAAAAAATCCCAATACCACAATCAGATTTCAATAGCCTCTTAGCACAAACCAAATATATAACAAATTAACCATAATTGCAATTTAGAAGTAAACTTTGCCCAACTGGTGTGCTGGGTGGCTCAGTAGAACTATAAATCAAGTTGTGTTTCAATTCCTGGTCAGGCCCATGCTGGGGTTTGGGCTTGATCCCCTCTAGGGGTGTGCAGGAGGTAGCCAATCAATGATTTTCATCATTAATGTGTCCATCTCCGTCCCTAAATATAAATTTTAAAAAGTCAACTCACCGCTGAAACTGGTTTGGCTCAGTGGATAGAGCGTCAGCCTGCGGACTGAAGGGTCCCGGGTTCGATTCCGGTCAAGGGCATGTACCTTGGTTGCAGGCACATCCCCAGTAGGGAGTGTGCAAGAGGCAGCCGATCGATGTTTCTCTCTCATCGATGTTTCTAGCTTTCTTTCCCTCTCTCTTCCTCTCTGTAAAAAGTCAATAAAATATATTAAAAAAAAAAAAAAAGGTTAACTCACCCAACAATCCCAGTAGGCATCAATATGATAGTGGAAAGGAGGGAGAAACATTGGTTGCCTCCTGCATGCATCTGACCAAGGTAGGGGAAATTGTAACTGAGGTATGTGACCCTGACCAGAATTGAACCTGGGACCTTCCAGTGTTCAGGCTGACCCTCTATCCACTGGGCCAACCCGGATAGGGCTACACATTTATCAGGAACTGTGCTGTTGTCTGGAACACTAAACATTAATTTCTATTAAGCTTTCATGAATTCTCTTGTGTTTCTAAGAAACTGTAAGGTCTGTAGGCTTTATCAAACTACTTACATTCATAGGATTTTTATCATAATTTCTTTAATGACTTTTAAAGAGGAATGTCTGAAGGCTTTAGTTCATTTTCATAGGGTTTCTCTGTTGTGTGCAGTCTAGTGTGCACTTTCAAAAATTTGTTGATATGAGGCCTTTTCACATTCCTTACATTCAGGGTTTCAAGTATGATTTCTTTCATGCTTCTCTAACCAAACCAAACCTCTGAAGGCTTTACCACATTGTTTACATTCATAGGGTGTCTTTCCAGTGTGCAGTCTCATGTGGTGTTTCAAGGTTCGGTAACGACGAAAGCCTCTACCACATTCCTTGCATGTAAAGTGTTTCTCTCCAGTATGAGTTCTCTCATGTAATAGAAAGGTAGAGTAATACCGGAAGGCTCTCCCACACTCCTTACATTCGTAAGGTTTCTCTCCAGCATGAGGTTTTCCATGACTTTGATAAGAACTGGAACGACTGAAAGCTTTACCACATGGTTTACATTCATAGGGGTTCTCTCCTGTGTGAATTTGTTTATGTTTTTGGAAGGCTTGATGAGAGCTAAAGATTCTTCCACATTGTTTACACTGATACCATTTCTCTCCAGTGTGAATCTGTTCATGTTTGTGAACAGACTGGTGATGCCTAAAAGATTCCCCATAGTCCTTACATTTGTAAGATTTCTCTACACTGTGATTTCTTTTTTGTTTATAAAAAAAATGGTGATAACTGGTTTTATTACATGTCCTGAATGCATAAGGCTTCTCTCTGTATTTGTCATAGTCGTGTGGTTTGTGTCCAATGTGACATCTGCTGTGCCTATCAAGGAGTGAATGGTGGGTAAAGACTTTTCCACGTGTACTGCATTCATGTGGTTTCACTGCAGTGCTCTTCTTGTTCAAAGTCTTTTCTGAAATAAGATTCAAGTTGTCTTCACATTGACTACCCTCTTTAGTCTCACAGAGTCTCTTTGCCATATGATTTCTGTAAAAGACAAGAAGTATAGTATTAATAATTTGTTTATTAACAGTTTTGCTTATTAGGGTATTTGAACTGCATCTTTATGGTTTGTATCAAAGGGGTAGGGTTTTTGCCCTGGCCAGAGTGGTTCAGTTGGTTGGAATGTGTGCAGGATGCAACTGATAGATGTTTCTCTCTAAAATCAATAATAATAAGTTAAAAAGGGGTAGACTTTCTGTCTGATTTGTTTAAAGTTCAATATAAGAAATGTTCTCAATGGAGTTAGAAGGGGGACACATGTAACTTTCAACAATAAAGTATTACTTAAGAAAATGAAACAATGTTCTGCAAGAGGATTTCACCCTTCCTATTACTAAAAGAGTAATCATCATATATAAAATTTAACAGTACTATTTGGAAGTAAGCTACTTATATTTATGTCCAATAAAAAGGTAATTTTGGTGAAAATTTTTAATATAAGTAAAAATTGAAGCAGGGAGAGAGAAACCAAGATGGCGGCAAAGGTAAACACTAAACTGCCTCATCACACAACAATTTCAAAACTACAACTAAAAGACAAAAATGTCTATCACTCAGAACCATGGGGAAGCTGGCTGAATGGAAGTCTTACAACTAGAAGGAAAGAGAAAAGAACACAAATGCTGAAAAGCTGAGAGATGTGCGCAGCAATCATTGTTTACTGCACTGGAGCACAGGACACTGGGACTTGGAAACGCAGAAAGGCAGCCATCACTGTTTGCCAGACACCTGCCCTGCACATACTACAAACCTGTCCAGGCTCCACACAGCGGCTTTTGCATATAAATGGCCTGCCTGGTCAAGGCTTAACCAAACTAACTGCAGCTCCAATCATACTGCTACAAAACCGCCAAATCCCAAGCAAAGAGGAGAAAACTGTAGTTCTTGCTGTAGCTACTGCTGGGTGCCCTCAGACAGTATCTGACCTACACCTCATTGGAGATCCAGAAACTAGTATATCTTGTGGTTGGTGTGAGACGACACCAGATTTCAACTACTCTCATAAGGGACATTCAAGAGGCAGACTCAGTGAGCACCAAAGCCCTACTGGAACAAGTCCTGCCCCATAAACGTGTCTCCAGCACAGTAATTTTTCCATTATAGACAGCAGGTCCCCACAGCCAAGTGGCCTGGAGGTCAATTCCTCCCAGTGACACCAACAACAATCAAGACTTAACTACAACAAGGCTGTACACACAGTCCACAAAGGGGTGCACCAAGAGTGCCCACATCAGGTAACTGGGAGGCTGACCCGATTGATTCATATGGGACACCCAGCACACAAAGCTACTGAAATAAAAAATATTATACAGAGTCCCAACAGCAGACTAGAAGAACGCAAGAATCCTGTCAAAGATTTGGAATACAGAAGCACAGGACACTCCTCCGGAGAAGCAAGAAGAGAAGAGAATCCAGAAAGTTCAAGACAGTGTAAGCCTCTGGGACAACTTCAAACATACCAACATCAGAATTATGGGGGTCCCAGAAGAAGAGAGTGCAAGACACTGGAAACCTATTTGAAGAAATAATGACAGAAAACCTCCCCCACCTGGTGAAAGAAATAGACTTATAAGTCCAGGAAGTGCACAGAACCCCAAACAAAGGGAATCCAAAGAGGACCATACCAAGACACATCATAATTAAAATGCCAAGAGCAAAAGACAAAGAGTCTTACAAACAGCAAGAGAAAAACAGCAGCTTACAAGGGAGCACCCATATGATAATCAGCTGATTTCTCAACATAAACTATGCAGGCCAGACGGGAGTGGCAAGAAATAGTCAAAGTGATGAATGGGAGAACCTACAACCAAGATTACTCTACCCAGCAAAGTTATCATTCAGAACTGAAGGTCAGATAAAGAGCTTCACAGGTAAGAAAAAAATAAAGGAGTTCATCACCACCAAACCAGTATTATATGAAATGCTGAAAGATATTCTTTAAAAAGAGAAAAAAGAAGAAAAAGTAAAGATAAAAATTATGAACAATACATATCTATCTACAAGTGAATCTAAATGTCAAGTGAATTAAAAGTCTGAGGAACAGAATAAACTGGTGAATATAATAGAATCAGGGGCATAGAATGGGAGGGGATTGATAATTCTCAGGGGTAAAGAGGTGTCTGTGTGTGGGGTACGGGAAGAGAATGGACAAAAATCATAAACCTATGGATGGCGGGTGGGGGGGGGGGGACGGGGACGGGGACGGGGACGGGGACGACGACACGACAGAAGGGAGGGTGGGAACCAGGTGGAGGGGAGCTATGGCGGGGGGGAGAGGGAGAAACAATTGTAATAATCTGAACAATGATTTATTAAATTTTTAAAAAATTGAAGCAGGGACTATTTCTTTTATTTCCTTTTTTCAAAATTTCATAACATAATCAAATCTTCAAATCAGCCAGTACTTTCTAATATAAATAAGACACACCTTAGTTTTCTCCCCTGGTTTTTATACAGTTCTTCAATATCACGATCATCCCATTTTTTCCCTGAAATGCAAACAAAACAAAACAAATCCAAAATACTTATATTAGAGAAATATTAGATTATGGGTCCAATCTTTTCACAATTCAAACCTTGGAGGGAAAAAAAGCAATGACTAAGAAACACTTACCTAATTGATGAAACGAAAGTACACATCCTTACCTATTGAGGCCAGGTTCTTGAAAGTTTGTCGCATTACATTTCTGTAAAGTTTCTTTTGCGAAGAATCCAGTAAGGCCCACTCTTCTACGGTGAAGGTCACAACCACATCCTCAATGGCCACCGAGTCCTAAAACATTCCAGATATGTATAAAAGTAGGATGTGTCAGAACGACAGCCCTGGATACACAGACTTTATTTATTTATTTATTTATTTATTTATTTATTTATTTATTTATTTATTTTTTGTTTTATTTTTTCACAGAGAGGAAGGGAGAGGGATAAAGAGTTAGAAACATTGATGAGAGAGAATCATCTATCTGCTGCCTCTTGCATGCTTCCCACTGGGGATGTGCCTGTAACCAAGGTACATGCCCTTGACCGGAATCAAACCTGGGACCCCTCAGTCCGCAGGCTGACACTCTATCCACTGAGCCAAACTGGTTCGGCCCAGACTCCATTTATAGGAAGGTTACATAGGATTCTGTTGTCTCCAAACATTTACTCTATGACTGATCACCATAAACTTACTCCCTTGCCCACACTTACTTCTTGGAAATTATTTGTGCACCTTTACTATTATATTATAACATTACACCAGAGGCCTGGTTCATGAAAATTCATGCACTGGAGGGAGGGGTCCCCTCAACCCTCTCTGTCCTCCCCTCTCAGTCCAGGAGGTGACCAGGCAATCCGGGGAAGGCGATGCTCCATCACACCTCTGCTGCTGCCACTGCCGGCAGCGCAAGCCTCAGCCGGCCCTTGTTATCTGAGCCTCGAACTGGCCCTGGGCACCTGGCGGGGCTGAGGGGACTGGGTGCCTTCATCTTTGAAGGTGTAGCAGTCAATTAGCATATTCCCTCTATTAGATAGTATGTTATTTCCCTGTAACAGCAGAGTGCACAGCAAGTTGAGAAATAACATGCCCGATCAGTTGCCACCTAAACGCCCCCCACAGGGGATCGAGGCCACAAGCCAGACATGAGCCCATGTACCTTGACTGGGATGGAACTGTGACCTCCTGGTTCATAGATTGACACGTAACCACTAAGCCACACCAAATATTGTCATTTTAAGACCATCAATTGTTTGTGAGAGAAACTTTCATTCCCCTTCCTGATACAGTTCTCCAAGAGGCAGAGTTTAATCAATAAAAACAAAATGAAGAAGCAGACTCTTTTCCTTCCATCCCCATCACCACACATGAAAGTGCATGAAAGCTGTGGAAATACAACTTTCAATAAGGTCCAGCTGGCTGTAAAGTGCTCCAGGGCTTTAGTAGTCAACGCTGCTGGCAGAGTGAAAACGTTCTTGTTGGGAAGTATTGCTTTTGACTTGTTTAATATTCATCACACATCTCTCTGTATGTTCTGATCACCTTTTCTATGAACCTAGAACTGCATTTTTAAAAAGTACACTAGGGTAAGGTGACCAGACATCCTGCTTTTGGCAGGACAGTCCCTATTTTTAACGATTTGTCCCTCAGTGTTTTTAAAAAAGTCCCGATTTTTGGGAACCAAAAATCAGGACTTTTTAAAACGCTGCAGGGATGCCGGATAAATTGTTAAAAATCGGGACTGTCTCACCAAAAGTGGGAAGTCTGGTCACCTTACATTAGGGGAAAGGACAGATTTGTTACAATTCATCCCTGATGACCGACGTGGATGAAACACACCATGAATCATTCAACTGATTTAAACTTATTTCAACAACCTAGCATGGTGCTCTATGAGCCTGAGACCAGTAAGGGAGGTGAAATTGTGACGAAACACATTGTTGGAAACCCTAGGATTGTACATTCTCAGAAATGCCATGATTACTATGAACGTCTGAAACTCCAACATGGATCAGCAGTTTCCCAGTGAGTCCTGATAGTGTAGACTTGATAATGGACAGACAAGTGTTACCTAGGCTTTATATTTCGGATATCTGATTAAAGACATTCCCAGAGTTTTGTTACCACAAATAGGCAACTCTTAGACAACAGTCCAAATGTTTGTGAACACATGCAGATGGGGCCAACTGTGGACCAACAGTAAGGTGACTGGCTGCCTGATGCTTGGTTAACGGTGGTGACTCTTGGGGTTTGGTTCTCTATCAGAAATGAACCAATTAAGGGATAAAGAACAACAACTCTCCACTAAGATCCATCCTTTACTTATGTGCATCTCATCCTGAAAGCATGTCCAAGTCCCAGGTGTCCAATCAGTGAATCACAATACCATAGTCTCCTTCAATAGACCGAATATAGAAGGGGCAACCATCCTGCAGGTGGCATAAGTCACAGAACCAAGATGTCAGTAGGTGTCTGTACCTGGTGTGCTTTCGTCGCCTAATGGGACAATGGCCAGCTCAGTTTAGGATCACATGCTCAGTCTTTATGAGCGCCTCTATTACAAGAGTGCCTAATACATAATGATGATTATAGTTCTAATGGCATATAGTGTGTGGCCTAGGGCAGGTTCTTGCATCAGAAGCTAATGGACCTTCATAATTAACTCCAGGAGGCATGAAAAAAAAAACAAAAACATCACTAAAAGCTCTACAGTGAAGGAGACTCCAAAATCACTAATAGGAAGGAGTGCCAATTGTATGGCAATTTAAGTAACCTAGAACTTCTGTGATACAAATAGGCTAAAGTGAATTTGTCAATAAGGAAATTGTGACCTCCTCAACACCAAAAAACCAAGAAGATATTGTGGTTGCTGAGTGGGACTGTGGGGCTGTTTCTTAATGTCAGGTAGGCATGAAGTACTCAAGGTAATAAAAAGCAAGGTTCTGAAACCACAATTACTATATCCAGCAAGGCTATCACTCAAAATAGATGGTGAATAAAGAGCTGCCCAGGCAGCCCTAGTGGGTTTGGCTCAGTGGATAGAGTGTCAGCCTGCGGACTGAAGGGTCCTGGGTTCGATCCCAGTCAAGAGCACATGCCTGGGTTGCGGGCGGGCTTGGTCCCTACTAGGGGGCATGCAGGAGGCAACCAATTAGTGGTTCTCTCTCATCATTGATGTTTCTATCTCTCTCTTATTCTCTGAGATCAATAAAAATAAGAAATAGAAAACTTCCTGGAAACAAATGAAAATGAACACTCAATAACTCCAAATCTCTGGCACTCAGCAAAAGCAGTCCCGAGAAGGATGTTCATAGCACTACCTCAGAAAACAAGAAAAATTAATAATAAATTATTCAACCCCACAACTTAAAGAACTAGAAAGAGAACAAGAAAAGTCCAGAGTAAGCAGAAGGAAGGAAATAATAAAGATTAGAGTAGAAATAAGTGACACAGAGACTAAAAATATATATTTTTAAAAAATCAATGTAACCAAGAGCTGGTTCTTTGAAAGGATTAACAAGATTGATGGACCATTAGCCAGATTTATCAAGAAACAAAGAGAGAGGACTCAAATCTATAAAATCAGAAATGAAAGTGGAGAAGTAACCAGTGACACCACAGAAATACAAAGGTTGTAAGAAAATACTCGGAACAACTATATTCCAACAAGGTGGACAATGAGGATGAAAGGGACAAATTCCTGAAAAAACACAATCTCCCAAAACCGAATCAGGAAGAAGCAGAAAATTGGAATAGGCCAATAACAATTTATGTAATAGAAGCAATAATCAAAAAAACTCTCAGCAAACAAAAGCCTGGGTCCAGATGGCTTCACAGAGGAGTTTTACCAAGCATTCAAAGAAGAAACACCTGCCAAAACCGGTTTGGCTCAGTGGAGAGAGCATTAGCATGTGCACTGAAAATCCCGGATTCGATTCCAGTCAAGGCATGAATCTTGGTTGCGGGCACATCCCCAGTAGGGGGCTGCAGGAGGCAGCTGATGGATGTTTCTCTCTCATCGATGTTTCTAGCTCTCTGTCCCTCTCTCTTCCTCTCTGTAAAAAAGTCATTAAAATATATTAAAAAGAAAAAGAAAAAAAGAAACCTATACTCAAACTATTTCAGAAAATCCAAGAGGAAGGAACATTTCCAAGCTCTTTTTATGAGGCCAGCACTATCCTTATTCTAAAGCCAGATAAAGACACTACAAAAAAAAAAAAAAAAAAAAGAAGACTAACAGGCTAATATCCCCAATGAACATGGATGCTAAATCCTCAATAAAATAATTAGTAAATCAGATCCAGCAATATATTAAACATATTACACCCCATGACCACGTGGGATTTATTCCAGGAACACAAGGCTGGAACAATTTTTGCAAACCAATAAATGTGATACATCAGATAAACAAACTGAAAGACAAATATCACATGATCATATCAACCCTGTGTATGCCATAAGCATCTACAAATGCAATCAGTGGACCTCTCCCACATGCCACATGCATCGATAGCCACAGACCTCACATATCAACCCTGGCCACCCAATTTTAAAATCAGACTTGTTAGTGGCATCTCTGGGTTTGTAAAGAAAACTATGGTAACTTAAATTCATAAATATTCCAACTCATATGGAAGAGAAATGGGGATGATTTTCATTTTGGAATAGTTAACTTGGTCAATAGACACAGGAAAAAGCATTTGGCAGAAATCCAACACCCTCACAGCAAGGTGGGAATACAGGGAGCATATATCAACATAATAAAGGCTATATATGACAAATGTACAGAGAACATTATCCACAATGGGCAAAAACTAAAAGCATTTCCCCTAAGAACAGGAATAAGACAGGGCATGTCCCCTCTCACCAGCTCTTATTCAATACAGTACTGGAAGTCCTAGACACAGTGATCAGACAAAAAATAAAAGGCATCCGAGAAGAAATAAAAGGAGGAAGTAAAGCTCTCATTATTCACAGATGACATGGTATTGTACATAGAAAAGCCTAAAGTCTCCACCAGAAAAATACTATATTTAATAAATAAATAAGGCTAAATAGCAGGATACAAAATTAACCAAAAATCGATGGCTTTTTGATACACCAATAATGAATTCTCAAAAATATACTAAAAAAAACAAAAAAACAAAAACCATTTACCATTGTAACCAAAAAATTAATACTTAGGAATAAACTTTAACCAAGGACGTAAAAGACTTGTACTAGGAAATCTACAGGACCTATAGAGGAAGATATAAACAAGTGGAAAAATATACTGTGTTCATGGATTGTTAGAATCAACATTATTAAAATGTCCATACTTCCCAATGCAATCTACAGATTCAATACACTCCCTATTAAAACACCAACAGCATATTTCACAGCACTAAAACAAATACTTCAACAATCTTGAGAAAGAAGAACATTGGAAGAAATCACAATACCAGATATCCAATTATACTATATACTAGAGGCCCAGTGTCCCTCAACCCAACCTACACCCTTTCCAATCTGGGACCCATCAAGGGATGTCCAACTGCCCTTGTAGGCCCTATCCGGGACATCCCTCTCACAATCCAGGACTGCTGACTCCCAACCACTCACCTGCCTGCCTGCCTACCTGATTGCCCCTAACTCTCCTCCCCTGCAGGCCTGGTCATCCCCAACTGCCCTCCCCTGCTGGCCCGGTCCTCCCTAACTGTGCATCCATTATGGCAAACAGTATGAAGTTTCCTCAAAAAAAATTAAATATAGATATGCCATGTGGCCCAGGGATCCTACTTCTAGGAATATATCCTAAGAAACTAGGAACACCAGTCAGAAAGAATGTATGTAACCCAATGTTCATAGCACAATTTACAATAGCTAAGATCTGGAAACAGTGCAGTACCACCATCAGTAGATGAGTGGATAAATAAGCTGTGACAGAGACCTAGAGAGTACCGTGTTTCCCCGAAAATAAGTCATCCTCCGAAAATAAGACCTAGCGCAACTTTGGGAGAAAAAATTAATATAAGACACTTATTTTGGGGGAAACAGGGTACTATGGAGAGTCCTGGAGAGTATTATGCTAAGCCAAATAAGCCAGTCAGAGAAAGACAAGTATCACAAGATCTCACTCATATGTGGAATCTAATGAACAAAATAGAATTATTAGAAATAAGGTGAGCCCCCCCACCTCCACCCCAAGTCAGGGGTTCTGGGAGAATACAAAACACTCGGGAGCCAGGCAGCAAGGCAGACATATTTACTTCTCCGTAGAAGGTGAACACACATGGTCTGGAAGCCCTTGCACACAGGGCAGGTGGTCTCAACTTTATAATCCCTGATGCACCTGACCTTCCTTTGTTCTTGATTAGAGCTCAGGGGTTGGCCTTTGTGGTTTCAAGATGGCACCTGCCACAGGAGCTGCAAGCCATGTGGCCAATATGGCAGCTGCCAAGTCATGAAGTCCAAAATGGCGACTGTCCAAACTGTTCTTAGGCCGAAACCGGTTTGGCTCAGTGGATAGAGCATTGGCCTGCGGACTGAAAGGTCCCAGGCTCGATTCTGGTCAAGGGCATGTACCTTGGTTGCGGGTACATCCCTAGTAGGGGGTGTGCAAGAGGCAGCCGATGGGTGATTTTCTCTCTCATTGATGTTTCTAACTCTCTATCCCTCTCTCTTCCTCTCTGTAAAAAAATCAATAAAATACGCCGAAACCGATTTGGCTCAGTGGTAGAGCGTCGGTCTGCGCACTGAAAGGTCCCGGGTTCGATTCCGGTCAAGGGCATGTACGTTGGCTGTGGGCACATCCTGGGGATGTGCAGTAGGCGGCTGGTCGATGTTTCTCTCTCATTGACGTTTCTGGCTCTCTATCTCTCCCTTCCTCTCTGTAAAAAAATCAATAAAATATATTTTTTTAAAAAGCAATAAAATATATTTTTAAAATAAATAAATAAAATAAACTGTTCTTTGACAGAAAAGATGACTAGTTTATTCTCACAATAGATTTGAGATGTAAAAGCATGGAACAGACAGTGGAATTTCAGAAGGAAGGTGGGGGAGGGTGGTAGGTAAGAGATCAACCAAAGAATTTGTATGCATATATGCATAACCCATGGACACAGACAATAGGATGCAGGAGGCCTGGGGAAAGGGTGGGGAATAGAAGGGGTCAATTGGGGGAGGAAAGTGAAGGGAAACATATGTGATACTTTTTTTTTTAGTTGATTTTTTATAGAGAGGAAGAGTTAGAAACATTGATGAGAAACACCCATCAGCTGCCTCCTGCACACCCTCTACTGGGGATGTGTCCATACCAAGGTAGATAGATGCCCTTGACCGGAATCGAACCTGGGACCCTTAAGCCACTGAGCCAAACCCGTTAGGGCATATGGGATACTTTCAGCAATATATACATATATATATATATATATAGAGAGAGAGAGAGAGAGAGAGAGAGAGAGAGAGAGAGAGAGAGATAGATAGATAGATAGATAGATAGATATCTATATCTATATCTATCTATATATATATATTTTTAAGAAATGTCCTAATCGGTTTGGCTCAGTGGCTAGAGCTTCGGCCTGAGGACTCAAGGGTCCCACGTTCAATTCCGGTCAAGGGCATGTACCTTGGTTGCAGGCAAATAACCAGTAGGGAGTGTGCAGGAGGCAGCTGATGGAGCTTTCTCTCTCATGGACGTTGCTATCTCTCAATCCCTCTTCCTTCCTCTCTAAAAAACCAATAAAATGTATTTAAAAACAAGAAAGATAACATCTAGGTCTTAATTACATTTCAGCTCCAGGTCCAGAAAAGTAGCAAAACCAGACAAGTGTCCCTCCTCAGGACTAGCTACATTGACTAATGACCCTCTCCACCACCACCACCACCACCTCCACCAATCAGTGGAAACCCAGACCCAGAAAGAGCCCACCGGGAAAGCTGAAGAATATTCTATTAAGGCCTCCCCTGAGAACTGCCCTAAGGTTCCCACCAGCAAGAAAGAGATAAATAAGCTCTGGACAAAGGCTCCAGGGCATGCTCTTCCTCCAGAGACCCGCCCACCGCTGGTGCTGTTCATCATCATCACCACCACCACCACCACCACCACCACCACCACCACCACACCCACACCCACACCCACACACCCCCCCCCCGAAACCGGTTTGGCTCAGTGGATAGAGCGTCGGCCTGTGGACTGAAAGGTCCCGGGATTCTGGCCAAGGGCATGTACCTTGGTTGCGGGCGCATCCCCAGTGGGGATTGTGCAAGAGGCAGCTGGCCGATGTTTCTCTCTCATCGACGTTTCTAGCTCTCTATCTCTCTCCCTTCCTCTCTGTAAAAAATCAATAAAATATATTTTTTTTAAAAATAGACCCCTCCTCAGACTTCTCAGCGAGCCAAAGCAGCCCCCCCCCAGGCTTCCCCTGTCCACTGGCCCACGTATGTTTTTGCTGCCATCATGGACCCAACACCCTTTGTATATCCCGATCCCCAACCCCTTTCCTTAAATAAATTCAATTTTTCTCTATCCCCACCTGAGATGGCTATTTAGCCTGACCACCACCACAGACTTTAACCTTTCAGAAATATTTCAAACTGTCTTTAAAACTCTTATGAAATAAATACATTTACCCTTACTGGAAAACTGGGCTTACAGGAGTGAATAAAGCTTTAAAGGGTGACTAATCCAGGAGGACCTTCCACACAAAAGACTTCTTAAAAAAAAAAAAATTATTGCCCTAAACGGCTTGGCTCAGTGGATGGAGCGTCGGCCTGTGGACTCAAGGGTCCCAGGTTCGATTCCAGTCAACGGCATGTGCCTTGGTTGCGGGCACATCCCCAGTAGGGGAGCAGCTAATTGATGATGTTTCTAACTCTCCCTCTCCCTTCCTCTCTGTAAAAAATCAATAAAATATATTTTAAAAAATAAAGATACAACATTAACAAATCAACAAACAAGTGTAGGCGAGGATGCAGAGAAAAAGGAACCCTCGTGCACTGCTGGTGGGAATGCAGACTGGTGCAATCACTGTGGAGAACAGTATTAAGTTTCCTCAAAAAACTGAAAATGGAACTCCCATTTGACCCAGTAATCCCACTCCTAGGAATATATCCCCAAGAAACTAGAAACACCAATCAGAAAGGATATATGCACCCCTGTTCATAACAGAACAATTTATAATAGCTAGGATTTGGAAACAGCCTAGGTACCCGTCAGCAGGTGGTTGGATTAAAAAACTATGGTACAGCCGAAACCGGTTTGGCTCAGTGGTAGAGCGTCGGTCTGCGGACTGAAAGGTCCCCGGGTTCAATTCCGGTCAAGGGCATGTACATTGGTTGCGGGCACATCCCCAGTAGAGGGTGTGCAAGAGGCAACTGGTTGATGTTTCTCTCTTATTGACATTTCTGGCTCTCTATCTCTCTCCCTTCCTCCTGTGAAAAATCAATAAAATATATAAAAATAAAAAAATAAGAATAAAGTATATGGCCTTTAAAAACAAACAAACAAAAAAACCATGGTACATCTACACAATGGAATACTATGCTGCCATAAAAAAAGAAGGAATTCTCATCATTTGCAGCAACCTGGATGGAATTGGAGAATATCATGCTGAGTGAAAAAAGCCAGTCAATGAAAGAGAAACATCTCATGACCTCACTCATTTATGGATAATAAAGAACATTATAAACCGATGAACCAAAAGAAAGATATAGAGACAGTAAAGCAACAAGCAGACTGTCAAATTACAGTGGGGAGGGTAAGGAGATCTGGGGGAGATAAGAGATCAACCGAAGGACTTGTATACATGCATATAAGCAAAACCAATGGACACAAAACTCTGGGGCGGGAGTGTATGTAAGGGAGGGGGGAGCAATGGTAATATATGTACACAGATAATAATTTAATAAAAAATGGTAAATAAATAAATAAATATTTTAATTGATTTTCAGAAGGAGATAGATAGAAACATCAATGATGAGAATCATTAATCGGCTGCCTCCTGCATGCCCCCCACTGGGGATGCAGCCCACAACCCAGGCATGTGCCCTTGACTGGAATCAAACCCGGGACGCCTCAGTCGGCAGGCTGACGCTCTACCCACTGCGCAAACCGGCTAGGGCCCAAAAGACTTCTTATAGCATTGCCTGTGCCCAGGGAACATCCTGGGTGGGTAGGCACAGAGATTTCATGGAAATTAGTTCCACGTGGTTAATTTTCTGTTTCCTCCCCTGTAAAAATCACCTTTAAAAACGAGCCATCCACGCCTCCCGGGGAATTGATAAAATTAAAACACTGAGTCAGTCTGAAATACAACGGCGAGAAAAAAAAAACAGTTGCCAGTGATGTGAGTGGCCGAGGGGAAGAAGGCGCTTGGGAATGGGGCGTTGGGGGGGAAATCTTAATTTCAGGGACTTATTGCCAGTCCCGGTCCCCGTTAGGCGGAGGCTGGGGAGGAGGGGTGGGCAAGGGTGGTGAATTTCAGCCTCTGCTCCTCCAGCACTTAGAAGACTCCGGAGAAAACAGGTATCCGCGGGTGAAAGTTGGGACGGGGGACCTCATGGACCACCGCTCCTCCCCACGTCGGGATTCGGGGAGACCGGGCACTGCTGCCCCCGCGCCCCTCCACGTGGCCGCCGCGCCCTCTGGGAGATGCGGGGCTGCGCGCGCGGCTGCGGGGGCGGGACGGGGCGCCCGCGGGCCGCCGGCTCAGCCCCCTCGCCGCGAGCCGGAGCTGCAGGGCACGGAGGTCCCGGGGGGCTCGGGTCCGAGGACTCCGCACTGGACCGTGGTTCCACCAGCCCCTCGGCCGGGTCTTCTGATCCTGTAAGGCCTGAAAGACCCCCGGTCCAAAGGATGAGCGGCGACCCCAAATCAAACGCAGAGCCCGAGTCTTGATGCAAAGAGCAGGAGGTTTATTCCAAGCGCTGCGCAGGGACCCACAAGCAGCAGTCCAGAAAAAGACTGCCGCTTGAGAGCCCTGAACAGAGGTTAGTTACAAGCTTTTATAGGCAGAAACCACACGCAGGTGGCCTGGGGAAATTGGCCTGGGGAAATTGGCAAATTGGCCTGGGGAAATGCAAACATAAGGTTGAGATTGCAATCTCTTGGCCGTTTCCCGGGCAGTTAGAAACAGGCCTGACCTTACATTCCCTCCTCTTCTCAGGACCGAGTTTCAACCCTGGAACTCATATTCTGTTTCCCCTTGCCCAGTTAGAGGTACGATACAGGGCCCGAGGGTTAGAAGTAGGAGCAGAATAAACCAATTTTCAAACCACCCCTGTTGAGCTTCTCTCAGTTTGGCCATAGAGTCCTTCACCATGCCTGAATGATCTATAAAAACAACACTCCTCTTTCAAAGCTGCACACAGGCCACCGTCCTTACTACCTCAGACAGCGAGGTCAGGGATAGTGATGGACTGTTCAATGGCTCGTATTGCCACTCTGAGCCCTTCTATACTGTGGGGTTTGGATTAAAGCTGCTGTCCCAGTCCCCACCCCGGCGGTTACCCCTAGCCCCAGCAAGACAGCTAGGGTTATTGACAAAAGAAAACCTCAGCCCCTCCACACCGCCGGGCCTCACTCCTTGTTCTCCCATAAAAGGGGAACTGATTGGGCGGGGCATCATCAAGACCCGCCGCGAGTAGGAGTCAGTGGCAGCCACCATCCCCAAAGAGTGTCTATAAGCAGTCTCCACAGTCCATCCATCGTCAGGCGGTGGTGCAGGTTTGGCATGAGAGGCATGGATCCAGGAGGCGATGCCGTCTACCTTGATGGCGGTGGGTGTCCCTTCCACCGGGGTTCCAAGTTGGCTGTCCAGTGACGATGAACGTAGACAAAGTCCCCAACCTGGAACTGGTGTGGTCAGCCAAAGGGACCCACACGTCCTTTTGGACCGTCTCCAACGCCTTCAACCTAGCGAGCAGGGATTGAGGGGCGTGAGTTTCTGTCCACGGGTCAGCAGTGAGTGGTGGTGGGGCCCCGAAAAAGATTTCAAAAGGGGTTACTCCCAGGGGCCCGGGCGTATTCCGGGCACGGAATAGGGCAAAGGGAAGGAGGACTGTCCAGTCTGTCACGCCAGTTTCTAAGGATAATTTAGTCATAGCCTCTTTTAACGTTCTATTCATCCTTTCTACCTGTCCTGAACTTTGGGGTCTACATGAACAATGCAATTTTCAATTAATCCCCAGCACCTTGGCAATTCCCTGACTTACCTGGGCGATGAATGCCAGCCCATTATCTGAACCAATTACCTCTGGAACTCCAAACCGGGGAAAGATGTCTTCAATCTTGGCTACTGTGGTTGCCGTTTCGCTAAAGACTACCGGGCCGGCTTGACTTCCTTCCGTAAAGTCAACTTCCCAATAGCTGCCCGGCCTATTTCCCCTTTCCCTTTCGAGGGGTGGGAATTTCATGCCTTGCAGCTAGCGACAGTTCTCTCGGCTAGGGAGGTGAGCTTTCGGATTTTGGACCCAGATGGGTGAGGCGGTGTTGCCATTTCTTCAGGGACGATTATCTTCTCACCTGCCTTATCCTTTCAGACCCCGTACTTATCCTTGACGTATTTGCCAGGCTTTCTGGCCATCTCCCCCTCCTCTTCTGGGGAGTAAGAGAAGGACCTAGGAGGGTCCAAAGAGACTTTTGCTAGCGGCAGGATGTTTAGTCCCAAGGCAGCCTGTTTTGCTTCAACATCTGCCTTCCTGTTCCCTTCCGCCACCTCAGACGTCCCCTTTTGGTGCCCTGGGCAACTTCTTTGGGGGCATGTATGGCCTCTGCTGTCAGTGTAGATGTTGACTCTTCAGCCAACCTGAGGGCTTGTGTTCTGCCTTCTGTGCTGAGGTGCCTTCTGGCAGACTGCTAGACCAGATTACCTCATCCGTGCTGACTACCGCGGTTCCTGCCCTCCTCTTCCTGTCCGAGAGGTAGCTGCTGCCATCTGTGAACCAAGTGAGGGGGGACCCGGGTAGGGGTGTGTCTCTGAGATCCCGCCTGGCCCCCGTTTCTTCAGCCAATATCTTCTGACAGGAATGCAGAATCTCTCTCTTTTCCAAGTCTGCTTCTGGTAGCAGAGAGGCAGGATTCAATGTCACGGGGGCCCCGAATTGGACTCTCCCCTCGTCCAACAAGAGACTTTGGTCACAAGGAAAGAGTGGGTGACCGTCCCAGTCCCAAGATCTACAGTCCGGTTAGTCATCCACGGGTATTGCTCATTACCGGTGGCCCCAATGACCCAAGAAGTTTTCTTAGATATCGGCCCCAAGGGAGCTTTTATTGTGCTCCTGTGTCCACCAGAAATTCTACTGGTTTCCCCTCCACTTGGATGGTTACCCTGGGCTCAGGGAGGGGTTCCGAGCCCCGTCCCCCTCAGTCACTGTCCTCATGAAAGGCCAAAATGGTCTTGGCTTCCTTCTCCTTCCTCTGCCTTCTTGGGCATTCTCTCTTCCAGTGTCCTTTTTCTTTACAGTAGGCACATTGATCTCGGTCGAGTGGGAGGCGATCGCCCAGGTTCTACCCTTACCTCTCCCTTATCACCTACCACTGCTGCCAAGATGCGCGTGAGATTCTTCTCCTGTCTACACCTTCTCTGCCTCCTTAACTAAGTCCTGCAAAGTATAAAGCAGATTGGCCAATAAAGGCCATAGCCACCGAAGCCCGCTGCCCCTCGGTCGCAGGGTACCGCCTGAATGCTTCCATTAGTCGCTCAAGAAAGACCGAGGGAGGCTCCGTGGGTCCCTGAAGGACATCCCTTACCTTAGCCAAATTGGTGGGCCGACGCGCGGCTCCTCTGAGGCCGGCCACTAGAATCTGGAGATAGACTGTCAGTCGCTCCCTACCTTCTCATCACATGTACAACTTTTATAAAAACTTTCACTATTTTACATTAGCTCTTAAACCTTCTTCCTATGTCCTTCAAAAATCTATAACCATTATTTTAGAATATTTAGGAAAGGCAGAGGGAAGAGAGAGCAGGTCTAGCACTCTGTTCCCAATAGCCGCTTGAATTTTAAACTGCCACATTCTTCCTACAGATAAAGATCTCAGATTCTGATAAGACTGAAAAGGGGCACAGGAGAATTTTAACTGTGCCTTTAAATCCCCTAATAGAACACGGTGAAAAGTGTCCAAGCAGTTACGGGGGGTTAAACCACGTTTTCACATTGTTTTAACACAATTCTAAATAAATTATAAACCTTTGTGATGAAGTCTACTTAAACCTATAAAGTAGATACACATGACTGAAACCAAAAATGATTCCCAAAGTTTAAACAACCGAATGTACAAAATACAAGATGCAGGTACAAGCCCAAATTGACAACAATGGCATATGAAAAAAGCAAAACAAAACAAATCAAATACAAAAGTTTCATGTTACATTAAACATTACTTCAGAAAACCCGACTTAGAATAATTTCTTAAGTGTAAGCATTACATACTTTTTCATCTGACAAATGAGAATCATTACTGCTTATTCTAAACATATATAATACAGTTTAGCCTGCCATATTCTAGGCATCTAGTTACTGCAATTAACTTTTCCTAATTCAATTTATACTTTGAACTTTTAAAGCTGGCAAGTTCAAACAAAGCACTGAATAATCTCTTTGTAGGAGAACTAATAGTCTTTCGCTCTCCGGCCTCCCCTAGACCTCTCCACACCAGAGGCAGTTTACTAGGATTTAAGACAATGTCAGAAAATCATAGGTCAATCACAATTCATACTTAAGTAGCTATATGACTCTGCTTAGCTGATACCAATGACAAGGAAGACTAACCATTGTGGGCTGCTGGAGCAGCATTCAAATGCAAATGAACACATTCTTTACCTAAAGACTCCTGGCCATTCAGGGCCATTCACCACCATTCACATAAACTTGTTACCATTACCATCTAGTTTCCGCCTCATGGCGGGGAATTTCAAGAGCTGCTTACAATGACTTGGGAAACCAGTTTTTAATTTATCTGCTGCCTCCAGCTACTCAACTCCTGGAGGTGAATGGAGGCAGGGAGCAAACGGGTCCCAGGTGACGAAGGCGGTGCTGCCACCAGAGCACTCAGCTTTAAACAAATTAAAGGTTTCTTTCTTTCTCTCTGCTCGCCTGTGGCCGGGCGAGTAAGATGGACCTGGGAGGTCTCTTTCCCAATTTTCCTTTGTCAAGGAGACAACCACACTCCTTCAATCATTTGGGGTTATCAAAAAGAACATCAATCCAGATATCAGTGTATGGAATTTGGTCCGGATGCCCAGGGCTCCTATAGACTATCCGCCGGACTCCCGTGTAGGGCCCCATGTCTAGGGTCCCTGTTGAAGGCCAATCAACCCCAAATGTCGGCCACTCCAATTCACAGTCTCCGGAGAGTGAAGGCATCTACCGAAACACCATAGCCTTCACCTCGTTTTTTGAAGTCCGGAAAATTTTTAACCATGCATTCAAGGGGACTTAGGTGACTCTCCTTTGAGTTTCCTTGCCCCATTTTTCTCTTTCTTCCCAATTTGTTAGGCAACAAATAATTCCAAAACAAATCCAAAAGAGTAAAAACAAAAACACTGCACTTTTACCAATTCCCACACACTCGATTGCGGCCGCACTCTCTCAACACTCACAAAACACTCACTCAGACCAGAACCAGGGAATCTCCAGACTCCAAACCCAGACAGAGCCAAGGAGTCTCCACTTGAATCTCTTCCACAAACACACGATTGGGGCAGACGGTCGCGGCTGCCTCACTGTCTCAGTAACCAAACCTATCTGATCTTCGCCGGGACTCGAACCCGACACCTGATTGCCGGGACTCGAACCCGACACCTGATTGCCGGGACTCGAACCCGACACCTGATTGCCGGGACTCGAACCCGACACCTGATAGGAGACCGCCAGGCGCCCCTGGCTCTCCTGCACCCTTGGGGCGTCCCCCAGGGTTGCAGCCTGTGGCCCTCCGACACGTCTACCGACCACTGTTCGGCCACTCTCACGAGTTGCCGAACGGCTGCGAACTCAGAACCAGATCAGATTACAGAAGTGCGCACACAGAACCAGATCAGATAACAGAACACAAGACAAAGACAGACAACTTCGGGGTACCCCTTCTTACCTCCAAGATCGGTTCTGGGCTTGAGGGGGGGGCCGCTCGATCCCGGACGAGCCCCCAGAATGTAAGGCCTGAAAGACCCCCGGTCCAAAGGATGAGCGGCGACCCCAAATCAAACGCAGAGCCCGAGTCTTGATGCAAAGAGCAGGAGGTTTATTCCAAGCGCTGCGCAGGGACCCACAAGCAGCAGTCCAGAAAAAGACTGCCGCTTGAGAGCCCTGAACAGAGGTTAGTTACAAGCTTTTATAGGCAGAAACCACACGCAGGTGGCCTGGGGAAATTGGCAAATTGGCCTGGGGAAATGCAAACATAAGGTTGAGATTGCAATCTCTTGGCCGTTTCCCGGGCAGTTAGAAACAGGCCTGACCTTACAATCCGGCCCCGCACACTCACCATTTCGGGGTTCCCGGGGTCGCCCCGAGTCCTTCCCACGAATCCCGCACGGAGCCTCCGGGAACCGTCTTAAGGACGCGAGGGTTCGCAAAGCCCGCAAGGCTGGGAGCCCGGAGGCACGGGCACGCCCCTCCGCGCCTCGCCCCGCCCACCTGCCCCCCCAACGGCGTCCTTGATTGGGTACTCCCCCAAGACCCCGCCCCCTCAGGCCTGAGTGACAGTAGGCGGGAGGATGAGCCTGGCTACCCTGAGCCCAGCGGAACCTCACCGCGCCTGGGACATTTGCATTCAAATAGACCCTTTTCCTGGGTTTGGGCGGGCTGTGCTCGGTTTTTTGCGATCACTTGGGCGCGGGAAATTTCGGATTGAATTTCCAAGAACCTGAAGGTGACTCTGCAGGCCAGGCCACGCTGGAAGGAGAGGGTCTTATGCCTCGAGGAGGGTCAAGGTCTTAACCTAAGAGTTGGAGTCCACTTAGGAAACTGTGACCCTTTAGAAACACAGACAATGACATGTGACGGGGACCTCTTTTTATTTTTATTTTTTAAAATATTTTATTGATTATTTACAGAGAGGAGAGAGAAAGAGGGACAGAGAGCTAGAAACATCGACCAGCAACCTCCTGCAAACCCCCCACCGCAACCAATGCACATGCCCTTGACCGGAATCAAACCTGGGACCCTTCAGTCCGCAGACCGATGCTCTATCCACTGAGCCAAACCGGTTTCGGCATGACGGGGACCTCTTTAATAGACTCTGGCTCCATGGCCGACTTTGCTGAGGCCCAGCCTTGACCCTCTACCCATCCCTTCCTCACCCCCAGCCATTCTGTCCTTAAGAGAAAGAACCCCAGAGCACTGGGTTCCGGCCGGAAGTCCCTAGCCTGTGATACAAAATTTGTGGACTGGAACCCGGATTCTCTGTCTGCCGGAATCACAGATTGAATCCCCGGACAGAAAGTGGGATAGCAGCCGAGACCGGTTTGGCTCAATGGATAGAGCGTGGGCTTGGGGACTGAAGGGTCCCGGGTTCGATTCCGGTCAAGGGCATGTACCTTGGTTGCGGGTATGTTTCTAACTCTCTATCTCTCTCCCTTCCTCTCTGTACAAAATCAATAAAATATATTTAAAAAAAGAAAAGAAAGAAAGTGGTCAAAGGTGGGGATTTATTAAAGAAGGAGTACAGATTCCCACGTGGGGAGAGGGGAGAGTCCCAAAGAATGGACCTCCAGGTAGGGAGGGGCTTATAAAGGCTGCAGATCCTGATGCCTGGATCTCCCCTCTGGTCACTATTCCCTTACACTGGTTACTATAGTAACTCCTGGGCTCAAAGGTCAAACCTCCTAAGGGACAAGTGAGGTTCTCCTCCCTCCCACCCACCCCCCTCCTTCTTAATTGTTTCCCTAGTCTCTTCAAGCTTCCTTCTCCTCCTTCTGAATGAAGGGCGGGCTTCTCTTTATTTTGTAAATATAGACCTTTCTTAGCTACTTCCAGTTCCCCTATCTTATGGAAATATACCTGTTGCTGCCTCCTTGTCTTACGGGGATGTAACTGCACCTGGCTTCCCTGTGTTATGGAAATGTACTTTCTCCCAGTCTGCAATCCCGTGCTTCCTCCCCCTCCCCCCGGACCCCAATTCTAAAAATTCCCTAAGCCTGCCTATGTTCCCCTAAAATTCCTGCTTCACCTGGTCGAAAAGACTCTTCTCGATCTAATAGCTATGAGATGTGTTCACGAATTAAGTACATATTTTACTCTAGAAGGAAATTTATTTTAGTCTGTTTTTGCCCGTATCACACCCCCCCCCCAACCTCCTCCCAAACTCCCCCCCTTCCCTGGCTGTAGGTGGAGTGGATGAAAAGGGCCACAGGCTGCTGCATGCTCCCTTGCACACCCAGAGACCTGAAGTCACCACAAAGGATAGTCTAAAATGAAAACCTTTTCATTATAAATAGTTTATGCCAGGTAGTCATGGCCTAGGCTAGAACCTTCCCCGAGAAAAGGCCATCTTTATCTTAACTAAGTCTGTTGTCTTTTGCATCTATGATAACAGACCCTTGGAATGTCAGGTAACTCCCCTTTTTCCAGGCCCCTCAGGCACAACCAATGCCCCAGGAGGGAGACCATACTTTCTCTCTTAGTTAGTGAAGAAAAAGAGCCACATGCTAACCTGACAAGCTCAGGGAGGGCCTGCGTGGCAGTCTTGCAAACCCAGAGATCTAAGATAACCACAAAAGATGGTTTGAAAACTAAATATCTAACAGGTTATAGTAGGTAGTCATTTCCCAGATATTTTCCCAGATGAAGATCAACTTTGATCTTTTTACTGAGCCCATTTGCCTTTTTGCCTCTAAGATAACATATCTGAGAGATGTCTGGGTAACTTGTAACTTCCCTTTTTCCGGAGCCCCTGGGGAACAACCAAATGTGGTGGGGCCAGGACAGATGCCTCACATTCCTTCGTTATCATGTTAATTGTTCGTGCACTCACCTGAGTACAGGTCCATCATTTTACTTTTTATCCAATCCCAGGAGTTTCCCACCGCTTTGCTATCTCCCGCCTCCTTACTCCATCACCAATGAATTTCATGTAACCCACCTATGTCCCTCCTTTGATTTCAGCGTATAACTATAGAAATGTAACGCGCCATTCCCCGGAGCATTGTCTCAATCCGTTGAGGTTCTGCTTCCCGGCATATGTCGAAAGTTTGGCTCAAATAAACTCACAGAAATTCTTTACAGGTTTCCATGTTTTTTGTTTTAACAGCTATATCAATGTGTTGTAGGCAGTGGGAAGGCACCAGGTGTCTGACCTGTGGGGTCAGACCAAACCTGGGTTCGGTAACCTCAGAACTTAGGGTCTGGCTAGGAAAGAATTCAGAGGTAAAGGAAGGGCCCTTTGGAGCTTGGAGTGAGGAAGCTAAAGATAACCTGCCTGGGGCAGGAGGGGGAGGGGGAGTAGGGAGGGAAGGGAAAGGCGAGGGCGTGCTCCTGGGAGGGAGAGCGCTCTGGGTCCTCCTTCCTGAGGGATTTAAGGGTGGGGAGTTTAGGGGAGGTGACAGGGAAAGATCTCTAGAATATTCAGCAGTTTTCCAGATGTGTCCATTCAGGGTTGGGGTCTCCAATGACCCTGGCTTACATGGGGGGGGGGGGGGGGTGTCATCATTCCATGCGGCTGGTCCTGGCCATGGCTGGTCTTGTTGCTTATGTGGGCCTGGAGCTGAAATACAACTTGAGGCCTGAGCCAGTTTGGCTCAGTGGATAGAGTGTCAGCCTGTGGACTAAAGGGTTCCAGGTTTGATTCTAAGGGCACATGCCCAGTTTGTGGGCTTGATCCCCCTAGTGGGGGCGTGCAGGAGACAGCCAATCAATGATTCTCTCTCATTATTGATGTTTCTAGCTCTCTAGCTCTCACCCTTCCTCTCTGTGATAAAAATATATATATATTTTTTAAAAGCGCCAAGAGCTTTCTTAAAAAACAACAACAAACAAACTAAACAGAAAGAAAAAAATATTTAACAAAAGAAATACAACTCGCCAATACCGGTTTGGCTCAGGGATAGAATGTCAGCCTGCAGACTGAAGGGTCCCAGGTTTGATTCAGGTCAAAGGGCACGTACTTTGGTTGCAGGCACATCCCTGGTAGGGGGTGTGCAGGAGGCAGCTGATCAATGTTTTTCTCTCATCGATGTTTCTAACTATCCCTCTCCCTTCCTCTCTGTAAAAAAATCAATAAAATATATATATTTTAAAAGAAAAGAAATACAACTTGAAGCCTAGATGTTATCTCTAGGGAGGAAAGGTCAGGGTTCAAAGGTCAGGGACCAGCCACAGCTAGAGGAGGAAGTCACCCTGGCGGGGAGATCCCACCCTGCAATTGATTTCCACTAGGCACCTGGGGCTTTTCCACCCGGATGGCCTTCTGTGGCCCATCCTTGCTCTGCTCAAGTCTATGCATCATGCATTTAAATTCTTTCATTAATTTCTTCTCGCCTCTTCCTCCCCTTCTCTCTGAGATTCAGTCTGTTCATGTCTCAATTCATTCTTAATATGAAAATCTTTAATCATGGTTTTTTTTAGTGCCCTCTGCTGGTGACTCCCAGAATTGCACATGTAGCCAAAGCGGGTTATAATCCTATCCTAGCTAATAAAAGGGTAATTTGCAAATTAACTGTCACTCTGTCACAAAGATGGCAGCCCCCGGTCCTCTCAGTCCCGCTTAGAGCAGGCAGTGTGAGTGGCCTGGCAGACACTTTCTTCATCACCGTGGCGACGAGGCAAGCTTTCTGTGCCTGGCCATGGATGAGCCTCTAAACTGGGGAGAGCCTCTAGGCAGCGGGCGCTGAGCAGCTAGGCCCTGCAGAGAGCTACGGGCGCATGGATTTGTGCACAGGGTTACTAGTCTGTATATATACTAGTAAAAGGCTATGCCACCAGCCAACTGTTGGATTGGTAACTATGATGTGCAGTGACCACCAGGGGGCAGATGCTCCTTCTGGTAGCTATGATGCACACTGGCCACCAGGAGACAGATGCTCAATGCAGGAGCTGCTGAGCTGAGGTGACTTGGCAGCGGCAGTCCTCCGGTGATGTACCCCAGAACCAGAGAGGAGGGAGCTCAAACCCAAGGTGTGTCAGCTGAGAACCGCCCTATAGCAATCTGGGCCCATTGAGGCAGATTCCTGTCAAGGGCAAAACTTACTTCAAAAGTTTCCTGCGCCTCAAACCTTACAATATTTTTTAAAAATATATTTTATTGATTTTTTACAGAGAGGAAGAGAGAGGGACAGAAAGTCAGAAACATCAATGAGAGAGAAACATTGATCAGCTGCCTCCTGCACGCCCCTCACAGGGGATGTACCCGCAACCAAGGTACATGCCCTTGACCAGAATCGAACCCAGGACCCTTCAGTCCGCAAGCTGACGCTCTATCCATTGAGCCAAACAGGTTTCGGCTAAATAAATAAATATATATATATATATATATATATATATATATATATATATATATATATATATATATTTTTTAATTTTTTTTTACAGAGAAGAGAGAGGAATAGAGAGCTAGAAATTTCTAGCTAATATCAAACTATATTCAACAATACATTAAAAGGATTGTACACGCCGGGACTGGTTTGACTCAGTGGATAGAGTGTCAGCCTGCAGACTGAAAGGTCCCGGGTTCGATTCCGGTCAAGGGCATGTACCTTGGTTGCGAGCACATCCCCAGTAGGGGGTGTGCAAGAGGCAGCTGATCGATGATTCTCTCTCATCGATGTTTCTGACTCTCTATCCCTCTCTCTTCTTCTCTGTAAAAAATCAATAAAATATATTTATAAAAAAAAACAAACAAAAAAAAACCACATGGATTGTACACCATGACCAAGTGGGATTTATTTCATGGATGTAAAACTGTTTTAACCTCTATAATTGAATCAATGCGATATCTCACATGAACAAAATGAAGGATAAAAATCATATGATAGTCTTGGTGGTTGGAGCATCATCTTGTGCATTTAGAAAGTCACCAATTTGATTCCTGATCAGGGCACATACCTACGTTGTGGGTTCAAGCTTCAATGGGGGTGCACAGAGGAGGCATCCAATCAATGTATCTCTCTCACACTGATGTTTCTCTCTTTTCTTTCCTTCTTCTCTACAATAATTTTTTAAAAGTGTGTAATAATTATGTGGTACGTATGAAGCGCATATAGTATTATATGATAACTGTAATTGAAAAATAAAAATAATTAAAAATTATATGATAACCTCAATAGATTAAAACATGATTTGACAAGATTCAACATCATTTTATAATAAAAATTCTCAATATAGTGGTATTGAACCTCAACACAATAAGCTTTGCATGTGAGAAATCCATAGCTAATATCATGGTCAACGGTCAACAACTGAAAGCTTGACCTCTGAGGTCAGGAACATGACGAGGATGCGCACTTATCACCATTTCCAGGCAACCCTGGAATGGCAGTCCTAGTCACAGCACTCAGACAAGAAAGGTAACGGCCAGAACCGGTTTGGCTCAGTGGATAGAGCGTTGGCCTGTGGACTGAAGGGTCCTGGGTTCGATTCCGGTCAAGGGCATGTACCTTGGTTGCGGGCACGACCCCAGTAGGGGGTGTGCAAGAGGCAGCTGATCGATGTTTCTCTCTCATCTCTGTCTCTCACCCTTCCTCTCTGTAAAAAATCAATAAAAATATATTAAAAAAGAAAGAGTAATGAAAGGCGACCAAATTAGAAAGGAAGAAGTAAAACTGCCACTATTTGCAGATGACATGATACTACATATAGAAAACTTGAAAGACATTACAAAAAAAAACTATTAGATGCAGTAAGTGAATTCAGCAATGTTGCAGAATGCAAAATCAATACACAGACATCTGTTGTGTTTCTATAACCTATAATAAATGATCAGCCGAAACCGGTTTGGCTCAGTGGTGGAGCATCGGTCTGCGGACTGAAGGGTCCCAGGTTCGATTCCGGTCAAGGGCATGTGCCTTGGTTGCGGGCACATACCCGGTAGGGGGTGTGCAGGAGGCGGCTGGTCGATGTTTCTCTCTCATCGATGTTTCTAACTCTCTATCCCTCTCTCTTCCTCTCTGTAAAAAAATCAATAATATATATATATATATATATATATATATATATATTTTATTTTTTTTTTTAAAGAAGAAGTAAAACAACTAAACCTAACATTTAAATGGAACCAGAAAAGACCCGGAATAGCCAAAGAAAACTGGAGAAAGAGCAGAGTGGGAGGTATCATGCTTCCTGATTTTAAAGCTTTTTCAAAATTTTTCTATTTTATTTTATTGATTTTTTACAGAGAGGAAGAGAGAGGGATAGAGTTAGAAACATCGATGAGAGAGAATCATCGATCAGCTACACCCCCTACTGGAGAAATGTCTATTCAGGCCCTCTGCCCATTTTTTAATTAGATTAAAAAATTAATCCTATTGGGGATGTGCCTGCAACCAAGGTACATGCCCTATGACTGGAATCGAGCCTGGGACCTTTCAGTCCACTGAGCCAAACCGGTTTTGCTGCTTCCTGATTTTAAACCACACTACAAAGGTAGAATGGTACTTGCATGAAACCAGATATATAGATCAATGCAACAGAATAGAGAACCCAGAAATAAATTCTCACTTATGTGGTCAACTAATCTATGACAAAGGAGGCAAGACAGTCTCTCTTCAATAAGTTGTGTTAGGACAGATGCAGGCAAACAAACAAACAGCTTTGTTACACCATGAGCAGAAATAAAATTAAAGTGGATTAAAAACTTAAATCAATGTAAAACCTAAAACCATAAAAATTCTAGAAGAAAACATAGAGAGTAAACTCTTTGATATTAGTCTCAGCAATATTTTTCTTTAAATGTGTCTCCTTGGGCAAACAAAATGCAACAAAAGCAAAAATAAACATAGGGAACTACAACTTAAAAAGGTAGGGTACAGCAAAGGAAGCAATCAACAACATGAAAAAACAATCCCCTGAACAGGAGGAGGTTTCTGCAAACAATACATCTGGTAATGAGTTAATATCCAAAATATGTAAGTCACTTAGGTAACTTGATGACAACAACAACAACAAACAATCCAATTTAAAAGCGGGCAGAGGGCCTGAATAGACATTTCTCCAAAGAGCACACACAAATGGCAAACAGACATATGAAAAGATGCTCTACGTCACTAACCACCAGGGAAATGCAAATCAAAACCACACCTGTCAGACTAACTACCTTTAAAAAATCAACAAAAAACAAATGCTGGTGAGGATGTGGCGAAAAGGGAACCCTTATACATTGTTGACATGATAGTAACTTGGTGCAGCCACTATGTAACTTATGGAGATTTCTCAAAAAGTTAAAAACAGAGTTGCTGTATCACCCAGCAATTCCACTCTTGAGTATTTATCTGAAGCAAACTAAAACACTAATCTGAAAACATACATGTACTCCTATTCTCATCACAGCGTTATTTACAATGGCCAAAAAATGGAAGCAACTTAGGCATCCATCAAATAGATAAATGAATAAAAAAGAAGTGATCCAGATATACAATGAAATATTACTCTGTCGTAAAAAGGAATACAATTTTGCTATTTGTGACAACATGGATGGACTCAGGGTGTATTTTGCTATGTGATTTAACTCAAATGGAGAAAGACAAATATCATGCGATTTTACTTATGTTGGAATCCAAAAACAACAACAACAACAACAAAACAAATAAAAGAAAAACAGAACCATACACATAGAGAACAAGCTGATGGTTGCTAAAGAGAAAGGGGTATGCTGGGTAATGAGTGAAATAATAAAATAATAAAATGTGAGTTAATAAGAGGGAGACCTATCTGCTTAGCTCAAAATTATGTTGGATGGGATTGTGAGCCTGAGGGTAGGATGGAAAATAAGGCTCCAGCAACCCAAGAAAGAAAGGAAGAGAACTATGATAGCAGGTATCTGGCTCCCCATCTTATTACCTTTTTACTCCTTATTCATGAGATAAAAGGGGACTGTTCAAATATATGCAAAGAAGAAAAAAGGAAAGAGAGGAAGTCCAGTAACTAGTATTGTACTTGCAATGCATTTTACAAAGAAAGAGTTCTTAGGATACATTGCAGAATCACCAATTAATAAAGTGAACCTGTTTAGTAGGGTGATTAACATAAGAAAAGCCATGAGGAGTAGCAATAGTTCAAAAATATTGTGTGAGGTAGGCATCTAAATTTTCTTTAAAAATATATTTTATTGATTTTTTTACAGAGAGGAAGAGAGAGGGATAGAGAGTTAGAAATATCGAAGAGAGAGAATCATTGATCAGCTGCCTCCTGCACACTTCCCACTGGGGATGTGCCCTTGCCAGAATTGAACCTGGGACCTTTCAGTTCGCAGGCCGACACTCTATCCACTGAGCCAAACCGGTTTCAGCTGCATCTAAATTTTAATGCAATCTAAATTTCAATACACAAGGCAAAAGAGTTTTGCCATCCAGCTCTGAGACATATAAGAGTTTTCAGGTTAATTAACAGCTCCACCAATTTTGAGGTGTGTGTGTGTGTGTGTGTGTGTGTGTGTGTGTGTGTAGCAAAAATGCCTAAGATCTACTCTCATCAAATTTTAATTATACAATGCATATATATATATATATATATATATATATATATATATATATATATATGGTGAGATATTTCAAATCATCATGTTGCAATCTTTAAATACAATTTTATTAGGCAATTACACCCTAAGAAAGATGGGATGCTAAGAGTTTCCAGTTACATCTAAAATTTGCATACTAATTTATTATTATTTTCTATATTACTAAAAATAGGGGTTCAAATGCCCTTAGCAGTTTACATTTCAAAGTTCTCCAGGGACACAGCAAAAACTAGTCTGAGTTAAATTTCCTTTTAGTGTAAAATGTGCGGCTGAGAATGGGCCGAACACACCCGAGCCCTGTGGTCAGGCTGAACCCCTTGCACCCAAATGGCAGGGCTTCAGGGTTCCGACTTCCCACCAGAGACCAGTGCTCTGGGATTCATTTGTGCGTTTTATAAAAACTGTATTTAACATGGATTCCAAAGAGGAGGGGAGAGGGAGAGATTAAAAACATCAATGATGACAGAGAATCACCGATTGGCTGCCTCCCACACGCCCCTTACTGAGGATGGAGCCCACAACCTGGGCATGTGCCTTTCCTTGATGGGATTCAAACGTAGGACCCTTCAATCCACAGGCCAATGCTCTATCCACCGCTCTAAACCGGCTAGGGCTGAGATTCTTACTAAAAGGGCAAAATGAGAGGAGATAGGGATGGGATGGGTAGAAGGCTCAGGGCTGTCAAGAATCAAAGATTGAAAAGAAGCCACTCTATTACAGATGATGAAATCACATCTAAGTGTCTGTGTCACATTAAGAGTCACTCGAGCCGAAACCGGTTTGGCTCAGTGGATAGAGCATCAGCCTGCGGACTGAAGGGTCCCAGGTTCGATTTTGGTCAAGGGCATGTACCTTGGTTGTAGGCATATCCCCAGTTGGGGGTGTACAGGAGGCAGCTGATCGATGATTCTCTCTCATCGATGTTTCTAACTCTCTATCCCTCTCTGTGAAAAATCAATAAAATATATTAAAAAAAAAAAAAAAAGAGTCACTTGAGTGACTTTGCAGCTCTAGGCCAAGCTCTTGACCCCTCGATGACATAAGACTCTTTTGTTTTGTCAACTAAGTGTAAATGCAAAAGGAGGGTGGGGCTAGAAATAAATAATAAAAACTTATTCAAGGAGCTTTTTTTGTGTGTGTGTGATGATAGATATTTATTCATTTTTAAAACACTAATGCCACTACTTTAAGTCATTTAATCCTCACACAATCCTATTGCAAACTGGAAACACAGATAGGCAAGGCAAACGCCCAGAAGTGTTCCAAAGAAGACATACAAGCGAAGAGCTGGCAGAGTAGACTCACGTGGTGGAGAAAAACCTGCGCTGCATTCTTAGCTCTGGGATTGGCCCGGGAGGCTTGTCAGGCAGATGTCCGGGGGTCTGGATGATGGAAGCCAGGTGGGCTGGAGGACGGGCGCCTGGAGGTCTGGTGACGACGGAGACCTTCAGGGGACAGTCAGAAGCTTATCTGCCAGTAGATTAATGTCCGGGGATTGGCACAGGTCTGGAAAGTTCAAAAGTTTAAGTTCCCCAGCAAGTTAAAACAAGAAAGAAGATCATTTCCTCATGCCTCGACCTTCATAATGTTAATAATTTAGCAGCTTGGTTGGTTAAAGTGATTCCAATATGTATTCTCCCTATCTTCACTCTTTTCCTGGGTTTCCATCAGTCCTAGCCTGGGCCACCCTCCCGTCTGTACTTACTCGCTGCATCTGGAAACTGAATTCCCTGTGCCCTGGTGCCCTGGCCTTCACAAAGAGCTGGTGTGGTGGGGGTGGGGGTGGGGGGAGCAGAAGGGAAGCAAGGGCTTTTACAGTGAGAGAAGCTACAGCCCTGGAATGCTGGGAGTGCAGGTGAACAAGGAAAGAGGGTGATGATGCCCTTTTTAAGGTTGGTTATGTTTTTTGTTGTTGTTGTTTTTTCTTTTTTTTGTGTGTGTGTGTGTGTGTGTGTGTGTGTGTGTGTTTGAATATATATGTATTTTTTAAAAATATTTTTTATTGATTTTTTTACAGAGAGAAAGAGAGAGAGATAGAGAGAAACATCGACAAGAGAGAATCATCGATCAGCTGCCTCTTGCACACTCCCTGCTGGGGATAATAAGAATTATATGTCACAGGGGGGCATCAGGATTTTAGAGATGCTTAGGTTGGGGCATGGCCAAAAAGAGGGAGGGAGCCACTGATCTAAACCCTAAGTTCAGGAATATGTTCAACTTTTTTAATGTCGTGTTTCCTTCTGCACTGGAGTTAAGGAAGCTATTCTCTGTTTCCATTCTAATATTTGTGTGTGTGTGTGTGGGGGGGGTTCTCATTGAATTCCTTCTTCCTTGAATATTGCAGTCCTTTAATTCTAGTTTTCATTAGCACTTGAACTTTTTTTTTATTAATATATTTTATTGAATTTTTACAGAGAGGAAGAGAGAGGGATAGAGAGTTAGAAACATCAATGAGACAGAATCATCGATCAGCTGCCTCTTGCACACCCCCTACTGGGGATGTGCCGCAACCAAGGTACGTGCCCTTGACCGTAATCGAACCCGGGACCTTTCAGTCCGCAGGCCGATGCTCTATCCACTGAGCCAAACCAGTTTCGGCAGCACTTGAACTTTTAATATGTAACTTGATTGAGAGATAAGGTCTGAGTAAGGCCAGAAAAATGTGGAACCAAATTTAATTTTGGGTCCATATGTGTAAGTACTAGAAAACCCAAGGTGTTTGTTTGTCTGTATTTTAGTTTTGATGTGAATTTTTCACCTTAGCTCAATTTTTGTATATCCGTGTCTCTAGTAAAGTTTGACATTTAAAAGGCTATTCCAGCTGGTTTGGCTCAGTGGATAGAGAGTCAGCCTGTGGATTGAAGAATCACAGATTCGATTCCGGTCAAGGGCACATGCCCAGGTTGTGGGCTTGATCCCCAGTGTGGGGAGTGCAGGAGGCAGCCAATCAGTGATTCTCTCTCATTAATGATGTTTCTATCTCTTTTTTCCTTCTTCTCTAAAATCAATTTAAAAAAAAAGAAAGAAAAAAAAATCTACACTGTTTCCCAGGAAAATGAATTCACAGTAGCCTGTCTACCAGGGAAAGCTCCAGTCCAGTGAGAACACATGCAGATCATGACTAAAACATACTTATGTCAGTGAGACAGGGAAACTGTATGAAATTCATTTGCTAAACTTTCAATGGTCCATTAGGTACTTTAAAATATCTGGGAGCCATCCTGGCTAGAGTTGCTCAGTGGCTGGTGCACTGAAGGGTCAAGGGTTCGGTTCCTGGTCAAGGGCATGTACAGGAGGCAACCAATCAATCACATCAAAGTTGTGTTTGTTTGTTTTTTTTTCCTCTATCCCTCCTTCTCTCCCTTCCTTCCACTCTTTAAAAATCAATGGAGCCCTAACCAGTTAGACTAGAGCATCGGCCTGCGGACTGAAGAGTCCCTGGTTCGATTCCAGTCAAGGGCATGTACCTTGGTTGCAAGCACATCCTCAGTAGGAGGTGTGCAGGAGGCAGCTGATCGATGTTTCTCTCTCATCGATGTTTCTAACTCTCTATCCCTTTCCCTTCCTCTCTCTAAAAAAATCAATAAAATATCTTTTTTAAAAATCAATGGAGCCGAGACCGGTTTGGCTCAGTGGTAGAGCGAGCACATCCCGGGTAAGGGGTGTGCAAGAGGCAGCTGGTCGATGTTTCTAGCTCTCTATCTCTCTCCCTTCCTCTCTGTAAAAGATCAATGAAATATATAAATAAATAAAAAAGCGCCATGTCTATTTAAAAAAATCAATGGAAAAATATCCTCAGGTGATAACAAAAAGATAAAAAGTCTATTAGTGCGAAAAGGTCTCTCTGGGTTATACTTTGGGCAACTGGGACAAGGGAAGTAAGGAGTGCTTCAGTAACACCAGAGGGTGTTGATATTATAGATTCAGCACAGTCTTGCCATTGCCCCTTTTTACATAAGAACCATCAGTGAACCAAAGGAGTCTGCTTACCAGAGGAGTTTCCTGCAGATTCAGATTATTTTGAGGGTTCAGCAGGTGATCAGCAGTGTTAAGCAGACATGAGGGGGTTTGTGGCTAATGGAGGGGAGGAAAGTTAGTAGGGTTAAGGTGATTACAATGTGAGAGTTACGTTAGAAGCAGTTAGAAGGATTTCCTAGCTCTGGCTGATGTGGCTCAGTTGGTTGGGCGTTGTCCTGGGCGCTGGTTGCTGGTTCGATTCCTGGTCAGGCAGGGCACATGCATGGGTTGCAGGCTTTGATCCCCAGTAGGAGGATGGCGGGCAGGGGGGGGGGGGGGGGGGGGAGAATGTGGGATGTGGGGAGGTTGTGCAGAAGGCAGCTGATTGATGAGAAAGCAGTGAGTGCAGTGAGCTCTGTGGACATCACACCTGTATGTTCACCAGCTTTGGAGTTATCAGGGATCTTCCTTGAATGCCTGTCCTGGACACCAAATGTGTTGACCTTAAACAAAAAGCCAGATATTTTCCCAACAAAGTAAGTTTATTTGGGAACAACAAAGAATTGCAATTCAGCATAAGAAATCTTGGTGAGTCACATTCAAGGCTGCTAACACAATGAAAAGGAAACTTTTATAAACAGAAAGAGGAAGTTAGGAGTGTTATTATAAACAAACAATTCTTCCTGTTTAGCTTCTCAATCTACATAGGGTGCGAGAGCTCCCCCTACAGGCCCTTCTTATTCCAGTTTTGGTTTTGGTCTACTTTATTGATTACTCAGTTTATCCTATATAATAAAGGTCTAATATGCTAAGTGTCTGGTTGTCCGGTCAGCCATTCAACCAATCAAAGTGTAATATGCTGATGATATGCTAAGGCCACTCAACCGCTCACTATGAAGTGCACTGACTACCAGGGGGCAGATACTCTGACCAATAGGTTATCTTGCTTCTGGGCTTTGGCCAATCAGGACTGAGAGAGATGGGCCAGACATGCCCTGGAACCCTCCCTTAGCCCTTCCCAGCTGATCTCCACTGGTGGGGGTCCTTCGCCTGGCCTGTACCCTCTTGCAATCCAGGATCCCTCTGGGGATGTCAGAGAGCTGGTTTCAGCCAGATCCTGCAGGCCAGGCTGAGGGACCCCACTGGTGCATGGATTCGTGAACCAGGCCTCTAGCTTTAAATAACAATTTATGAAAAGGTCAGCAAATATCTGTTAGATGAGGTTTAAAGTAGACTTACCACTGGAGGTATCCTGGTCCCCTCCAGTGCTCTTGCTTCAGCCATCCTTAATAACCAGCGTTGGATTTCTGGAGCATCCTAGTATAGCTTTTTATATAAAAAGAGCCCATTAAGCCGAAACCAGTTTGGCTCAGTGGATAGAGCGTCAGCCTGCGGACTAAAAGGTCCCAGGTTCGATTCTGGTCAAGGGCATGTACCTTGGTTACAGGCACATCCCCTGTAGGGGGTGTGCAGGAGGCGGCTGATCGATGATTCTTTCTCATCGATGTTTCCAACTCTCTATCCCTCTCTCTTCCTCTCTATAAAAAATCAATAAAATATTTAAAAAGAGAGACCGTTAAAACTGCATATTTTTTAAATTTAATTTTAATTTAATTTATTTTTTATTGTTTGAAACAGAAGTTTATTCCCAGAATAATGCACAAAAAGCACAGGTTGAGGCCACAGTGGGAGGCTTCCCTCTTCCGGCCCTCTGCCCGGGAGAACACAGGCGAAGGAAGAAACGTGCAATCACAAACAATGAGTAACTCTAAAGACAAAAGGTTTGGTCCAAAAGAACTCAACATGATTAATCCAATTAGGTGAAGAGCTTCCCTGAGAGGATTAAGATATTGCAGGTGTAGTGTTCCACAGCGTGGCTCTTCAGTGCCCCAGGGGGCCTGCTTGAGGGAGATGAGGACGGAACGCATGCGGGAGGCGTCTTTGGCCTGCTTGCTGGACTTAGGCTTAAAGTCACACAGGCGGGCCACCCGTGCCCACTCAGTGCCTGGGGATGACTCGTGGATGTCATTTACAAAGGCTTCTTCTGCTGCCCTGTTGTTTGCTTTTGTTTTCTGCAGCTGCTCATCCTGCCTCGCATACCACTCTTCCAGCTCCTTTGTTGCCTTTTCTTTCCTCTCTGCTTCTTGCTTCCGAGAATTGGCATCCAGGGCTTCCAAGCGTTCCGTTAGTTCTTCTCTCCATTTACGGTTACTACTTTCAGGCTCTGATTGCAATCGATCCACTTGTGAAATAGCCCCATAACTGTCTGTTGGGCCATTACTCTCCTGGTAGTATTCGCCATTCATCACTCCATCATCAGCATCCGGACTCCCCGGCGGCTGGGGTCCCCGTGCGGCTGGGGTCCAGGGCGCCGCCGTCCAGGCCGTCCAGGCCGTCCAGGATGGCGAAGGCCTCATCGTTCTCGATGCCTGCAGTCTCGCTCTCCTGCTGCGCCAGGAAGGCCAAAGCCGGGTCCACCCCGTTCCGCAGAGCGGGGCCGCCGGGAGTGCCGGCAGGGTCGCCGGACGGGTCTAGGCGAGCCATGGCGGGCAGTTCAAGGGCACCGACACCGACCCGGAGAGACACACCAGCAAACCCACTGACACCTTTCCCGGCAGCGGCCTCGGTGGCGGCGCCTACGCTCGGAGGGCAAGCTGGAGTGAGCTAAAACTGCATGTTTTTCTTACCCACCAGTGTCCTTGCAATGAACAGTGTTATTAAATAGCAATCAAAAAGTAAGAACAAAATGTCTCTTAACAGATGAACAAATAAAGTGTTTTTCCTATACAATGGAATATTATTTGGCCATAAAAACAAAAGACGTGTTGGTACATGCTACAACATGGCTGTCCCTTGAAAAAGATTATGCTGAGTGAATGAAGCCAATCACAAGATCATATAGTGTATAATTCTGTTCATTTGAGTACCGTATGCATGAATAATACTTAGAGACAGTAGGTAGGTTAGCGGTTTCTAAAGATGTTGGGAGTATAGCAAAGTGCAGAGGAGTTCGTTTTGGAGAGGCCAAATGTTTAAAAACTGTGGGGATGATTGCACACACCTGGGACTATACTAAAACCTGTTGAATTGTACATTTTCTGTGGGTTGCACTGTATAACATGTGCATTATATATCATATTGCTGTTCATATAAATAAGTAAATGCATTAAAAGTTTTGCAATCCAATCATTTAGGCATATAAGTGCTTCCAGATTAATTAAAATATCCATTGTTTCACAGTTACTTTGTGTATATGTGTGTGATGAGAAAGCTTAACCCACACTTAGCAAATTTCAAATATACAGTCTAGTGTGTATATATATATATATCAGTATTTATATATATAGTCTAATATATATATAAATACTCATGTTGTGATCTTTAAATAGAGACAATTTGATTTGTCAATTATACCTCAATAAAGCTGAGAGGAGAAAGTTTCCAGATGCGTATCAAGTTTATATAACCATTTATTGTTTTTCTTATGTCAGTGAACATGGAAAAATCAGTTGCCTTCGGGATATTTAGGATATTTAGTCGTTTACATTTCAGAGATCTCTAGAGACACAGGCAAAAAGTAAACTCAATTTCCTACCAATGCAACGTGTACAGCTAAAGATATAATGAACACATCTCACACCCTGTGGTTAGACTAGGAGTTCCTGCACCCTGGCTAGGTCAGCAGGCTTCCAACTCCCCACCAGAGCCAAGTGCTCTTAGATTCTTTCTCTTAAGGATAGAATGGCTGGGGGTGAGGAAGGGACTGCTGGGAAGCATCAACGATCGAAATGGAGCCAAGGCAGGTTTGGCTCAGTGGATAGAACGTCAGCCTGCGGGCTGGTGGTGTGTGTGTGTGTGTGTGTGTGTGTCCCAGGTTTGATTCTGGTCAGGGGCATGTGCCTTGGTTGCGGGCACATCCCGGGTTACGGGTGTGCAGGAGGCAGCTGGTCGATGTTTCCCTTTCATCGACGTTTCTGGCTTTCTGTCCCTCTCCCTTCCTCTCTGTAAAAAATTAATAAGATATATATATATATATATATATATATATATATATATATATATATATATATATATATATATATATTTTTTTTTTTTTTTTTTTTTTTTTTTTAAATCGAAATGGAGCCAGACTCGTGATTACAGACGGTGAGGGCACCTTAGGCGGTGTTTCTAAGGAGTCTTCATGCCAGGAGAGGCCTGACAGCCTTTGCAACAAGCCCTGGACCTGGCCCGGTTCCGTGCTAACGTGCACCCTTTGGCAGCGGAACCAGGAATCCCCTGTGCACACCTGCGCCAGCGTGTTCCCAACGCGCCGGGCGGACACGGCGCAGTCAGCCCCAGCCAGGCCGGAACCCAGTTCTGTTTGGAGTCGGAGGCCAAGGTCCTGCGGAGGGCTGTCACTCAGGCAGAGGGGGCGGTGCTTCGTCAGAAACTGTCCAATCAGGGGTGCTTCTGGGACAGGTGGGTGGGGCGAGGCCCCGCGGGGGCGTGGACTTCTCCGCCTCAGCCCGCCTGGGGACAGCTGGTAGCCTTTCCCTTCCGGTCCCGGCGCCTCGGTTGCGGCCTCTGCGGCACTGTGACCCGCACGCGGGAGGAGTCTGTGCGGGACCCCGGGAGACCTAGGGAACTGGACATGGTGAGTGTGGGGGCCCGGCGAGGCCCGGGGAGGAGGGGCTGGTTGGAACTGGCTGGAGCCGGCCGGCTGTGATCGGGCCGGCCTCCCCTCGGCCAAGTCCGGGCCTGCGGGCCGGGTCCGCTTTCCGCGGGGGCTCCGCTGGCACGGCGCCCCCTTCGGAGCCAGGACCGGGGTTCCGTTAGGCCGGGGCCTCTGTGGGCGGCGCGGGGCCCACGGGCAGGGCCCACGGGCAGGGCCCACGCCCAGCCGGGACCACTGTGCCTTGGCCTGCGGGGCGTGTGCAGGGGAGCGGCTGAGGTCTGTGGGGTCCCCAGTCCCTCCATCCTGCTCGGGGGGAACCGTCTTCCTTTGAGTTTTCTTACATGTGTGGGAGGCAGACCCTGGACCCTGGTCCCCCAAATTGGCCGGGACTGAAACTGGCGGAAAATCTCTGCATTCCAGGGTCAGCCCTCCAATTCCCACAACCAGCTTTCCTCCCGAGGACAGCGTCATGATCACAGCGTCATGATCGGCTGTCTGTCCTCCGGGATGCGTTTCAGACACACCCAACGTTTTGTTTATTTTGTAAAGTTTGAGGCGCAGGAACTTGACCACCAAGATATGTTCAAGTTTATTCCCCAGTCGTGAGCGGGACTCATCACGGAGGTAGAGAAATCAGAATTGAAGGAGTGGGGAGGGGAGACAGGACCCAGCCGGGCTGCCGCTGGTCCGGGGAATCTTTTGAGGGGGAGGAACAGGGGAGGGTTGGACCCAGGGGGAACAGGAGAGGGATGGGCACCAGGGCACTTGGGCACGCGCTGATTGGTGGATCGGGATGTCTCTGTGGCAGATGCCAGTAATGTCATAACTCTGCCCACCAGTTGGGGGAGGGAGAATCATATTTTATTGAAAAAAAATTTTTTTAATTGTCTAAAGTATTACATATGTCTTCTTTCCCCCCGATTGATACCCTCTCCCCTCATTTATTTATTTATTTATTTACGGAATAATGATAGAATGCTCTTCTTTAGAGATTTCTTTTTTTTTTATAATATATTTTATTGATTTTGTAGAGAGGAAGGGAGAGAGATAGAGAGTTAGAAACATCGATGAGAGAGAGTCATCGATCAGCTGCCTCTTGCACACCCCCTACTGGGGATATGCCCGCAACCAAGGTACATGCCCTTGACCGGAATCGAACCCCGGGACCTTTCGGTCCCCAAGCCGACGCTCTATCCATTGAGCCAAACGGTTTCAGCTCTTTAGAGATTTCTATTTGTGTGGACATTTTGCGTTAGAGGAAAGCAGAGAGTATTCACCTACAACAGTGTTTCCCAAACTTTTGACATATGTGTGCCCCTTCTATAATTTCCATAACGCTGAGTACCCCTCGTACTCATGAGAACGTAGAATTAGGCGCAGCTAAGCACGGTGCAGTGTATATCCCCACCAAACTCCGGTGCAACGCGTACCCCCACCAGACTCTTCCCGGACCCCTGGGGGTACACGAACCACACTTTGGGAAACACTGACCTAGAGCAGTGTTTCCCAAACTTCTCTCATGAGGAGAATCACCTGGTGGAGTTGTTAAAATACAGATTCCTGAATCCCAACTAAGAAGTGCTAAACTAGAATTTTTGGGAACATATACTAGGTAAAATTGTTTAGCACTTCTTAGTTGGGATTCAGGAATCTGTAGTCTAACAACTCCACCAGGTGATTCTCCTCATGAGAGAAGTTTGGGAAACACTGACCTAGAAGACTATCAAGTCCTTGTTCCTCCCCCCCCCCAGGCCCTTCCCGGGGCACAGACACACGGGGAGCCCCCTGGGTGTTGTGTCGAGTTAGCGTGGCCCCTTCCCTGGGTTGGTCACTTTGAAAACACTGACTTATTTAAGTCTCAGGTTTTGTTTTGTTTTGTTTTGTTTTGTTTTAAATATATATTTAATACCTTTTAATTGATTTCAGAGAAGGGGGACAGAGAGATGAAACATCAGTGATGAGAGAGAATCATTGATGGACTGCCTCCTGCGAGCCCCACTCTGGGGATTTGGCATGTGCCCTGACCAGGAATGGAAGGAACCCTGACCTCCCAACCACTGAGCCACGCAGGCCTGGCTAAGTCTGTTTTTAATAGGAGTAAAATGTAATTAATCACTAGAACCTGAAAGACAATATAAAAGACCAGTTCCAAAGCCGGAACTGGTTTGGCTCAGTGGATAGAATGTCAGCTTGTGGACTGAAAGGTCCCAGGTTCGATTCCGGTCAAGGGCATGTACCTTGGTTGCGGGCACATCCCCAGTAGGGGGTGTGCAAGAGGCAGCTGATCGATGATTCTTTCTCATCGATGTTTCCAACTCTCCCTCTCTCTTCCTCTCTATGTAAAATCAATCAAATATATTAAAAAAAAAGAAAAGAAAAGAGTTCCAAATAAGCAAAAAGAGGAGAATTAAAAAAAATATATATATATTTTTCAGTATTTCATTCCATTTCTAGAACTTTCTTGCACCCTTCCTGAGCATGTGTAGTAAGTTTCTGAGGTTGTTTTATTTGGGAGAGTTTTAAAATACAATCCCATTCTACCGGTTTGGCTCAGTGGATAGAGCGTTGGCCTGCAGACTGAGGGGTCCCGGGTTCGATTCCGGGCAGGGGCATGTGCCTTGGTTGCGGGCACGTCCCCAGTGGGGGGTGTGCAGGAGGCAGCTGATCGATGGTTCTCTCTCGTCGATGTTTCTAGCTCTCTATCTCTCTCCCTTCCTCTCTGTACAAAATCAATAAAATATATTTAAAAAAATAAAATAAAATACAATCCCAGGGCTTACCCTGCAGAGCAGAGTCGTTGAAGTAGATTCCTAAGAAGAGCTACTGAGCCGTGGAAGGGGGGTGCAGTGCAGAGCCATGGGTGGAGGTGGGTGCTGATGCCCTTCCTGTGGGTGTGGCTGTGGATCCTTAGTGTTAGCCATTTCTAGATTTTATGTTGAGGTTTTTATTCAGAGTATAATTTGTAGACACTGAGAAGGTTAAGCAGATCAGGTGTTGTCCGTGGACAAAAGGTTTATGGATTTGGGGGTTTATTTGGATCAGTACTTGAAACTGAATGAGGCTGAGAGTTGCCTCACCTGTGAGAAGCCTCAGGGAGGGAGCATTTCCATGCTTACAGGAGAGAGAGGGTGTGTGGGGCTCCCCGTGCTCACTCCTGGGCTCCTCAGGTTCACCCATGTCCTTCCCCAAGGGCTATCACTCAGATTCGAAGGCCAGATAAAGAGCTTCACAAATAAAAAAAAAAGCTAAAGGAGTTCATCACCGCCAAACCAGAATTATATGAATTGCGGAAAGGGGTTCTTTAGGAAGAGGAAGAAAATAAAGATAAAATTTATGAACAACAAATATGTAACTATCAACAAGTGAATCTAAAAACTATGGGAATTAAAAAATCTGATGAACAATATAAACTGTTGAATATAATAGAATCAGAGGTATGGAAGGGGAGTGGACTGACGATTCTCGGGGAAAAGGGGAGAGGGGGGCGTGGGAAGAGACTGAACATAAACTGTGCACCTATGGATGAGGACAGTGAGGGGTGGGGAAAGGGCAGAGGGTGGGGTGGGAACCTGGTGGAGGGGAGCAATAGAGGGGAAAAAATGAGGACCATTTGTAATTACATGAACAATAAAGATTTATTTTTTAAAAAAGAAACTAATACAATATTATATATACATACATATATATATATATATACACACACACACACACACACACACACACACACACATATATATATATATATATATATATATATTAAAGTGGTGAGTGTGGGCATTCTGTCTTGTTCCTGATGTTAGGAGAAAAGCTCTTTAACCATTGAGTTGTATAAGCTCTATGTTTGTCATAGTGGTTTTTATTATATTGAGATACGTTCTATTTAGTTCCACTTTGTTGAAAGTTTCATGGACGCTATATTTTGTCAAATGATTATTTGCATTTGTTGAGATGGTTAAAAGGTTTTTATTTTTGTTTTGTTATTGTGGTGTATTATGATTCTTGTTTAGTGGATATTGGACCATTTTTGCAATCTTGGAATAAATTTTACTGGATCATGGTAAACGATCCTTTTAATGTATTGTTAATTTGCTGTGCTAATATTTTTTGAGGGTTTTTACACCTATGTTCATAGATTGGATATATGTGTGTGTGTGTGTGTGTGTGTGTGTGTGTGTATTTTAAGAATATACTATTGATTTTTAGAGAGGAAGGAAGAAGAGAGAAACATTGATGTGAGTGCATAACATCAAATGACTGCTTTCTACATACCTCCTACCATGGATTGAACCTGAAACCTGAGCTTTTGCGCTGACTAGTAATCAGGAAGCCAGCAACCATTTGATGCCTGGGATGGTGGTGGCCAGTCAACTGAGCTACAGCAGCCAGGGCTGGTAATTTTTTTTTTTTTTTTGTAGTGTCTTTGTGTAGTTTTGGTGTCAGGGTAGTGCTGGCCTTGTAGAATGAGTTTTAAAGTGTTCCTTTCTCTTCAATTTTTTTTTTTTTTTTGAATACTTCGAGAAGTAAAGGTAATAATTCTTTTTTTTTAAAAAAAATAAATCTTTATTGTTCATATTATTACAAATGTTCCTCATTCCCCCCCCCCCCCCCCCTCCATTGCTCCCCTCCACCAGGTTCCCATGTCTCCGTACCTTACGCTTTTACAGCTCCTCTGATTTTCCTTCTGGTTTTCTCTTTCCTTCTAGTTGTAGAATTTCCAGTTAGTCGCCGAAACCGGTTTGGCTCAATGGATAGAACGTCGGCTTGGGGACTGAAGGGACCCGGGTTCGATTCTGGTCAAGGGCATGTACCTTGGTTGTGGGCATATCCCCAGTGGGGGGTGTGCAAGAGGCAGCTGATTGATGATTCTCTCTCATCGATGTTTCTAATTCTCTATCTCTCTCCCTTCCTCTCTGTACAAAATCAATAAAATATATTTAAAAAAAAAAAAAGAATTTCCAGTTAGTCAACTTTCCTGTAGTTCTGGATAATGTCCATTTTGTATTTTAGTTGTATTTTTTTTGAAATTGTTGTGTGAGGCTGCAGTTAGGCGTTTACTTATGCCGCCATCTTGGTTTTCATCCAGTAATAATTCTTTCAAGTTTTGGGTAGAATTCAGCAAACAGTTAGGTCCTAGATTTTTGTTTATTGGGGTTTCTTTCATTACTGATTTCAGTTTTGTTACTAGTTTTATCTGTTTATTCCAATTTTCTATTTTTTTTTCCTGTTTTAGACTGAACATATGTGTTTCTAGAAATTTATGCATTTCATATTGGTGTATTCACTTATGATTTATTCGTATTTCTGTGTCGTTAGTTGTAACGAATGTCTCTTTCATTTATGTTTTTATTTATTTGGATTATTATTTTGTTTCTTTTTTGATGAGTCTGGTTAAGTAAGGGTTCATTTTGTTTTTTCAGTAATCTTAGTTTCATTGATCTTTTCAATCTTTTTCCTCCATTTCATGTGTTTTAATTTTGATCTTTATTATTTCCTTCCTCCTATTAACTTTTCTTTTTATAGATTTTTTTAGGTGTAAGGTTAGGTTGTTTATTTGAAATTTTTGTTTCTTGAGGTAGTTCTGAATCACTATAAACTTCCCTTTTAGAACTGCTTTTGCTCTGCCCCATATACAGGATGTCCTCCCCAAAATATATATACATTTTCACAGCTGATAGCTCAACTTTGAAAAGGAAATATATTTTGTTTGTTTGTTTATTTATTTATTTATTTATTTATTTACTTAAATGATTGATTTCAGAGAGGAAGGGAAAGGGAGGGAGAGAGAAACATCAATGATGAGAGAGAATTATTGATCTGCTACCTCATGCGTGTCCCCTAGTGGGGATCCAGCCTGCAACCCAGGGCATGTGCCCTTGACCAGAATCAAACCCAGGATCTTTCAGTCCACTGAGCCAAACTGGGTAGAGCAATGAAATGTAATTTAATAAACACTGCCTTTATAATTATTCAAAGTATATGTATACGTTTTTGGGACACCTTATGTTTTAGAATGCTGTGTTTTTATTTTCATTTGTCTCATATATTTTTCAATATTTAGGAGCATGTTATTCAGCTTCCACATATTTGTTCTCCTCTCCTCCCCCCCGTTTTTCCCCCTTATAATTAATTTCTAGTTTTATACTGTTGTCATCAGAAAAGATATTTCAATACAAAAAAATCTTGATTTTTCAATCTTAAATTTACTAAGACTTGTTTTGTGGTCTAATGTGTTCCCTGTCCAGGAAAATATTCCATGCACACTTGAAAATATTCTATGTTCTGTTATATTTGGATGGAAAGTTTCTGTAAATATCTATTAATTCCATCTGGTCTAATGTGTCTTTTAGAGCCAGTGTTTCCTTGTTGGTCGTCTGGATGATGTATCCATTGATGTAAATAAATTGTTAAAGACCCCTACTGTTATTGTCATACTACCAGTCTCTCTCTTTAGAGTAATTTTTGCTTTATGTACTTAGGCATTCCTATGTAAGATGCATAAATATTATTATTATGTAATGCCTTTCTTTGGCTTTTATTAGAGATTGTTTTAGTCTATTTTGTGTGGTGTAAGTATTCCTACACCAGCTTTCTTTTCAGTGCTGTTTGTATGAAATATATTTTTCCCTTCAATTTCAGTCTGTGTGTATGTTTATATCTGAAGTAATTTTTTATAAGCAAATATGTTGACTCTTCTTTTTATTCATTCAGCCTCTGTGTCTTTTGATTGGATAATATAGGTCACTTACATTTAAAGTAATTATTGATGGGTATGTACTTATTGTTTCTAAGAGAGAGAAAGGAAGAAATGATTCTGTAATAAATATTACACAAGAAAAAAGCAGTGCTCGTCTGTATGAATGTTTTTCAGCCAGCTACATCTGATTACTTTTAATGATCTGGAGAACTAATTTAAGATGATATGACTATCTAGACTAGGGGTGTCGAACTCAATCAGAGAAGGGGCCAAAATCTAAAATCCAGCCTAAATCGCGGGCCGAATGGTTTACTGAACAGTCATAAACTGTCATTGTGATGGAAACGCAGCAGAGTGCAGTGATGACAGCCCGGTGCAGGCCACATTGCAAGGCCTGGCGGGACGGATTTGGCCCGCGGGCCTTGTGTTTGACACATGTGATCTAGACCTTGCTAAAGCTAGCATTGTCATAGGCCTTCTGGACTCATGTTTAGTGATGGCAATAGAACAAAAAGCAAATTTGTTTATTCAATACCTATTTATTCCCAGAAATCTTATAGTCATTTAATCCAATGCCTCATGGAGTACTGTAAGTGGTAATAAGGGAAAAAGATTAAAAGTTTTTTTTCTACCCAGTCGGTATGACTCAGTGATAGAGCATTGACCTATGAACCAGGAGGTTATGGTTCGATTCCCAGTCAGGGTACATGCCTGGATTATAGGCTGATCCCTAGTGGGGGGCGGGGGGCGCGTGCAGAGGCAGCCAATCAATGATTCTCATTATTATTTTTTTAAATATATTTTATTGATTTTTTATAGAGGAAGAGAGAGGGATAGAGAGTCAGGAACATCGATGAGAGAGAATCATCGATCAGCTGCCTCTTGCACACCCCCTACTGGGGATGTGCCCACAACCAAGTATATGCCCTTGACTGGAATAGAACCCGGGACCTTTCAGTCCGCAGGCTGACACTCTATCCACTGAGCCAAACCGGTTTCGGCATGATTCTCTCTCATTATTGATGTTTCTATCTTTCTCTCCCTCTCCTTTTCCTCTCTGAAATCATTTAAATAATTCAAATAACTTTTTTCACAAGGAATTTATTATCTTAAAATGATAACACAATATTCATTTCATTTCTGTATCATTTCTTTCTATTCCCAACATGCTCTGAATCCTGCCATTAGAAGAAATACATAAAATATAATGTGGTCATGGTAAAATTGTGTAAATAATTTCCTTGTGTTCGTGATGGTATTTATGAGAAAGTAATTGTTGACAGAGTGTAAGTTTCTGATGATGAAATCTTAGCATAAATGTTTGGAGATGCCAGAATCATATGTAACCTCCTGTAAATGAAGTCTAGGTGTCCAGGGTCCATCTTTTAAATTTTACCATACACATATTTGTGATGTTTTAGGACTCAGTGACATTTGAGGATGTGGCTGTGAATTTTAGTATGGAGGAATGGGCCTTATTGGATTCTTCACAGAAGAAACTCTACAGAGATGTGATGAGGGAAACCTTCAGGAACCTGGCCTCCATAGGTAAGTATGACAAGTTACCCTTTACTTCCTCATCTGAAGGATAAGTGTTGCTTATCCATCTACATTGTGCTAATATGTAATGAAGGAATAAAGGACATTGATAAATAAACTAGGCATAGTCACAGTTCATTATAGAACTAGAATCTAATAATTTTTCTACAATTTCTAATACTTTGGAATCCTATTTCTTGGTCTGATTTTTAGGGGGAAAATGGGAAGATCATGAAATTGAAGATCAGTACAAAAGCCAGGGGAGTAAACAGAGGTGAGTAACATTCACAATAGAAAGCAGTATCTCAGATGAGAAACCAGTTATGCTATAAAAATTTTAGAAGAATTTTTTCAGTCCAACTCAGTGGTTGAGCATCAACCTATGAAGCAGGGGGTCACAGTTTTATCCCCAGTCAGGGCACATGCCCTGGTGGTGGGCTCGATTCCCTGTGGGGGGTGTGCAGGAGGCAGCTGACCAATGATTCTCTCTCATCATTGATGTTTCTATCTCTCCCTCTACTTTCCTCACTGAAAGAAAAAATACATATATTTAAAACAAATGAAAAAAAATCAATCTAAACTAACTCTGCTTCAAATTCTCAAAAATTTTTTACTAAAGCACTTTTTATATGTGAGGTAGATGTGTATGTTTGCAAAAACAAAACAAAACAAAACCCTCCCCCCAAAAAAACCAAAACAAAACAGTTTATATGCAAAGAGCATTCATGAAGCTAAATATGAAGGTTATTTTTTTTTATAATAGCAAGGTTGAAGTTGTCTTGTAGAGATTTTGGTGTATTCAATGTCCAACAATTTGGACAAGATAGGAAACCTATACTTAGCAGTAAATCATAAAAACGTAATCCAAATATTCTATTAACAAGTGTAAAATTATTAACAAAGAAATTAATAATGTGTTGCTTGTGTTTTGCAGAAGTCAAATGGTACAGAGGGGCTGCAAAAGGAAGGAGGGCAGTCAATGTGGAGAAAACTTAAGGCTTATTCCAGATCTCAGTCTGACAAAATCGCTTTCTGGAGTCAAACCATGGAGATACAATGCCTGTGGGGAAGTCTTCATGCATCATTCATCCCATAATAGGGACATCAAATGTCAAACTAGACAGATCTCCGAGTATCAGAAATATAAGGAGAAACCATATAAATGTACTATATGTGGGAGAGCCTTCTCTTATATTCAGTTTTTTGATGAAGGAAATCACAATGGAGAGGAAGCTTATAAATGTGAGGAATGTTGGAAAGCCTTCAAGTGGCTCAAAAGTCCTCAAAGACACATGATCAAACATACTGCTTATAAATGTAAGGAGAGTGGGAAAACCTTTAGCTCTTCACTTTTTCCTCAAACATGTGAGAGAAGCCACACTGTAGAGAAGCCCTATCAATGTAAACACTGTGGACAAGCCTTCCTTTATTATAAAAGTTTTCAAAAGCATGAAAGGAATCACCCTGAAGAGAAACTCTATGAATGTAAAAAATGCAATAAAGTGTTCAGCTATCCTAGTCATCTTCAGATACATGAAAGAACTCACACTGAAGAGAAATCCTATGAATGTAAGCAATGTGGAAAGATCTTCAGATCTTATGGCTCCTTACAAACACATGAGATGACTCACACAGGAGAGAAACCCTATGTATGTAAGGAATGTGGAAAAGCATTCAAACATTCTAGGTCCTTAAAAATACATGAAAGCACTCACACTGGAGAGAAACCCTATGAGTGTGAAAAATGTGGCAAAGCATTCAGTGCTCCCAGTTGTCTTCGCAAACATGAAAGAATTCACAGTGCAGAGAAACGTTATGGATGTAAAGAATGTGGGAAGGCCTTTAGACTTTACAGTTCCTTACAAACCCATGAAAGGACGCACACAGGAGAGAAACCCTATGAATGTAAGCAGTGTGGAAAGGCCTTGAGATATTACAGTTCCTTGAAAATACATGAAAGGATACACACAGGAGAGAAACCCTATGCATGTAAGGAATGTGGAAATACATTCAGATGTAACAGTTTCTTAAAAATACACAAAAAGTCTCACACTGGAGAAAAACTCTATGAATGTGAAAAGTGTAGTAAAGTGTTCAGTACTCCTGGTAATCTTCGAATACATGAAAGAACTCACACTGCAGAAAAACCCTACAAATGTAAGGAGTGTGAGAAAGCCTTCAGATATTATCGTTCCTTACAGACACATGAAAGGACTCACACAGGAGAGAAGCCCTATGAATGTAAACATTGTGGGAAAGCCTTCGTTTGTCGCACCACCATTCAAAGACACTTGAAAATGCACACTGGTAAAACACCATACCAATGTAAGGAATGTGGGAGAGCATTCACTTGCCTTAGTTTATATCAAAGACATGAAAGGACTCACACTGGAGAGAAGCCCTATGAATGTAAACAATGTGGAAAAACCTACAGAGATTACAGCTCCTTACAGAGACATGAAAGGACTCACACTGGAGAGAAGCCCTATCAATGTAAGGAATGTGGGAAAACCTTTCTTTGTAACAAAATCTTTCGAATACACATGATGAGAGTGCACACAACAGAAAAGCCATATAAATGTGAAGAATGTGGGAAAGCCTTTAGTCATCCCTGTTCCTTTCAAAGGCATGAAAGGACTCACTGTATAAAACCTCTTGAATGTAAATAGTGTGGGAAAGACTTCAGTTGGCCTACACCCTTAGATGTGAAAACTCCCACTGAAAAGAAATCAAAAAGCAAATAAGAAGATTGACATAAATTAGTTATAATGCTCTAGAAAACTTTCAAGATTAGAGATCTGTTATTAAAATATTAAATTATGGTTACCAGTTTTTTAAGTACACATTTGGACATGGGATTTATGCTACAGTTGATCCTTGGAAAACTCAGGAGTTAAGGGAACCTGTTTTCCAGGCAGTTGAAAATTTTTGTGTAACCTAAGCTAGCCCTCTTCATAAATGAATACCAAACCGAAGATTGAAAATACAGTTGATCCTTGAACAACCCAAATTTGAAACTGCACAGCTTCACATTTTAAATCCTGCAGAAAAATGGACTTGTACACTTCAAACTCATGTTTAAGCATCAGTTACTTTTAGAAATAAATATTAAGGTGAAATAATTGTACAATTTGTCTTTAAATAATTATATAACAATAGGTAGTGAATAATGAATTCTGATAAGGAGCACAAACCATTAAGGACTGTGAGGTGTAATATCAGGATGTTCATAAGGACTTTTAACAGGTTTTTGACTTGTGTTAGATGATTTCATACCTAATCAAGGAAAACCTTTTTCTGTATTACCATCCTATCTAATAAAGAGGAATATGCTAATTTACTGTCATGCCCTCAAAGATGGTGGCACCCAATCCCCTCATCCCCACTGGAGGACCTGCCTCCAGAGTCCCCCAGTCTCCTCAGCTCCCCAGCTGCCCAGGGCCAGCCTGAGGCACAGGCATGCCTGGGATGGTGGCTGCCCAGCTAACACCGCAGGTGCAGGCAAGCCTTGGATGGCAGCTTCCCAGCCACCCAGGGCTGCCCAAGGCTCAGGTAACCTGACAGGCCAAGGTTTGTGCTACTGGCAGTGGCAGCAGCAGAGGTGTGATGGGGGCTTTGCCTTCCCCTGATGGCCAGGTCACCTCCCACCCCTGAGGGCACCTGGATTGTGAGAGGAGGCAAGCCAGGCTGAGGGACTTCCCCTCCAGTGCATGGATTTTTATGCATGGGCTTCTAGTCAGTTAATAATATCATCTCTACATTTTAAAGCTTGAAAGATACATGGGTGAGTTCAAGTTTACTTCTAATATGAATTAAGTTTTAACTTTTTTTTTTTTTTAATATATTTTATTGGTTTTCCACAGACAGGAAGGAAGAGGGACAGAGAGCTAGAAACCTAAGGTTGGAGAAATTGACTGCCCTCCTTTCTTAGGTTGATGAGAGAGAAACATCAACCAGCTGCCCCCTACACACCCCCTACCGGGGATGTGCCCGCAACCAATGTATCGATACATGCCCTTGACCGGAATCGAACCCGGGACCTTTCAGTCCTCAGACCGACGCTCTATCCACTGAGCCAAACCGGTTTTGGCAAGTTTTAACTTTTTTTTTTTTTTTTTTTTTTTTTTAATATTTTATTGATATTTTACAGAGAGGAAGGTAGAGAGATAGAGAGCTAGAAACATCAATGTTAGAGAAACATCAACCAGCTGCCTCCTGCACACCTACCGGGGATGTGCCTACAACCAATGTACATGCCCTTGGCCGGAATCAAACCCGGGACCCCTCAGTCCGCAGACCGATGCTCTACCACTGAGCCAAACTGGTTTCGGCTAAGTTTTAACTTTATTATTAATAATGTTTTGTTTCATGTTAAGGGGCCATTGGGGGGAAAAAGATAGTTTGCTATTTGTTGGGATTTTCCTACTGGTTTTATGCTAGTTCCTGGATATTTCTATTCTATGATATATACTCACTTTCATACTGATTAAACTCCTTATGTGGGGTGATGGGTATTAGATACTTTTTTCATTTTTCTTTCTAATTAAACAGGTAGGATAAATTTTTAAGTATGTCAAGTTTATGTAAGACTTTAGTTTCATGGGAATTATTATTTTCATATTTCAGCCTTTGCTGTTTTTTTATTTGACTTGCATTTGATGAATAGATTTTTATTTCAAAAGAGAGACCTACATTAAATTGGGAAAAAAATAGAGGTGGAAATAACACCCCTGTGGGTAGTGTTAGGAACTAGATTTTTAGAATCTATGCCCTTTGTGGTTCCATTAGACATTACTAGTAGCCCTATAGTGTGAGATTTTGAAAGCCAAAGCAAAGAAGGCATTAATTAGTCATATTGTAGAGCTACCACGCAGGGAGAAAGGGGTATCTATGTACCGTCTTTCACTCATTTTAAAAAGTTCTTTTCCTTTCTAATAAGAATACTCAAAACCACCTCCAACTAATTTCCATTTTTTAGATAATAAGTTTCCACTGCTGTCTTCACAAATGGCACATCAAAGATCCATTAGAGTTTGGATTTTTCTGTAAAGCTGTTTTGTGTCCACCATGAAACTAATTCAAACTTTTATGTTTATATCTGATTAGTAGTCCTTTGCAGGAAGATTCCTGCAATAGGGCTTCCTGCTACACTCTTCCCTGCCCTGCTTGCTTGCTTCTCCATCGCTCCCTTCTGCAGAGCTTGGCTTCTTTCTACACTGTCTTGGTATGTAAATTAACTACCATCCTGGTTGGGTTGATTTGCATACTCATTCTGATTGGCTGTGGGCATGGCTTGGGTACAACAAAGGTGCAGCCAATATGCATATTACTCTTTTATTAGGTAGAATTCTCTAGGATTACATCTGCATAAGTTCTAAATTATATAGGAAATATCTTATGCTGTTAATAGTGCTAGTATATGTCCTTGGTTGACCATGACATCTACAATGCTGCTACTGAAAAGAACATGGAGTTTGTTTCTCTGCTGCACGTTTTGGGGCTGTGTTGACCCAGTCCTTTGGTGCGAGAATAAGCACCTTCTTCCTCAGGAAGACTAGGTGTTTCCAATTACTTGTAGCTGAGCCCAACCCCTCAAGATATACATATGTATACATATATAATTTTAATCTTCATTCAAGGATATGTTTTTATTGATTTTGGGGAGGAAGGGAGAGAGAGAAATAAACACTGATGTAAGAAAGAAACATTGATCTGTTGCCTCCTGTATATATCCCAACTGGTGACTGAACCTGCAGCCTTTACTGTATGGGATGGCTCTCCAACCGAGCCACTCAGCCAAAGCATCAGTAAATTGTTAAGTAAGCTTGATTAGATGTGATTAAAACTATGTGCTTACTTTTCTTTTCAAACTAATGCTTATGTAGTTGTTTCATAGAAATATTGTAGTAACTGTTTTTAAGATATAAAATGCTAATAGGTATTTTGTTTTCCATTTCCTGAAAAGAATATATTAAAATGTCTCATTATAATATGCATTTTCAGATACACTTTGCAATTTTTTACATTTAATGGTTACATATTATTGTTAGTCAATATTATGTGCATACAAGTTCAGGTTTCTTTCTCAAATTTTATTTTATATATATATATATATATATATATATATATATATATATATATATATATATATTTCTGAGAAGAAGGAAGAGGGAGAGAGAGAAACATTAACAATGAGAGAGAATCATTGATCAGCTGCCTCATGCACGCCCCCTATTGGTGATTGAGCCCACAACCCAGACATGTGCCCTTGACCGGAATTGAACTCAGGACCCTTCAGTCCAGAGGCCAATGCTCTATCCACTGAGCCAAACTAGCTAGGGCCTCAAACAGATTTTATATTTTAATCTTTCATACATACAATCTTATAAACCTGATTTATGCTCTTGCCCACATGTGTCAAACACAAGGCCCACATGTGTCAAACACAAGGCCCGTCCCGCCAGGCCTTGCAATGTGGCCCGCACCATGCTGTCATCACTGCACTCTGCTGCGTTTCCATCACAATGACAGTTTATGACTGTTCAGTAAACCATTCGGCCCGCGATTTAGGCTGGATTTTAGATTTTGGCCCCTTCTCTGATTGAGTTCGACACCCCTACTCTAGCCAGTTTGGCTCAGTGAATAGAGTGTCGGTCTGCAGACCAAAGGGTCTTAGGTTCAGCTCCTATCAAGGGCATGTGCCTTGGTTGCAGGCACCTCCCTGAACCAGGCCTTGGTCAGGCTTGTGCAAGAGGCAACCACTCAATGTGTTTCTTTCACATCGATGTTTCTGTCTGTCTGTCCCTCTCTCTTTCACTTTCCCTAAGAATCAATGGAGCCAAAACCGGTTTGGCTCAGTGGATAGAGCGTCGGCCTGGGGACTGAAAGGTCCCAGGTTCGATTCCGGTCAAGAGCTTGTACCTTGGTTGTGGACACATCCCCTGTAGGGGTTGTGCAGGAGGCAGCTGGTCAATGTTCCTCTATCATCGATGTTTCTAGCTCTCTGTCCCTCTCCTTTACTCTCTGTAAAAAATCAATAAAATATATTTAAAAAAAAAAAGAATCAATGGAAAAATTATCCTCGGGTGAGGATTAACAACAACAACAACAAAAAAATCGTGTTTAAGGACACAGAACATCGTAAAGCATGTTTCAGAAAAATCCTTTTTTTAAAAATCCACAAAAAAGCTGAAACCGGTTTGGCTCAGTGGATAGAGTGCCGGCCTGCGGACTGAAAGGTCCCAGGTTCGATTCTGGTCAAGGGCATGTACCTTGGTTGCGGGCACATCCCCAATAGGGTGTGCAAAAGGCAACTGATCAATGATTCTCATTGATGTTTCTAACTCTCTGTCCCTCTCTCTTCCTCTCTGTAAAAAATGAATAAAATATATATTTTTAAAAACCCACAAAAAAAACTGATTTCTTTTTTATTCTTAATGCCACATCTGTAAATCATGTTTTTCTGAGTTCTCTTTTGCCAGTGACTTGCAGGATTATACCGGTAGTCAAAAAGAGAGGAGTGATGGATTCTAATAAGAATGAAGACAAACCAGCAGGGACTGTGAGGTATAATATCAGCATGTTCAACAGGACTTTTTATAGGATTTTGACTTGTGTTAGATGATTTAATTGCTATTAAGGGAGCAAGACCTTTTTCTGTATAGAATGCTGTTAGGCAAACTTTATTTGATCATCAGTAATCATAGACATTTTTTAGAAAGCAAAAACAATGTAGTAGAGCTAAAGGTAATTTGTGAGAAGCCCCAGTGAGTGAGATTGGTAAGAAGAGGGGAATATTGGTTATTGTTATGATTTGGAACTATATCTTTATTTTTAGAGCCATGGATACAAAATCCCCTTATAAACGCCTTGGTGCGTCACGGTCACTGATAAAGGGGTGGGCATTTCTCTCTCCAGCATGATAAGACTGGCTTTACAAGGAGAGCAAGGCCAGCTCGCTCTGCACCAGGGTTTGCCTTTCCTAGTTATTAAATATAGATGTATTTTCTACAGTGAATTAGACACCATTTACCATAAAGTGCCTCAGTTACAATATAGACATTTACTTTTTGGTATACTGTATAATATATTTAATACTACCTTTCTGACTGAACTGAGGTCTCTAAGTTTGAGTTAATTGTGAGTAAACACAGTCCTAGCAGGGGGGAAAGGATACCTTGTTCAATTAAGCCTTTCTTGTTTAGAGACTATACTTCATTTTTTATTTGTAAAAAAAAAAAAAAAAAAGTATTGATTTTAGAGAGGAAGGAAGAGGGATAGAGAAATAGAAACACCAATGAGAAAGACATCAATTGGCTGCCTCCTGCAAGCCCCCTACTGGGGATCGAGTCAGCAACCCAGGTATGTGCCCTGACCGGGAATCGAACCAGCAATTTCAAGCTGATTTTATTTTTAAGAGACAAATGGTTCCTTTAGTAACGAGTAAAAGATGAATTCTTAATTCCTTTTCTCTCTTCTGGTGTCTGAAACGGATAAGAACATAAAGAATTCCCTTGCTGCCCTAAGTGGTTTGGCCAAGTGGATAGAGCGTCGGCCTGTGGATTGAAAGGTCCAGATTGTGAAAACTCAAAAGCACACTTAGAATAATTATATTGATATCTATCTATCTATCTATCTATCTATCTATCTATCTATCATCTATAAAACCCTAATATACAAATAGACTGAATGGCAGAACAACTAAACAAATGGGCTGACATGACGTGTGCTGACCAGCAGGGGGCGTATGTGGAACATGGCAGGCATTGGCCTCAATGGGATGGTGGGGCAGGTGAACAGGGTCTCCAGGCCAAAGCAAGGTGCCAGTCACTGTCATGGGGTGAGCCTCTAGTGGTTACTGAAAATTTGTCACTCCGCATGCTGCAGTCCTGCCTGGGGCTTGCACCTGATGCCAGTGCTGGCCCCGCTCACACCCATTGCCAGTGCCCGGCACCAGCCCTGACCACTCAGGACCATCAGCAGGTGTGAACAGTGGCTGCCAGCCCCGATCGCCCCTCAGGGCTTCTTCACCTCCCCCTCCTCCTGAGGGGTGATTGTGGCCAGCAGCTGCCTCTCACACCCATGATGGCACCGGCCCCAATCACTCTGCAGTTCGATTCCAGTCAAGCCCACATGCCTGGGTTTCAGGCTTGATCCCCAGGGTGGGGCATGGAGAAGGGAGCCAATCAATGATTCTCTCTCATCATTGATGTTTCTATCTCCCTCTCCCTTCCCCTCTGAAATCAATAAAAATATATTTTAAAAATAAAATGATTTACCCATTGAACCGTCCACTTTCATGTAAGTGGAGGACTGCTTTGTCAGGGCTGTCTGCTCTCAGGAATCTTTGCTTAGTAACTATGACAGATGGACGCGCCGGGTGCTAAGCCAGAAAAACCAAGTCAAGAGGGGCAGCTGGGCCTCCCTGTGGGCTCTGGAGGCTTGAGGGAGGCGGTGTCTTTTTCTTAGAGAGTGCACTCCCCCATTTTATGTTGTCTCCATCTCCTGCCGTGGTGGCTTCAGCATTCATGAGTGCCCTTGCTGTGTGATACGTCCCAGGCTCCTCTGAGACTCTAATAAAATGGGCTCTCCATACTTTAGCATTTTTTTGTTTTAAAAAAAAAATAAATTTTATTGATTTTTTACAGAGAGGAAGGGAGAGGAATAGAGAGCTAGAAATGTTGATGAGAGAGAAACATCGACCAGCTGCTTCCTGCACACCTCCTACTGGGGATGTCCCCGCAACCAAGGTACATGCCCTTGACCGGAATCTAACCTGGGACCTTTCAGTCCGCAGACCGACGCTCTATCTGGTTTCGGCACTTTAGCGGTTTTTTAAATTACAAATTTTGGGGTCTTTGGCTGATCTGCCCAGCTGGCGCATCTTAGCTGCTGTGACCAACAGCTGGGAGCCAGTTCCAAAAACCCATAGGAGACAAATGGCCTCAATGGGATGGTGGGGCAGGTGAACAGGGTCTCCAGGCCAAAGCAAGGTGCCAGTCACTGTCATGGGGTGAGCCTCTAGTGGTTACTGAAAATTTGTCACTCCGCATCCTTGGCCTACGATGATAGCCCATTGCCTCCAGACTTGTCACCCAGTGGGGTCTCATTTAGAGACCAATTGGAAACACCCGCCTTAGCCTGGGGCCTGCTGGCAGTCTCTGAGGGGAGTCTGATGTCTGACAGCATCGCAATTTCAGGTGGGAATTTGCAGCAACACTCGCTGCCACCGTACAGAGCCAGCAGCGTTCTTTCCCGGGGGACTGAGCAGTCAGCGGTGGCTCCAATGCGTGTTATGGGAGTTCAAACTACACCCATAATCCCATTCTTGTCACCGGTTGTGTTGGGGGCACAAGCTTTAGTTTGTGTATTAAATATCAATGATACAGATTATGGCCTCCTGAATGAGGGGGCACAAGTCATCCACAGGGGGGCAGCAGGCAGCTCCCTCATTGTCTTAGTTCCAACTTGGGGGAAGTAAGAGCTCTGGGACTATTTTTGATGGAATGTGAGTATGAGAACACTCACACAAAGCAAGCAGAGACACAGGATTTCTTACTTACAGCCCTAGGTGGTTTGGCTTAGTGGATGGAGTGTCGACATGCAGACCAAAGGGTCCTGGGTTGATTCCGGTCAAAGGCACATGCCTGGGTTGCAGGCTCCTTCCCAGTCCAGGTCCTGGTCCTGGTCGGGGTTCTTGTAAAAGGCAACCAATCAATGTGTTTCTCTCACACGGATATTTCTCTCTCCTACTTTCTCTAAAAATCGATAGAAAAATACCCTTGAGTGAGGATTTATAAAAAGATTTCTTACTTAGAGATCCCAGAAATGGGAGGGTGGGTGAGTACAATGAGCTGGGCAAAGGGCAGGCCTTCATCCAAGGTCCCAAGCCAGCGGAAGACAGAGAGCAGGATAGCATTCACCTATTATAAGGTGGTTAGGGAAGTGGTCACAAACTTTTTGCCTGTTTAAGTGGTTATTTTGTTTGTTTGTTTGTTTGTTTGTTTGAATCCTCTTCCAAAGATATTTTTCCATTGATCTTTTAGAGAGAGTTGAAGAGAGAGGGAAACATCAATGTGAGAGAAATACATCAATTGGTTGCCTCCTGCATGTGACCTGACTGGGGCCTTGGCCAGGGAAGAGCCTGCAACCAAGGTACATGCCCCAGACCAGAATCGAACCCGGGAAACCTTTGGTCTGCAGGCCAATGCTCCATCCACTGAGCCAAACCAGCAAGGCTCAAGTGATTTTTAAACTATATTTTATTGATTTTTTTTACAGAGATGAAGAGAGAGGGATAGAGAGTTAGAAACATCCATGAGAGAGAATCATCAATCAGCTGCCTCCTGCAATTAAAAATTAATCCTGCCAAAACCAGTTTGGCTCAGTGGATAGAGAGTTGGTCTGCGGACTCAGGGGTCCCAGATTCGATTCCCGTCAAGGGCATGTACATTGGTTGCGGGCACATCCCCAGTAGGGGGTGTGCAGAAGGCAGCTGGTCCATGTTTCTCTCTCATGACGTTTCTAGCTCTCTATCTCTCTCCCTTCCTCTCTGTAAAAAATCAATAAAAAAAATAAAAAATCACCAGTTAATAAAGTGATCATGTTTTAGTAGGGCAAGTAGCATAAGACAGGCAATGTTCCAAAAATTTCCTGAAAGGAAGGCATCTAAATTTCAATACCAACACATAGTGCAAAACAGTTTTGCAATCCTGACTCTTAGACATATAAGAGTTTCCAGATTAATTAACATATCTATCAACTTTGATTTTGTGTGTGTGTGTGTGTGTGTGTGTGTGGTGAGAATGCTTAAGATCCACTCTCTTAGCAATTTACAACTGCACAATTCAGTATATGTATATGAAACCATTATGTAATCTTCACATTTTTATTAGTTAATTATAGCTCATTAAAGCTGGAGGGGGAGTTCAGATGCATCTCAAAACAGATCTAAATTAAATTTCCTTCCAGTGTAAGATGTATGTTAGGTTGAGGCTGGGGGGAAGCCCAGAGCCGATGCAAGCATCTGCAAGGTGGATGGTGACAAAGACAGCTGGCTAGCTGGCGCCTTCCTAGGGCCTTCCTAGACCCCTAGCCTGAGGCAGAGGCAGGAATTCCACATCTCCCATGCCCTCCACCCTCCTCTCCCTGAACAGCTATATAAAAGAAGTACCTGTGCTGCTTTTTGGCGCAAACTTCCCTGGCCCACCTTTGGACCAGCGAGCTTCACTCGGGAGGGAGTGCAGGTTAAAACCTCCCCCTTTTAATCGCCTGGATTCCGTGTCTTGCTTCTGTGTGGCAAACCTCTCAGCTGGAACCTTACAATGTACACCTGAGAATATAATGAGCACATCTCACACCCTGTGGTCAGAGGAGAACTCTTGCACTCAGGCTAGGGCTTCTGCAAGTTCCCAGCAGAGCCAAGTGCTCTGGGGTTCTTACGAAAAGGACCAAATGAGAGGAGATGCGGGAGGGATGGCTAGAAGGCTGTTAACGAAAAACAAAACAAAACAAAACAAAAAACACACAATAACACTGAAACCTGTAAAGAATTTTTGTGAGTTTATTTGAGCCAAACTGTCACGTATGCCGGGAAGCAGAACCTCAACGGATTGAGATAATGCTCCGGAGAATGGCGGGTTACATTTCTAAATTTATACATTGCAATCAAAGGAAAGGAACATAGGTGAGTTACATGAAATCCACTGGTGATGGATCAGGGAGGTGGGACAGAGCAGAGCGGGGAAACCTCTGGGATAGGGTACAAGGTGAAATGATGGACAGGAGCTTCTTTTACAGAGATGGACACAGGATGCTCTAATGTAATTAACAGATGACAATTAACTTGATAACAATAACAATGAGGGAATGTCTCAGGGCCATTTGTTGTGCCCTGAGGGGTCCAGGGTATAAAGGAAGTTACAAATTACCCAGACACCTCACAGATAGGTTATCTTAGAGGCTGGAAGGCAGATGGGCTCAGTAAAAAAAGATCAAAGTTGATCTTTGTCAGGTGAAAATATCTGGGACATGACTACCCACTATAACCTGTTTGAAGTTAGATATTAAATTTTCAAACCATCTTTTGTGGTTATTTTAGGTCTCTGAGTTTGCAAGACTGCCACGCAGGCCTTCCCTGAGCTTGTCAGGTTAGCATGTGGCTCTTTTCTTTCACAAGGCTCAGTGCTGTCAAGGACCAAAGGCTGAAATGGAGCCAGACACTTCATTACAGACGGTGAGGTCATGTAAAGTGTCTATGTGCCTAAACAAAGCTCACAGTTCCATGAGTGACCTCCTAGCCTTACACCAAGCCCTAGGATGGAAGACCCTCTTGTTCTGTCAACCAAGTGTTAACGAATGAGGACACTTTGGCTGACAATAAATGGTAAAGATTTTTTCAAGCGTTTTTTAGTGTGCAACGTGGAAACACAGCTAGGTAACCCCCCCCCCCCCCCCAAGTGTTCGCTCCAAAGGAGGCGTAAAAGTTAAACGAGTTCTCGGAGTCAAGTACCGTGATGGAGAAATGTCTGTGCTGCATGCTTAGCCCTCGGATCGGCCCAGGAGGATTATCAGGCAGATGTGGGGGGGTCTGGAGAAGGGATGCCAGGTGGCTGGAGGACGGGCGCCAGGAGGTCTGGTGGCCTCCTGAGTCCCTTAGAGGATAATCGCAGCGTTATCTGCCAGTAAATGAACGTCCAGACGTGAACGTTCTCAGGCAAGCTCAGACAAGAAAAAAGATCATTTCTTCGTGCTTGCCTCAACCTTCATAATATTAGCGATGTAACCGCTTGATTAAAATGACTGCACTGTGTATTTTCCCCTACCCCTCTTTTCCTCCGTTTCCATCCGTCCGGGCCTGGGCCACGCTCCGGTCCCTCCGGACCCGCTGCCTCTGGAAGGGAACCCGGAATGCTCTGTGCTCACGGCGCCGGTCCGGTCCCAGGGACAGAGCTGGGGGAGAAGGCGCAGCCCCAGGCCCGGAGAAACTCCTGTCTTCAGAGGAAAAGCCGGGGCTGGTTCTGCGGGAGAAAAGCATCCTCCGCGGGGCGCGGCCTGGAGCACCGCCCGGGGGCGGGGCGGGGCGGGGCGGGGCGGTGGCGGCCGCGGGCAGCCCCTCCGCCCCGGGCGCCCTGGGGCTCCGCTGTCACTGCCCCTAAGGTCCCGGGGGCCTCCGGGTCCAGAGCCTCAGCCCAGCTGTGAGCGGCGCCGGGTGTGGAGGGCCCGGGAGACCGGGCAACCAGAGATGGTGAGCGTGCGGGCCGTGCACTTGGGGGGGTGGGGGTGGGGGGGATAGGAGGAGGGGGTAGGGGGCCCCCCCGAGGGGCTGGCTGGTCCTGGCCGCCCCCCTCGCCCCGCCCGCAGCCTGGAGGCCGGGCCCCGCCACCGCGCGGACCCCTCGGCCCCGGGGCCCGGAGCCCGGAGCCCGGCCCGGCAGCTCCGCGCCCGCAGCCCCGCGTCTCCCCAGACGGTGCGGGGACCACGGGGAGGGTCCTGGGGGCGATGGTGACTCAGTCTGCGGGTTCCAGTCCTCCTTCCTCCCCAAGGGTGACTGTGCTCTCCTTTGTTTCCCAAATTTTTTGGGGGGGGAGCTGGGGGGAGGTTTGGGGGGGGGGTCACATTCAGAAAACTCTGCCCTAGGCTAGCCTTTCTGTGGATGTCAGTACGGCCCTAAATATTCCGGTCCTCCTGGCTTTCCCAAGCCCCGCCCCCTCTTGGAGTCACCTCATCACCATGGCTAACTCTGTGCTCTGGGTACATTTCAAACAGACCCAATGTTTTTTTGTTTTGTTTTGTTTTTATAATATATTTTATTGATTTTTTACAGAGAGGAAGGGAGAGAGAGATAGAGAGCTAGAAACATCGATGAGAGAGAAACATCCACCAGCTGCCTCTTGCACACCCCCCACTGGGGATGTGCCCCTGACGGGAATCGGGAATCGAACCTGGGACCTTTCAGTCCGCAGACCGACGCTCTACCACTGAGCCAAACCGGTTTCGGCCAGACCCAATGTTTTAATATTTTATCCCTTTTCCACAGAATTAAATGACTCATTTATATATATATATATATATATATATATATATATATATATATATATATATATATATATATATATATTCTTATTGATTTCAGAGGGGAAGGAAGAGGGAGAGAGATAGAAACATCAATGATGAGAGAGAATCACTGATTGGCTGCATCCTGCATGTCCCCCACTGGGGATGGAGCTCGCAAACGGGAATCGAACCCGTGACCATTCAGTCCGCAGGCCGAGGCTCTATCCACTGAGCCAAACCAGCCAGGGCTTGACTCGTGTTGAGAGATTTATGTTTGTTGTGGATAGTCGATAGGAGGGAAAGCCTAGAAAAGTCACCTGGAAGGTGTTGTATGAAATCCCTGTCCCTCTTTCCCGGGACCTTCCCGGGCACAGACCAGCATCCTCCCGGAAGTCCTTAGGGTGGAGGCTCCCGTTGGAAGGTTTTCCGGTGCTGTGTCCTGTCAGCACCGCCCCCACCCCCCAGCCGCCTTGATTTATCCACTCATTTAAGTTTACGTTTTCAACAGGGGTGAACTATTTTTAATCATTAGAGTTTGAAAGACAGAATAAAATATCTCCAAAGAGGAAGTGAATTCCAGAAAAAAAAATTCTGAGATTACATTCGGTTTTCACAGAATTCCTCTTTCAGTCTTTCTCCCCCGAGTGTGGTAAGTCCCTGAGGCCTGTTGTTCACTGTTGGGTGTTTTCAAGTAAAATTCAGGGCTTGCCTTTGCAGGGCAACTTCAAAGTGTTCCAGTCCGATTAATTATTTGCAAGACTAATAATTTCCCTGCAAATAATAATTAGCTTTATTTTTTTCTGAAAGGAATAGATATTTGTGTGTGTGTGTGTGTGTGTGTGTGTGTGTTTGTGTGTTTTAGTTGAACTAGTTACTGGTGCAAGTGCATCACAGTTTTCTTCCTTTCTGCATACAAGCTGGTTTTAAGTCATTTTGCTGGATGGTTCAAACGCTGGGTTTGTGTCATTTAAAATATCACCCATGTTCTACCAGGCTGGTGTGGCTCAGTGGTCGACCCGTGCACCAAGAGGTCGCAGGGTGGATTCCCAGTCCAGGCATATGCCAGGATTGGGGTTGTAGGCTCTTGGGTGCAGGCTCAATCCCCAGGGGGAATGTGAAGAGATGGCCAATCGATGCTTCTCTCTCATCGATGTTTCTCTCTCTCTCTCTCCCTTCCTCTCTCTTTAAAATCAATAAAAAACATTTTGTTGTTGTTGTTAATTCTCACTGGAGGATTATTTTCCCATTGATTTTTAGAGGGAGTGGGAGGGAGGGAGGAGGAAAAGGGGGGGTGGAGAGAGAGAGAGAGGCTGTGTGCTGGAGGGGACTGAGGTCCGCAGACCCGGGAGGTGATGACAGAGAGGCTGTGTGCCACCCTGGTCCGACCAGCCCCTCCTCCTCCTCTCCATACACATCGATTGGTTGCTTCCCTCACACTCCCTGACCTGGGCCAGGGATGGAACCTGCAACAGAGAACGGGCAATTGAACCTGAGACTCTTCGGTCTGCAGGCCAAGGCTCTAACCATTGAGCAACCGGACAGAGCATAAAAGCATTAAAAAAAAATCAGCCATGTTCTAATGAAACTCCAGGGTGGAGCAGAGTCCTGAGGTCAGTGACACCCCCCCACCCGACCTTGAGCTGCCAAGGGAAGTCCTTGAAGGCCCACTGACTTTTGGTACCTTCCAGGCTAGAAAACCTCAAGATGTGAGATGAATGTGTTTAAGCTCTCAGGCCCATTTTTTCTTTATACATCAGTGTTTTTAATTGATATGAGGAAAACTGTCAAAGCTTTTGCAGATTTTTGAAAAATTTACTAGTTTAAACAGCTAAACCCAAACCCAAATTGTGTCATATATGCTACATATTTCTGAAAATACCTTTAAGTGAGATTAAGGGACAGGACAAACTGGGATGAAACTTATCTTTTAGTTGGTAAGAGATTCAAATTTTTTTCATTCATATGGTTTACATTTCCATAATCATTAGTATTTAAAATAATTAAATCTGTCCTGACCGGTTTGGCTCAGTGGATAGAGCGTCAGCCTGTGGACTCAAGGGTCCCAGGCTTGATTCCAGTCAAGGGCATATACTTTGGTTGCGGGCACATCCCCAGTAGGGGGTTGTGCAGGAGGCAGCTGATCGATGTTTCTCTTTCATCGATGATTCTAACTCTCTATCCCTCTCCCTTCCTCTCTGAAAATATATTTAAAATATACTATTTTAAAATATATTAAAATATATTTAAAAAAATAAAATAATTAAATCTTAGAATGGTTTCCTATGTGAGAAATTTGTAATTAAAGAAATATTTGTAGGTAGTAAAACATGGCACATGTAATTTCTGTGTTTATCTTAAATCTGTAAGATAAAAATGCCTAACTTAAAAAAACTCACTGCCCACATATCCTGGTGGCTCCAGAAATGTTACTCCAGCCACTCCCAAATACTGTCTTCATCATTTCTTGAGCCTCTTTGTTGGTGTTTTTTGTTTGTTTGTTTGTTTGTTTGTTTTAAATTTAAAAGCAAAGCATTTCAAGTGCATATTGTTCGTCTCCATGTTTGTCCTTACAATGAGAAGTCATAGTCTACATTGGTTGTGTTAATGAAAAAAAAAACATTGAAACCTATAGATAATTTTATTGAGTTTATTTGAACCAAACTGTCGACATATGCTGGGAAGCAGAACCTCAATGGATTGAGATAATGCTCTGAAGAATGGTGGGTTACATTTCTCTATTTATACATTGCAATCAAAGGAGTGACATAGGTGGGTTACATGGTGATGGAGTAAGGAGGTGAGAAAAAGCAAAGCGGTGGGAAACCCCTGGGATTGGATAAAAAGTAAAACGATGGACTCATGGACTCGTACTTAGGTGAATGCAGGAACAATTAACCTCATAACGAAGGAATGTGGGGCATCTGTCCTGGCGCCCACCACATTTGGTTGTGCCCCAGGGGCTCCAGAAAAAGGGAAGTTACAAGTTACCCAGATATCTCATAGAAATGTTATCTTAGACGCAGGAAGGCAGATGGACTCAGTAAAGAAGATAACAGCTGATCTTTGTCAGGTGAAATATCGGCCTAGGAAATGACTACCCACGATGACCTGTTTGCAGTTAGATATTTAATTTTCAAACCATCTTTTGTGGCTATTTTAGGTCTCTGAGTTTGCAAGACCGCCATGCAGGCCTCCTCTGAGCCTGTCAGGTTAGCATGTGGCTCTTTTCTCTCACAGCTGGCGTTTGCTGACAACTTAAACCTCCTCCCCTCTCTCCCCTGCGTCCGCACCAGGGCAGGCTGGTAAGGAAATTCGGGACTCCCTCCTCTGGCACTGGCTTCAGATTCCAGCCACACAGACCCATCTGTGTGCAGAGTTCTGGCCCTGGCCCCGCCCCTGACATAGAGTCTTTGCTGGGACAGCTGGAGTCAGGCTCCTGACTGCTCCCAGGCTTGTCTTTGCCTGTCCTTGGGAAACTCGGTCATAGCAGGTACCCCGCTAAGTTGGGTGAGCCAGAATCCCACACCCTCCTATCTGACCACCCTCCGTATCTGCTCAGTTCCTCCTCCTCCACCATCGGGTGAGGCCTGCCCCGCTGGCCTGTCTGCTGTAAGAATCCTGTTTGGTCCGTGTAGCAGGCACCCCCTCACCTCTGATTTTTCTGTGGGGAATCTTCCACCCACTGACCCCCCACCCTGCTCTCTGACGGTGAAGTCCCACTTGCCCATGCTGTGCTCAGAGTTGACTTCAATCTTTGAAAGAGTCTCAGGTTCATTTTTTCTTTTTACATCAGTGCTTTTAATTGATACGAGGGAAACCCGCTACAAAGTCCCACAGCAGCGTCTCTACGCCCATCACAGTGGTTCTCAACAACGTCTGCCTTATTACCTTTGACAAATATAACTGATTATTTTTACTGTATCCCTCTGCAGCCACCATGAAAACCCAGGTCATATTTTTCTTTCCTTTTACTCCGAAGCTGTTTCAGAACTGCTGGAGAGGTCGCCCTGCCCTCCCCAGAGACCCCAGTTGTGTGACTGGGGCCTTTCCCTACCCTGTGTGTGTGCGTGTGCTGCCTCTACAGGTGACAGTCGCAGGGAGCAGCATGTCCCGGCATGACCACCACTGTGCGTCTGCCTCCTGCTCTGACTTGCTCACCTGCTCACCTGCTCTGCTGCCTGCGCTGTGGCTGCTGTGCTCTGGGGGCCGGTGCTGTGAGCTGTGCTGCCCTGTGTGGCTTTGCTGAGACTACCAAGCCTCAAGTTCCATGTGCAGCCGACCAGAGTGGGCAGTTTTGAGAATTTCAGGCATTTGGGAGCAGGAGTGTGGGGTTGGGCCCTCCTTAACGTGGTCCCGGGTTGTTGCCTTTGCTGGGATTCATCTGTGTGTTAGAGGGAAGCTGTGACAGAGGCCGGGTTGGCCCCAGCCTGCCCTGGGCGTGGGGGTGAGTGAGGGAGATGACAGCCTGTGGCCCCATCTAGTTGTCACTTTTGAAAGAGCAGTTATTTAAAGAGAGAGAGAGAGAGAGAGAGAGAGAGAATAGGAAATACAGCCAGGACGTGGCCAGCTGAGTCCACCCTGCTACCAGACTGCTCCTCGGAGCACTTAAGTACTCTTAAGAGTTTTTTTGTTTTTGTTTTTAATTTTATTTATTTATTTATTTATTTATTTATTTATTTTATCTATCTTAACATTAGAACATCCAAACCTATGGAAACATTATTAGATTTTCGTTGAGGCAAACTAAGGACATGTCTGGAACATGATTTCAAGGGTCTGAGAAAATGCTCGGGATGAGGGCAGCTTTGCAGTTCTTGAAGTTTTTATTTTATTTTTTTGCAGTTCTTTTTAGGCACTGGGAAATAAAAGAGGGGAAGTGAAAAAGATTACATGGCATCCATTGGTGGTAGACTGAGAAAGCGAGGGAAAGCAAGGCGGGAACTTGTTATGACTGAATAAAAAGCACATTAATGTGGAATGATATCTAGGCAGTAAGATCTAGCGTTTCCTTGCGAGGATCTGCAGAAAAGAATTAATCTGCCATTTCAGAGGTGTTTTAACCTTGATGCACAAACACCGTGGACCGGGCTTAAGGGGAAAATAAACCTTTTCCTGAAGAAGTTACAGGTCTCACAGTCCGATGATTGCAGGGGGTGAGGGGTGGGGATGGTGATGGTGGAGATGGAACATGGACGGCAAACTGCGGCTCGAGAGCCACATGCAGCTCTTTGGCCCCTTGATTGTGGCTCTTCCACAAAATACCACAGCCTGCGCGAGTCTATTTTGAAGAAGTGGCGTTAGAAGAAGTTTAAGTTTGTGAAAGAAAAGAGCCACATGCTAACCTGACAAGCTCAGGGAAGGCCTGCGTGGCAGTCTTGCAAACTCAGAGACCTAAAATAACCACAAAAGATGGTTTAAAATTTTAACATCTAACTACAAACAGGTTATAGTGGGTAGTCATGTCCCAGATATTTCACCTGACAAAGATCAACTTTGATCTTTTTTTACTGAGCCCATCTGCTTTCCTGCCTCTAAGATAACCTATCTGTGAGATGTCTGGGTAACTTGTAACTTCCTTTTTACCCTGGACCCCTCAGGGCACAACAAATGGCCCTGAGACATTCCCTCATTGTTATTGTTATCAAGTTAATTGTCAACTGTTAATTACGTTAGAGCACACGTGTCGAACACAAGGCCCTCGGGCTAAATCCGTCCCGCCAGGCCTTGCTATGTGGCCCGCACCGCGCTGTCATCACTGCACTCCGCTGCGTTTCCATCACAATGACAGTTTATGACTGTTCAGTAAACCATTCGGCCCGCGATTTAGGCTGGATTTTAGATTTTGGCCCCTTCTCTGATTGAGTTCGACACCCCTACGTTAGAGCATCCTGTGTCCAAAAGAAGCTCCTGTCCATCATTTCACTTTGTACCCTATCCCAGAGGTTTCCCCGCTCCGCTTTGTCCCACCTCCCTGATCTATCACCAATGAATTTCATGTAACTCACCTATGTCCCTTTCCTTTAATTACAATGTATAAATATAGAAATGTAACCCGCCATTCTCCGGAGCATTATCTCAATCTGCTGAGGTTCTGCTTCCTGGCATATGCGGACAGTTTGGCTGAGATAAACTCACAAAAATTCTTTACAGATTTCAATGTTTTTTCTTCATTAACAAGTTTAAAGAATGTGGCTCTCCAAAGAAATTTCCATCGTTGTCCTGTTGATATTTGGCTCTGTTGACTAAGGAGTTTGCCGACCATATTCAACAGGGTATATAAGGGGCATGAATGGTGATGGAAAATAAATATTAAAAAAATTAAAAGTTACAGGCCTAAAAAAAAAAAGTTACAGGCCTGAGGAGTGGCTGCCCTCCATGGTCTGAGGGCCCTGTGAGGTTGCTTTCGGGTCCTGAGCTGGTGAGACTTACTCCATCAGCCCGTATGCTTGCCCAAGCCCTGCAGGAGCTGCTGTTGAACGTGGAAGCAGGGAGGGTTTCCCTGACTCCCCGTCCTCGTCCTGGCAGCCAGCTGTCAGGGAGGCGGAAAGAGATGTGCATGGATTTCTGTCCAATCAGGGGCCCCGCTGGGGCAGGTGGGCGGGGCCACTCACCTCCTAGGCTGGATGTCAGAGCTGGATGGTGGCAGCGTGCCCCCCTCCCTAAGGGTCCCCGTGGCAGCCTCTGCGCCCCTGGGATCCACAAAGACCCCGGGCTCAGGGAGGGGCTCGGAGAGCCAGGAGACCCGGCGATGGTGAGTGCGCAGGGCCAGCCGCACAGATGGGCACAGGGGCCCGGAGGGAGCGTCCGGGCGGCCGATGCTGGACCCGCCTCCCCACGGTCAGAGCCGGAGCCTGCAGACCCCGTTCCCCAGGCTCTGCTGACACCGGGGTCCCCTTCGGCACACAGCGCGGGGGCTGAGCTGGCAGCCGACCCCCCAGTTGTTTCCCCCCCCCCCATCCCTCCCGGCTGTCTTGTCCAGTCCCTGTGCCCAGCGACGTTGGCCGGGGCCCACAGCCTCTGCTGACAGATCTGCTTTGCAGCCCCCGCCCCTCCCAGAGGGTGCTGGCCTGCAGGGCGGGCCATCAAAGGGCAGTCCCGGCTCGGGCTCTGGGTCTGTTGGTGAAAGCAGCTGTGGAATGTGGCGCCTCCAGTTTCTCCTTCCTGCCATTAAAGGAAAAAAAACAACAACCACCCATTGAAACCTGTAAAGAATTTTTGTGAGTTTATTTGAGCCAAACTGTCACGTATGCCGGGAAGCAGAACCTCAACGGATTGAGATAATGCTCCGGAGAATGGCGGGTTACATTTCTATAGTTATACATTGCAGTCAAAGGAAAGGGCTGTAGGTGAGCTACATGAAATCCACTGGTGATGGATCAGGGAGGTGGGACAGAGCAGAGCGGGGAAACCTCTGGGATAGGGTACAAGGTGAAATGATGGACAGGAGCTTCTTTTACAGAGATGGACACAGGATGCTCTAACGTAATTAACAGATGACAATTAACTTGATAACAATAACAATGAGGGAATGTCTCAGGGCCATTTTTTGTGCCCTGAGGGGTCCGAGGTAAAAAGGAAGTTACAAGTTACCCAGACATCTCACAGACAGGTTATCTTAGAGGCAGGAAGGCAGATGGGCTCAGTAAAGAAGATCAAAGTTGATCTTTGTCAGGTGAAATATCTGGGACATGACTACCCACTATAACCTGTTTGTAGATAGATATTTAATTTTCAAACCATCTTTTGTGGTTATATTAAGCCTCTGAGTTTGCCAGACTGCCACGCAGGCCTTCCCTGAGCTTGTCAGGTTAGCATGTGGCTCTTTTCTTTCACACTGCCCTGGGTGCCCCTTTTCTGGCGACTTTTTCAAATATGTTGGGAGCAGGGTCTCCATACCGTGACCCTGTCACCCCAGTGAGTCGCTTGGGACTGGCATGAAGTACACAAACGCCCTGTGTGCATCCCCAAAGGCGAATACCCGTCTGAATCACAGAATCCTTTTCAATGATTGGTCCCCCGGGGTGCCTTTCAAACAGATCCCATGTTTTCCTAGTTTATATATTTCCTAACAGGGTAATGGAATGTCCTCTTTTTAAGATTTATATTTGTCTGTGAATATTTTATAGGGAAAAAAGAATCCTAGAATAGCTGCCTGAAATATGTGGTGTGAAATCCTTTTGCCTCTTTTCCCAGGGTCTTGCCTGGGCACAGGCAATCCTATGGGAAGGCCTGTGGGTGGAGCTTCCTCTATTTTGGGGAAACTTTTCCCGAGTGTTCTCTTTTTTAAAAAAACTATATTTTATTGATTTTGTACAGAGAGGAAGAGAGAGGGATAGAGAGTTAGAAACATCGATGAGAGAGAAACATCCATCAGCTGCCTCCTGCACAGCCCCCACTGTGGATGTGCCTGCAACCAAGGTACATGCCCTTGACTGGAATCGAACCCGGGACCTTTCATTCTGCAGGCTGATGCTCTATCCACTGAGCCAAACCGGCCTGAGGCCTGAGTGTTCTCTTTTGCCAGCACTGCCCCTCCCTGACTCTGTCACCTTGAAAATCTTTATTGACGGGTGTGTCTCATTTTTCCTCATTAGGAAAAAATTGTTTTTCACCAGTAGAGTTTGAAAGACAGTATAAAGTAGTTCCAAACAGGGACAAAAGGTAAACTCTGAAAAAATTAAAATCTTCAGTATTACATTCTTATAGCTATACAGTGGGCCTGATAGAGTTCTTCCATTCTTTTCTCCTGAGAATGTGCAGTGCGTTTCTGAAGTTTTTTTTGCTTTTAAGTTGTGGACCAGAAAACAGAAGGGGGGGGGCAGTGAAAAGTAATCTCGTGGGTGATCTGGTCACATTCTTAGTTGGGCAGGTCCTGGTGGATAGCCAGGCCTCAGGCCTACAACTCCATTAGTCAGAGGTTCTAAGACAGCCCTACCCATTATTCTTGTGCATCTGGAGTAACACACCTTGAAAATGCCGTAATTAGCCCCAACTGGTTTGGCTCAGTGGATAGAGCTTCCACCTGCGGACTTGAGGGTCCCAGGTTCCATTCTGGTCAAGGGCATGTACCTTGGTTGCGGGCACATCCTCAGGAGGGGGTGTGCAGGAGGCAGCGGATCAATGTTTCTCTCTCATCAATGTTCCAAACTCTCTATCCCTCTTCCTTCCTCTCTGTAAGAAAAATCAATAAAATATATATTTTTTAAAATGTCGTAATTAGCCGGACTGATGGGGCTCAGGGTTGAGCCTTGACATATTAACCAGGAGGTCATGGTTCAATTTCTGGTCGGAGCACATGCCCAGGTTTTGGGCTTGATCCCCAGTCGGGCCATGCAGAAGGCAACCAATTACTCTCTGTCATCACTGATGTTTCTATCTCTCTTCCTTCCTCTCTGAAATTAATAAAAAAAATATTAAAAAAAATAAAAAGAATAAAATGCACTAATTATTATTCTTAAAGAGAGCACACCATCTTGTTAATTATCCTGTAATCCAATCCCCCTTTGCTTTTTCCTCCCTCAAGTGATCTTCCTTATAGCCCCTCCTTAATATCAAGAGTATAAAAGAAACTGCAAAATTGTTATTCTTTGGAACATTTTAGATCTTGATTCCTGTCAATTGTCATCAGTCTTGGCCCAAATAAACTCATAAAAATTATCTGCAGGCTTTGGACATTTCTTATGTAGACAGGGTGTTTTCAAATACAATTCCAGCCCTGCTGGTGTGGCTCAGTGGTTGAGCATTGACCTACAAACCAAGATATCAAGGTTCCATTCCTGGTTAGGGCACCTGCTTGGGTTTTGGTTCCAACGCAGTGGGGACGGAGGGTGTGTGTGTGTGGAGCATACAGGAGGCAGCCAATCAATGATTCTCTCTCATCCTTGATGTTTCTATCTTTCTCACCTTCTACCTTCCTTTCTGAAATCAATAAAAACATATTTAAAACAAAACAAATACAATTCTAGGGTGTCCTTTTGCAGAGCAGATGTGTTCAAGTAGTTTCATGAGAAAAGCTACAGCATCCTGGAAATGAGCTGTGAGTGCCGGGCGGGTGCAGTGTTGAAGCCCTCTCTGAGGTTGTAATTATTGCTCCTGAGGTCTGGATATTTTGCATCCAGAGTGTATGTGTGTTCACTGAGCGGTCTGTGAAGACCAGGGCTTCTGTTCGATGGACAGAGGGTTACACATTGGGAGGTTTCAGGCTGAGGGTTTCCTCACTGTAAGAATGGAAACCTCAGGGAGGGAGCATTGACTGGGAATCAAACCGTGACCTCCTGATTCATAGATTGACAACGACTGAGCAGGCTGGGCATTTTTCCTTTTAAAAAAAAGAAATAGTATATTGGAAGGTTAATTCCGTTTCTAAGCTAGGAAACTAATGTAAGGAGACTTCCTGCCTATACTGGTATATCCTGCTCTACCCTTGTGCTCTTACTCCATCCACCCTCAAGTAATCAATTTCAATCACTTTTGATCATCTTGTTAGTGTTTATGTACAAACAAGCCAGTGAGAATTCCCATTTTCCTTACTGCTATTTGTTCTTGGAAGGAGAGTAGATTCACACTTGTGATATTTGTTTACTGAAAACCTAAGCCCTGCCCCTCCTTTCCCCTGTCATTATCTGTCTGGCTGATAACCTGGAGACTCCTGCTCTGGCTCAGCTGCCTGCGGGGAGCCCGTCCCTGGAGCTGTGCTGCCCTGGGTTGCATTGCTGACCTCACAGCCTGGGTTCTGTGCTCAGAGGATCTGGGGTGGCAGGTTTAGCCACTCCTTGATGTCTGGCAGCAGGAGGTTGGGAATGAAGCTCTCCTTACGGTGAGTGGTCCTGGGACAATGTGTTGGCTGGAACCTACCTGTGACTTTAATGTGCAGGAGTGGCTGAGGCCGGGGTCCCCTCAATAGGAGGGTGTTCTCAGGGGGAACGAGGATGATTGTACCCTGTGAATGAGATGAGCTCTTAAGGTGCTCACTCCTTGAAGAGCAGTTATTTCCGAGAGAAAGAGAAGGGACAGGGAGAGGCAGCCTGCAGGGAGCAGGCTGAGCCCACATCCCTAACACCAGAGGCTCCCAGGTTGCTTTGCCTCTGCTGCTGCGCCTGCCCCTGGGGAGCACAGACCCTGACCCTCTGGGCCACCGGGGACGACTCCCAGAGTCTCCTTATGGCACAGTGAGGCGGTTAGGGGACCCCACTGAGCCGTGTTTTATATACAAAGGATTCTGGGTGTCATTATTGATCGTTTGTTTTTTTGGGGAGAATAGAAGTATGGGAATAGGGTCTTCCTGGCGGTGCTTTGGGTCTGAAGTTTTGTTTGGAACCTATCTGTGCATTTGTAAGGTGACCAGACGTCCCGCTTTTGGCGGGATAGCCCCGATTTTTAACAATTTGTCCCGCGTCCCGTGGCGTTTTAAAAAAGTCCAAATGAGTTAAAAGAATCTTTCCAAAAATCGGGACATTTTTAAAATGCCATGGGACGCGGGACAAATTGCTAAATATCGGGACTGTCCCGCCAAAAGCGGGAAGTCTGGTCACTTTAATTTACAGTGAAGATGTGACTGAGGCCAAGTTCTCCTTGAAATTTAGATAAGTTATAGGTGATTACTAGGCTCATTGTAGCCTATGAATTTGGTGACACCATCAGATGGTTATTCCTTAAAAAGCAGGTTTCTCTCTCTCTCTCTCTCTCTTTTTTAAAAATATATTTTATTGATTTTTTACAGAGAGGAAGGGAGAGAGATAGAGAGCTAGAAACGTCGATGAGGGAGAAACATCGACCACCTGCCTCTTGCACACCCCCTACCAGGGATGTGCCCGCAACCAATGTACATGCCCTTGACCGGAATCGAACCTGGGACCTTTCAGTCCGCAGACCGATGCTCTACCACTGAGCCAAACTGGTTTCGGCTCTCTTTTTTTAAAATAAATTTTATTGATTTTTTTACAGAGAGGAAGGGAGAGAGATAGAGAGCTAGAAACGTCGATGAGAGAGAAACATCGACCAGCTGCCTCCTGCACACCCCCCACCGGGGATTTGCCCGCAACCAATGTACATGCCCTTGACCGGAATCGAACCTGGGACCTTTCAGTTCGCAGACCGACACTCTACCACTGAGCCAAACCGGTTTCGGCTCTTTTTATATTTTGTAAGTTGTGATTTATTTCATGTTAAATTATAGTTGACATATAATATCATAGTATTTTCAGATTATAACATGATAATTTAAAACTTTTATACTTTAGGATGTGATCAGCAAATAAGTCAGTATTTGTCACCTTTCAAAGTTATTACAATAGTATTGACTATTTTCTTTATGCTGTCCATTAAATTCCTGTGACTTATTTATTATATAACTGGAAGTCTGTAACTCTTCTTCCTTTTTTATTTTATTTTAATTAATCCTCACCTGAGGATATTTTTCCATTGATTTTTAAAGAGTAGAAGAGAGAGAGGGTGGGAGGGGGAAGAGAGAGGAAGGCAGGACGGAGAGAAGAAACATTGATGTTGATTGGTTGCCTCCCATATGCTCCCCCGATCAGGGATCAAACCTGCCACACAGGTACATGCCCTTGACCGGGAAACAAATCCAAGACCCTTTGGTCCGAGAGCTGACGCTCTAACCATGGAGCACACTGGCCTGGGCTGTACCTCTTATACCTCTTCACCCTTTTCTCCCACCTCTCCACTCCTCACTTCTCTGGCAACCATCAGTCTGTTCCCTGTATCTCTGATTTTGTTTCTGTTTTGTTTGTTGACTGGTTTTGTTCTTTTTAGATATCAGTGAAATTATACAGTGTTTGTCTTTGTCTGTCTGGCTTAGTTCACTTAGTAAAACATTTTTGCCCTGGCCGGTTGCTCAGAGGTTAGAGCATAGGCCTGCACACCTGAGGGTCTCAGGTTCCCTCCCTGCCTGGGTTTTCAGGGCCCGTGTGGGACACAACCAGTCCATGTGGTCTCTCTCACATCCATCTCTCTCTCTCTCTCTCTCTCTCTCTCTCTCTCTCTCTCTCTCTCTCTCTCTCTCTTTCCTTCTCCACCTCCCTCTCATACTTTCTCCCTCCACTCTGAAAAGCAATGACAAAAAAATATCCTCGGGTGAGGATTTATAAAATAAACAAATAAAAACACTTTTGAGGGCCATCCTTACTTTATTATTATTATAACACCTATTCTCCTCAAATATTCCTTATTGAGCAGGAAAACTCCTAAACAATAATTCGTGAATTTAAGTAACATAAAATACTATTTGCCACTTCCAATTTAGCGGCACAAAAGGGGACTTGGTGGTTATCACCCCTTAGGAAAGTTAGATGATATGGCCCAGTGTAAATTAAACAGGGGCTTGAAGCGTTGAACACTGTTCTAAGAAACCTTTTAGGAAGACACGATTGCCTCCAGCTATCCCTCGAACAGCTGCATTGGGCATGTACTTGAACCTGAAAAGAAAGAATGGCACCTCACAGAGGTGTGGTCACACCAAATAACCCCCTGTCCCCAGGACCCAGCCACCGTGGACTTGCCGACTCAGCGACAGGTACGGATTCTGCTCTCATAAGTGTAGGCTGGTCTGTTCTGTTTAGTGTCTGTTTCAACAGTCTCTCAGCTTGAGTTGGGCTTCACCTTGAAGGGACATACCTTTCCCTGGTTCCTCTCAGGGAGCTGCAGTGCCATTACCGCTCACACAGTCTCCGCAGAACGGCACTCACCTCCGCTGGGAGAGCAGGCGTGACATGACATCATGACATCCCCCTTGTGGACATTCATTTGACATACCTAAAGGAAATGGATGGGCCCTGACTGGTGTGGCTCAGTGGATAGGGCGTTGGCCTGCAGACTAAAGGGTCCCAGGTTCAATTCTGGTCAAGGGCATGTACATCCCCAGTGGGAGGTGTGTAGGAGGCAGCTGATCAATGTTTCTCTCTCATTCACTCTCCCTTCCTCTATCACTCTCCCTCTCTGTAAAAAAAAAAAAAAAAAAAAAAAAATCAATAAAATATATTAAAAAAAAAATAAAGTGGATGGACCCTAGCTGGTTTGGTTCAGTGGATAGAGCATCAGCCTATCTCTCTCATATCTCTGTCTCTCTCTGTCTCTTCCTTCAATTATCTCTAAAATTCAATGGGAAAATATCCTTGTGTCAGGATTAACCAGAAATTAAAAATAAAATGACAACACAATGAAATAGTCTCTCGGCAACCACTACGTGGCGTAGATTGTGTGTGTGTGTGTGTGTGTGTGTGTGTGTGTGTGTGTTTGGGAGGCAATATATTTCTTGTTAACAAATTTACCTGAGTTCATTTATGCCATTAATGGCCCACTGTCCCACCTTGAATGGGCACCCCTATTGTAGAAGATTCTAGGCTGTTTAAATAGCGCAACAGGCACAGCTGGTAATGGCCTCTGAGACTCCTTCATTATCAGGCTTCAGTTACCACCTCTTGTACCTCTTGGAGTTAGAGTTACCCATGATGTAATTTCTGTCTTGCTTTTTTCTTTGTTATTTTAAGTAGATGTTTATCAATTTTTACTGAGAACCCACTTTTGTTTTATTTTTTAAAATGATTTCACACAATTATATTATTTTTCTGTCTTATTTTTTTATTACTCTTGGGGGGTGACATTGGTTAATAAGATCATATAGGTTTCTAGTGTACATTTTTATGATACATGATCTGTATATTGTATTGTGTGCCCACCACTGAAAATCAAATAATCTTCCATCACCATATATTTGGTCCTCTCACCCTAACTATTCTCCCACTCCCGCTTCCCTCTGGTAACTACCATACTGTTGTCTATGAGTTTCAGTTTTATACCCCACATATGATGAAATCATATATTCTTAGGTTTTTTTTAACCTACTTATTTCACTTACCATCATATTCTCAAGGTTCATTCATGTTGTTGCAAATAGCATTTCATCTTTTCTTATGGCTGGATAGTATTCCTAGTATGTATGCATTTTTTCTTTAATTCTGCTTACCTTTGATTTAATAGTTCTCTTTATTGTTTGTAATTGTATGCTTATGTTAATAAGTATAGATTTTTTTTTTAGTGTATTTGTTTGATGTTATATTGATAAATTACCCTTTGGGCACTGCTGTCGCTGCAGCCCATAACCTTTGATAAATTTTACTTTTATTTTATGTAGTTCAAAGTAATTGTTTTACTCTTGAGAGTTCATCTTTGATTTCATGTGTTACTTAGAACTTGTGTTATTAAATGTTTACATATTTGGGGTAGGGGTAATCTCTGTGCTTGATGTTTTCATGGCTGCTGGCACTTATTATTCATGATATGGGTTGTTGAAATCTGCAGTGATAGAGTGGACTTATCCATTCCCCCCGGCATTCTATCAGCTTTGCCCCATGTATCTTGCTTGTCCGTTGTTATGCCCATACACATGTTGATTGCTATGCCTCCTTGGAGAATGGACCTCTTTATTATTATTTTAAGTTTAAACCTATATTATTTTAAATAAACTGTCATCTGTTATATAAATTATGATAAGAAATATAAAAGTTATTAATTATACCTTAATTTTTTCTTTTTCTAATTGACCACCTTCATCATTTACATTCTTTTTTTTTTTCCCCCATCATTTACATTCTTTCTGATGAATAGAATTTCTTTCTTTCTTGTTAATCCTCACCTGAGGATATTTTTAGAGAGAATGGAAAGGAGGAGTAGAAACAGAAAGAAACATGGATGGGAGAAGCACACATCTATTGGTTGCCTCCTGCATGCACCCTGACCCGGCTGGGGGTCAAACCTGCAACTGAGGTATGTGCCCTTGAACAGAATCAAACCAATGACCCTTCAGTCTGTGGGCCAGATCTCTAACCACTGAGCAACCAGCTAGGGCTGATTACCATTTCCTTCAAAGTAAGTATATTCATGACAAATTATTCCAATTTTTGTTATCAAAGACTTTATTTTTCTTTTGTTCTTGAAGGATAATTTTGTTTGACACAGAATTCCAGAAGAGTGTTTTTTTGTTTTTGTTTTTTAAAAATATATTTTATTGATTTTGTACAGAGAGGAAGGGAGAGAGATACAGAGTCAGAAACATCGATGAGAGAGAGTCATCGATCAGCTGCCTCTTGCACAACCCCCACTGGGGATATGCCCGCAACCAAGGTACATGCCCTTGACCGGAATCGAACCCCGGTCCTTCAGTCCCCAAGCCGATGCTCTATCCATTGAGCCAAACCGGTTTTGGCTGTTTTTTTTTTTTTTTTTTTTTAAATCTTAATTGTTCAGATTATTACAAGGTGTGTATGTGCTCTTGAAAAATCTTAAGATAGCTTCTTTGTCTTGAAGCTTTTCTCTCTCCCTCTCTCTCTCTCTCTCTCTCTCTCTCTCTCTCTCTCTCTCTCTCTCTCTCTCCCAAACTCCTACAGGGATATTCATTAGCTTTTCAGGTGTGTCCTTCAATATGTTGACTCATCAAAATGTGCATATAGAGGGGTCAGGGGTTATTTTATTTTCTGGTTAGTTTCTTATTTATTTATTTATTTATTTATTTATTTCAGAGAGGAAGGGTGAGGAAGATAGAGATAGAAACATAAATGATGAGAGAGAATCTGATAGGCTGCCTCCTGCATGCTCCCTACTGGGGATTGAGCCCACAATCCAAGCATTTGCCCTTGGCCAGAATCAAACCAGGAACCTTCAATCTACACTCTGTCTAGTGAGTCAAACTGGCTAGGGCTGGTTAGTTTCATTTAAAAAAAATATATATATATTTTATTGATTTTGTACAGAGAGGAAGGGAGAGAGATAGAGAGTTAGAAACATCGATGAGAGAGAGTCATCGATCAGCTGCCTCTTGCACACCCCCCACTGGGGATATGCCCACAACCAAGGTACATGCCCTTGACCAGAATCGAACCCGGGACCCTTCAGTCCCCAAGCCGACACTCTATCCATTGAGCCAAACCGGTCTCGGCTCATTTTTAAAGATGTCACCAAGAACCTCATTGTAGAGGGTCTGGGATGGAGGCCATTCTGTCCCTGGACAGTCTGGAATTTGCAAACCATTTGCTCCTTAGTGTCCTTGGTTAGAGAAGATAAAACCTTGTGACTCATTAGCTGCCTGTAAATTGCTCATGTTGTTTGGCCTTGTTTAATTATTTTCTCTCAGTTTCCCTTATTCCACTTGCCAAGCAATCCCCCTACCTTCATCCTATTCTGCCTCTGAAGCAGCTCTGATGCACATGAGGATAGGGGATATATATATGTATATGTTATATGTATATATGTATATATGTATATATACATACATACACACACACACACACACACACACACACACACACACATATATATATATATATATATATATATATATATATATATATATATATATATATATATATATAAATTGCTTTTTAGAGAGAGAGGTTGGGAGAGTGAGAGAAAAAAAGAAACATCAACGTGAGAGTGAACATCAATCAGCTGCCTCCAGCACGCCCCCCACTGGGGATTGAGCCCACAACTGGGGTATGTGCCCTGACCAGGAATCCAACCAGCAACCTTTTGGTGCATGGAACAATGCCCAACCAACTGAGCCACATCTGCCAGGGCAGATGGTTTTAAAATAATAATATTTATTTTATTAGTGTAACATGTCTGTCATTTTCAGTATTCTCTGAACCCTGACATAAGAGAAAGTTATGATGTAATGTGATCACAGTAAAAATGTGGTAATTTTTACTTGCTTATGATGGCATTAATTTTATAAAAAATTAAGTGTACATAGAGTAAGTTATTGATTAACTCATAGTATAAATGTTTGGAAATGTTAGAATCAGATGTTACCTTCTTATAAATGGAGTCTACATGTCCAGTACAGTCAGTCTCACTCATCCTACTGTACACACATTTGGGGATATTTTAGGACTTTGTGGCCTTTGAGGATGTGGCTGTGAACTTCAGTCTGGAGGAGTGGGCCTTACTGGAGCCTTCACAGAAGATACTCTACAGAGATGTGATGCTGGAAACCTTCAGGAATCTGGTTTCCACAGGTAAGGATGACAAGTTCCCTTCACTTCCTCATTTAGAGGACAAATATTTCTTATCCTTCAACATTGTCTTAAGGTGTATAATGTGGGAAGGGAGGACACTGGTAAATAAACTGGGCATGGTCTTAGCTAATTATAGAACTAAAATCTAATAAATGTTCTATAATTTCTAATACTTTGGAATGCTTTCTCTGGGTCTGCTTTATAGGTAAAAAATGGGAAGATGTTGATATGGAAGATCAGTACAAAAACCAACAGAGAAATCAAAGGTGAGTCACACAGTAGAAAGCAGGGTCTCACAGCCCTAGCTGGTTTGGCTCAGTGGATAAAGTGTTGCCTGTGGATCAAAAGGTCCCAGGCTCGATTCCAGTGAAGGGCACTTACCTTGGTTGCAGGCTCTTCCCTGGCGCAGGCCCTGGTTAAGGCACATGCAGGAGGCAACCAATCAATGTGTTTCTCTCACATCAATGTTTCTGTCTTTCCCTCTCTCTCTTCCACATTTTCTAAAAGATCAATGGAAAAATATCTTTGGGTGACGATGAAGAAGAAGAAAAAGAAGGAGACAAAATAACCCCTGCTTCAAATTAATTACTTCCCAGAAATTTTCACCAAATTACTTTCTTATATATGACATAGGTGTTCACTTTTGCAAACTAGTTCCCATGGAGACAGCATTAATAAACTGTATATGTGAATGTCACTGTTTTAATAATTGCAAGGCAAAGTTGTCTTTTAGAGTTTTCAGTGTGTTCTATTTCAAACAACAAGCATCAAGCAGAATATTTACAATTTTGCTATAAATGATAAAAAAATATTCTTCAAATATTCTACTAATAAATACATAACATCACTAATAAATAAATTGTTAATAATGTGCTTCTTTATTCCCCCTTCCTCCTCCAGAATTCATATGGTTGAGAGGCCCTGTAAAGGAGAAAAAAATGGGGAAAACTTCAGCTTTATTCCCAATATTAATGTGAAGAAGAAAATGTTTCCATCAGTAAAACCCTGGGAAGACAGTGTGCATGGAAACGTCATCATGGATCATTCACACAGTAATAGGCACACGAGGTGTCACTCTGGACACAAGCCGGCTGAGTATTATAAGTATGGAGAGAAGCCATATAAATGTGACACATGTGGGCGAGCGTTCCGTTATGTTCAGTGTTTTGAAAAACACAAACAAAATCACAACGTTGAGAAGCCTTATAAATGTGAGGAATGTGGGAAAACATTTATGTGGCTCAAAGCCCTCCAGAGACACAAGATCACACACACTGTCGATGCTCCTTATAAATGTAAGGTGTGTGGGAAAACCTTCAGTTCTTCCGCTGCACTGCAAATATGCGAGAGAACCCACACAGGAGAGAAGCCCTATCGATGTAAACACTGTGGGAAAGCCTTCAGGTGTCCTAAAAGTTTTCAGAGACACGAAAGAAATCACACGGAAGAGAAGCCCTACCTATGCCAAAAATGCGGTAAGGCATTCATGTATCCCAGTTACCTTCGAATACATGAAGCAACTCACACTGAAGAGAAACCCTACGCATGTCAAGAATGCGGAAAGGCCTTCCGATCGTACAGTGCCTTACAACAACACAGAAGAACTCACAAAGGAGAAAAACCCTATGAGTGTAAGGAATGCGGAAAGGCCTTCACTAATTACAGGTCCTTACAGATACACGAAAGGTCTCACACGGGAGAGAAACCCTATGAGTGCAAGCATTGTGGTAAAGCATTCAGCGCTCCCAATTACCTCCGAAAACACGAAACAACTCATATTGCAGAAAAGCGGTATAAGTGTAAAGAATGTGAGAAAACCTTCAGGAGTTCTAACTCCTTACAAATTCATAAAAGGGCGCACACAGGAGAGAAACCCTATGGATGTAAAGAATGTGGGAAAGCCTTCAGGTCTTCTGGTAACTTACAAACACATGGAAGAACTCACACAGGAGAGAGACCTTACAAATGCAAGGAGTGCGAAAAATCCTTCCGATATTCCGGTTATTTTCAAATGCACAAAAGGATTCACAAAGGAGAGCAACCTTATGTCTGTAAAAAATGCAGTAAAGCATTCAGATATCCCAGTAATCTTCGAATCCACGAAAGAATCCACAATGGGGAGAGACCCTATGGATGTAAGCAGTGTGGAAAGGCCTTCATATCCTACAGTTTCTTAAAAATACACGAAAGGACTCACACTGGAGAGAAGCCCTTTGGATGTAAACATTGCGGTAAAGCCTTCATTTCTCGAAAATCCCTTAAAAGACATGTGAAAATGCATACTTGACATAACACGTATCCTTGTAAAGAGTGTGGGGAAGCATTCACTTGCCTTAGTTTGCATTGGAGACAAAAGAATTCACACTGAAAACAGACAAGATGAATGAAAACAATGTGGTAAAGCCTACAATGAACATAGTTCCTTGCAAGGACATGAAAGAACTCACACTGGAATAAGAACTATGAATGTCAGGTCTGCAGAAAAGCCTTTAACAAAATCCTTCAAAATCACAAGGTGAGAGTGTACTCAGAGAAACTACGGAAATGTGAGGCATGTGGGAAAACCTTCAGTCATTTCTCTCCTGAAGATGTGAAAGGACTCACTGGGTCAGATCTCTTGAATGTAATTAGTGTGGGAAATGCTTCAATTGGCCCATACCCTTACTTGTAAAACTTCCACCAAAAATATGAAAATGTAAATAATGGTAAGAATACATGAGCCGAAACCTGTTTGGCTCAGTGGTAGAGCGTCGGTCTGCGGACTGAAAGGTCCCAGGTTCAATTCCGGTCAAAGGCATGTACGTTGGTTTCGGGCACATCCCTGGTGGGGGGTGTGCAAGAGGCAGCTGGTCGATGTTTCTCTCTCATCGATGTTTCTAACTCTCTATGTCTCTCCCTTCCTCCTCTCTGTGAAATATCAATAAAATATATTAAAAAAAAAAAAGAATACATGATGAAAAGTAATTAATATAGCCCTGACTGATGTGATTCCCTCAGTTGTAGTGTCATTTCCATGCACTAAAGGACTGTAGTTTCGATGTCCAGTCAGGGTACATTCCCATGTTTTTGGTTCAATTTCTGGTATGGGAGTGTAAGGGAAGTAACTGAAAGGATCTTTCTTTCTCATGTCAATGTTTCTCTCTCTCCCTCTCCTCTCTCTCCCCTTCTCCCTCTCTCTCTCCCTCCCTCTCTTCCTCTTCCTTTCCTTCTTCCTCTCCCTCTCTATCTCTCTGTAAAATCAATTTAAAAATTCCAGCATATCCCCAGGTGAGAATTAAACAAATTAATTCATATATAATATTGTAGAAAATTTTCAATATTAAAGGGTTAGTAATAAAATTGTAACTCTCTCTGTCTTCTTCTTCTTCTTTCCCTCTCTCCCTCTCTCCCACTCTCCCTTTCTCTCTCCCTCTCTTTCTCTCTCTCTCAAACCAATTTTAATAATCCTAGCATATCCTCAGGTGAGAATTAAACAAATTCATATACATATAATATTGTAGAAAATTTTCAACATTAAAGGGTTGGTAATAAAATTATAAATTATGTTCACCCAACTTCCTTCTTTTCTTACTAAATAGTGCATCATTGAATACTGGGTTTTTACTGAAGTAGGCACTTGGAAAGGGGGAGAGGAGGTTAGGAACATTGACCGATTACATCATCAAAAATCCACCTACAACTTCAGCTGGGCCTCTGCATGTATGGATTCCCAATTTTTTTTTTAACAGAGATTTTAACTCCAATATGAGTGGACTGTGCAGTTCAAACTTACGTTATTCAAAGGTCAACTGAAACTATTTTCAGAAATGGATATATGGGAAATAGTTCTGCGAGTTGTCTTTTAGCAATAGTCTATAACATGATGAGGTAGTGATTCAATCAGTGACATTGTCTTTTTATATTTTGAAGTCTTAGATTTATGGGTTAATTCAAGTGTATTTCTATATAATATGCAATTAGATTTATTTTTTTAAAGATGTTTATTTTTGTATGTATTAAAGGGCTATTGAAAAATTACAGTTTGGTTTAAGTTGAGACTTTCCTACAGGCCTTGTGACAGTTCCTGCACATTTCTCGTCTATTACACTATTATATATTCTCCCTTTCTTATTCAATAAGTCTTTTTTTTTGGGGGGGTGTATGTGTAAAAAATCCTACTTTTCCCACTCTTACAAAAAGTTGGAGTAAATTTTGTTATGTTTATGAAAGAATGAAGTTTTATGTGAGTTATTATTTTTACTGTTAAACTTTTCCTTTTTCTTTTGACCAACATGTGGTAAGTATATGTTGATTTAAGAAGAGAGACCTGCTCTGGCTGGATGGCTCAGTTAGTTGGAGTATCATTCTGTCCACCAAAAGGATTGCAGGTTTGATTCCAGGCAGGAGGCAACTGGTCAATATTTCTTATGGCTCTCTCTCTTTCTCTCTCCCTTTCTCCCCTTCTCTCTCTCTCTCCCTCTCTCTCAAATCAATAAAAACATATCTTCAGATGAGGATTTTAAAAAAAGAGGAGTTCTGTGAAAGGGTAAAATTTTTCAGCTGGAGCCATTCCCTCTTTTGGGAGTGGTAGAAAGTAGATTTTTCAGGATCACTTTCTCTGTGGTTCCATGTTAAAATATACCAATATCCTCACATGTATGGATTTGGGGAGCAGAAGCCAAGAAGTCATTCTGTCCGATATTGGAGCCACCACCGTACAGAGGGAGACAGATACATAGGAACTTCAAGAATACCATCTTCCAGCTGATTTTTTGGATATCTTACCCTTCAATCAAGTGTATCTTCAAAATCACCACCAACTCTTCAGTTTTCGTTTTCTTAGAGGTATAGTTTTCCACAGATGTCTTCGCAAGATCCCCATCAAAGGCCTATTGGAGGGTGGATTACTTTTTAGCCACCTGTGCCCACCAGGAGACAGTTTCAGGCTTCAATGCTTGCGAG